>NC_081408.1:602467672-602792672 GCF_030272615.1 Cryptomeria japonica | reverse complement strand
GACATTCAGAGCCACAATTCAAGTGAGCTGCTGATTCTGCCTTCTCCTTAGGGAGTCAGTAGTCCTTTGGATACCATTCTTCACCTAGCCCAAACCCCCAGTTGTTTCCATCCACCAGATCACCATTCTCAAGGATCCCAAGGTCATCAGTCACTGCTATATCTTCACCACAGAGAAATATTGCCCTCCAATTTGATGTGAAATCGCTTTGTAAACCAGCCGCTTTCAGAAGGAACTCAATGTTCTTGGAGATGATAGGCCAAGTTGCTTGGAAGGATTCAAAATCTTGAGAATTAATAATCACAAGATTCTTCACCTCCGCTCCATTGCTAAGTGACATATAGTAATTTTGGGGAAGCAAAATTCTAAGATTGGCATCAGTATTATCCAATACAACATCTATTTCCCTCAACAAGTGGTGCTTGAACATCATCTGGGTTAGCCATTTTGCTTGCTGCTTACTAGTCCCCATGTAGATTAACATTGCAAGAAAAAAGGCTGGAATATCAACATTGGCTCTGTACCTGCGGTAAGCCATAAGAAATTCCTTTCACAGAATCCTCTTTAAGTTGTGGAGAATGAGAGGATGTCGAGAGAAAAGGACCTCTTGCAAATGCCTATCCGTGATTTTGCCCAGGAAAGCCATCTGTCGACAAGTAGCTTCGAGAAGGATTGGGGTCTCCATACCGAGTTTCCAAGAGAGGAAAGAAAATTATGGTGGAAAGAAGGGGAGATCCGTTATTAAATAGAAAGGAATCAAACCAGAGAATACAACACCTTGCAACTGCAACTCCAATAAATGCCCACACGTGTGAGCTGTTGGTCTCTAGCTAACCATCTGCTCCAAAACTCCTCAACTTGTTGTCGACCGACTTTGATCAACAAGTTATCGTAACCAAATCTTGAAAGGATACAGTTGTAACTAGATACTCAAGTACACTTGAATTTAATAGCCACGAGACAAAAGCTAGCACTAATCAATAGTGCCAACAATGTGTCACATCACGATGATAAGAGGAGACATTAACTGGTTAACAAGGCAATCGGTTGATCCTTCTACCAAAAACAAGACACCAATTTGCTGAGCACCAGTTTGCTCCATGACCGGAAGAGGCATAAAGAAATGGAGAGCACGCAATTTATCAAGAGACCCACCAGCACGCACCATATTTCAAAGGATCGGTGGATCTTTAGGGGGGGTCACTAGTGGTTATAGCCAATTTAGAAAGTCAATCGTCTTACCCATTGCCTTCTCTATAGATATGGCTAGCCAAAAATTCATCAAAGGTAGCTAGGAGTGATAGGATTGGTTGAAGCCACTGGTTGAGGCACCAACAAGGGGTGCTATTGCAATGGATCACGTTAATGACATTTAATGAGTCACCCTCCAAATGAATTTTTTGCACCCGAAGCTCCTTCCCTAGCCGTAGAACTCTTAATGCCGCTCTGAATTCCACTTCATTATTAGTAGCCACTCCAATATTTTCAAAGATTTCTTTTATACAGAGACCCTCAGAGTCCCTCAGAATGCAATCGATACCACTTTGGCCTGGATTTCCTGCAGAGTCACCATCAAAGTTTATCTTGCACCACCTAATCGCTGGTGCATCCTAGGTCACCCCTGCTCTTGGATTGGGCTGATCCACCGAAGTGCCTAGGTTGAAAATCGGAGGGATGAGTAGGTTTGGAAGAACCATCTTAATCTTACAAACCTAGTTAATGAACAAATTTTTCATAAGGGTTGTATATTGGGCCGCCACATTCAGGAGTTCAGTTAGGAGGTTCTCAATTTTTGCACAAAGCGATCGAGGGCAAATATCTTTACCCTAAAAGATTCCGTGGTTCCTTTCTTTCCAAATTTCCCAAACCAGAAGTGATGGAGGATGAAGAGAAAATTAGAAAAAAATGCCTTTCCTACCAGTTTAGGCCATTGTGAAACCAATTGTCCAGACTTGCTGGGAAGGGGCCGAAGATTCTCAGTTTTCCCATGAAATACCACCAATAGTGACTGGAGAATTTGCAATGGAGAAGAAGATGATCTATAGTCTCTTCCAGATCTAGACATAAAGGACATCTGCTGGGTCCATTAATACCTATTGAATGAAGCCTATCTTGAGTTAATAGTTTCCTTTGGCAGGCCAACGAGGCAAAGGAACCTGCTTTAGGAAGGAGGTGTTGATGCCAAAAGAGATTAACAGGCCAATATTTTTTGTCTATAGCCACTTCTTTCAGCTTGTAGCCAAAGCATACCTTGTATTTTCCATCAGAGGAGCCTCACCACCTAATAATATCCTTATTAGGGGAAGGGAAAATAATCCTTTTGTTGAGAATATTAGTAAATAAGTCCTTCTGAAACTGATCCAAGTCCAGCTCGACCAAGGAGTTCCATTTCCATTTAGAGATACAATTTTCTAGGGTCAGATAACCATAATCACAGATATTATGCCCCCAATTGTGACAGGTTTCCTCCATAACAGGTTGTAGAGAGGGGTTGTGACATAGGACAACTTCATACGACCAAGAATCAAACCAAAAGGAGGCATCCCTACCATTCCTGACCTCCCAGGTAACCTGACCACTTATGATTTCCCTGCTATCCAAAATAAAATTCCAAATAGCCAAGCCCCTAAGAGGGTTGTTGATAGTCAGAATCCTCTTAGGTTCTAGGGAGTCTAGATATTTATGTTTTAGGAGCCTTGCCCATTTTTGCTTCCTGCCGCTACAGATTTCCCAAACTAGTTTAGGACCCATTGCTAAATTCATAATTGATATTTGGCGAATACCAGCACCACCCGCCATATTTGTTTGACAGATCTTTTTCCAAGCTATCATGGCAAATTTTGCTTTATCATCCGACCCATTCCAAAGGAAATTTCTCATTAGAGAAGTCAATTCATCTTCAATCGCCACCAGTAACCGTAGGCAAGCCATGGAAAAAATTGGTAGCATTGAAAGGACCAACTTTATCCTAGTGAGTTTCTTAGTAGAAGATAACCACTAGCCTTTCCAATTTGCTTGCTTGGATTTGCACTTATCAATTAGGTGCTTCTAGTAGTGAGCTCTGTTACTACCAATGAAAAGTGGGGTACCAAGAAATTTCCCTGGCAAATTAGAACCTCTAAGATTGAGAATCCTTGATAATACTGTTTGCAAGTTGAGTAGAGTGTTGACAAAAAACACTTCAGACTTGTGCCAGTTGATTTTCTGACCACAAGCCAAACAGTAATCATCAACACAAGTTTTGATTGATCTGGCTTCCTGCCTACAGGCCGATCCAAATAAAATGGTGTCGTAAGCAAATTGAAGATGAGTCATTTTTTTGACCCCTATTGCCACATTAACTCCAACCCAAAGACCATCTCGGTGGAGAGCTCTTATGGATCGACCTAAAGCTTCAAGCATTATTTTGAATAAAAAAGGTGATAATGGATCACCTTGTCTAATACCTCTTGTCGAAGAGAAGAAACCATGGGATGAACCATTGACCAGAACAAAGAATTTGGGTGAAGAGAGACAACTTGTGACCCAAGTGAGCCATTCCTTGCAGAAGCCAAATTTGTTGAGAACATCAAATAAGAAATCCCTGTCCACCATGTCATAAGCTTTCAGAATGTCCATTTTTATAATCATAAAGGAGTCCTTGGTTTTCCTGGCTGTGTGGTGTGTTTCATGAGCAACAATGATGCCTTCTACAATGGATCTTCCAAGGGAAAACCTACTTTGTTCCTCTTATATGAAGTGCTTAAGGAGGGGATTCAATCTGTTAGCTATGATCTTTGTTACAATCTTATATACAGTATTGCATAGAGCGATAGGCCTGAAATCACTCATCTGTTGTGGATTCTTCTTCTTCGGAATTAGAGTCCAAAAGGTGTGATTGATGGCCCCTAAAATACTCATCTTCTTTCTTGATTCTTCTACAGCAAGGTGTAAATCTTGAGCAATGATATCCCAGTAATGATGGAAGAAGGCGACAGGGAAGCCGTCCGGGCTAGGAGTCTTATCCGGTTTCAACTGGAAGGTGGTCTTCCTTACTTCATCAATAGAAATGGGCGTATAGAGAGCTGTATTTTGATTAGCAGAGATGATGTATGGGATTGAGTTTAGAATTATGGCTCTTGCTTCATGGTCGATCTAATGGTCCCCATTCAGCAGAGAATCAAATAACCTTACAACTTCATGCGCAATGTCCTCATAATTCTTGACAGTGATTCCATCCGACCTCATAATCTCTGATATTCTATTTCTGTTTCGATTGGCAATGGTCAACTGCTGGAAGAATTTGGTTTTTTTATCTCTTTCCTTTAACCGTAACTCCCTTGATTTTTGCCGCCAGTGGATTTCCTGACATCTAAGGATTTCATTTAGGTCTTATTTGAGAGAATTTTCTTTGATGAATAGATCCTCAGTCATTCTTGAAGACGTAACATAGTTGGTTAAACCAACCAATTTAGCCTTAATTCTTAATTTCTCCATATGAATATTCTTGAAGTGGTTATTATTCCATTATTTGATCTTAACCTTAATATACTTGAGCTTTTTATTGAGAATGAGAAGTCTCGAATGATTCCTAAAAACTGGCTCATTCCACCAAGCCGCTATAAGATCATGAAGTTCAGCCACTCTGAGCCACATTTTCTCAAACCAAAACAGAGTACCTCCCTCCACTTGAGCCAAGGCGACCTCCAAACAGATCAGGTAGTGATTTGATCAGATGAGTGATAGAATTGTTGATTCTAAGGCTAGATTTTGGCCTAGCCACTCACCAGAAACAAGGAACTGGTTGAGCCACTCATCAATATTAGTGAAGATCAATCTCTGGTTCGAGCATGTGAAAATTCAATTTTTCGGAGCAATGTCTACGAAGTGATTTTTCTCAAAAAAGTCCAAGAAGTCTTTTTGGGACATACTAGTACTTTGAATACCCCCACTTTTCTAAGTGCTAGAAAGGATCACATTAAAATCCCTAGCTACCACACAACTACGATCGGTAATACTATTTAGCTTAATGGATAGGAGATCCTAGAGAGCCTGCTTATCGCCAGTAGAAGAAGGTCCGTACATATTGAAGAGATTTAAGCTCTCATTATGTCCAAGAATAGTGACCAAGCAATGTTGCCAATACTTATATTCTCCCACGAGTGAGATCTTAACATTCATGGGGTCCCAAATAAATCCCAAGCCACCGAAAGCTCCATCCGATTTCCTAAAAAACCCATTCCACTGTTTCCAAACTCTCATTTTGGCCTCAATCTCAGCCTTCCTCCATTTAGTTTACTATAGTAGCCAAATATCTCTTTTGGTGTCATCAATCTAGCGCTTAATCAAGCACCATTTGTTAGGGGCATTGATGCCCTTGATGTTCCAAGATAAGAGTCTCATGACTCCTAGGGAAGGGCATTTCCCTTCCCTAAATTATGTTTGGTTTGACCACAAGCAGCACCAACGACTACTAGCATGACTTTTTTGGACTTGCGCCCTCACACACCTTTTGGTTTATCAAGAGTCAAATCTGATTTTCCAAAACCTTTTAGGGAATCCTCCATTATAAGCTCCGAGTCAGGTTCAAAGTCCTCCTCCCCCTTTGAGGAGGAGGTTTCAATTTCACCATCTTCTAGTTCAATGCTTATCGGAGAGTGAGTCTACCCTCCCAACACCCCTATAGTATCATTCTCCATAGCCTGAGAGAATGGATTTCCATCTTCAATTGCCAATTGATTCCTAGGCACAAAGGGGGAGGGTGGAAGAGAGTATTCTAACTTGGATTCAATGCCTGCCTGAAGGGATTTGGTCTTCTCTAGTAGTGTGAGAAGATCTTGATGGCTCTCACTTTGGCCAGAGGAGGGGGGGAATATGATCAAAGGGGTTGCCTCCGTTAACGTAACATTATCCTTCTGAAGAGTATCATTTTAAAGGGCATCCCCGGTGTCATCGGTAATGGGAGGTTCCAGTTGTAGTTTAACCTCAATAGGAGATTGCATATAGGAATTATTTTGTTGTATCGTAGCCGAGACATCACAACTAATACCGGTATGATCCAAGGAGAAGGATTTAGGTAAAATATGTAGCTGATCTTCCTTGTCAATCTTTTGAATCCAGATCTTTCCAGCCCCTATAATTCTAACTTTGTTAGGGATCTTGCTGTTTTGGTTTGTGCTTATACAAATTCTGAGAAAGCTTCCCCATAGTTTATCTTCCAAGATGTCATTTGCTGATACAAAGGTGCCAAGGTTTTTGCATATGTCCTTAATGACATCAATGTGCCAATAATCTGAGGGAAAATTATACAATCTTATCCATACCTTGCTATCCAGCAAGACATATGTCTGGGGTTTGAAATTGGGCTGCCAATCGATGATGTGAACTTCAATGCCATGTAGGATATATTGACCTCTATTTTTTGCTTGCCATTTATCCTTATTGCTCATAAATTCAATCATATAGAAATTATTTGGAAGAATATTAATATTAATATCCTTTCCCCACTGTGCTCTACACCAGGATTCAAAGCTATCCTTAACTCGCTTTCCACCACCCCACTTGATAATAAGGCAAGACTCAAGCAAATTTGATTGAGCAGAATTAATTTTATTCTCATCCAAAAAGGTAGTGGGTATGACATAGTCATTGAAAAAGGTAGGGATATCCATGGGTTGGTTTTGTAGAGTATGGCCAATGAGTTCGGGGTGTACCAGAGATAAAGATTCAACGGGTTCAAGGAAATTCACAGTACTGTCATCACAATCTCAGACTGTCAAGTTGAGTTCTAAAAGACTACCTCGTGCCAACGCCTTGAGACCAAAAAGAGTCATAACATGATTATCGAAGCTTACGTTAGTATTTAGAGAATCTAAGCCAATATACCTAGCACTAGACCCTTCTCCTACTTCAGACTCGACTATGTATTGTGATTTAACAACAACAACTTCTTTAGACAAAGTTTCAACATTCATGACAGAGTAGTTATAGTTTGGTGTCTAATAGGTAATGCCATAGATGGATCTTATTTTAGATGAACTAGAGTAAGAAGATGAAGCATCTGACTCCTCTTCAAGTGACTTAGTGAAAGTATGCATGGTATCAATATCAACATATTTTATGCTGCAAGTTCCTTGTTGTTCTGGTTCAATGATCGCCTACAACTATTCTTTGTCTTCTTTCCCATTCTGCTTCCTATGGATTGATGAATAGCTCTATTTGACTATCCTCCAGTTCTTCCATTGTGCTCCCATATCTTACTTTCTTTATCTCATTAGAGGGAGATACAATAAGTGAGTGATTTTCTTGTGCCTTTTCTTTTCTTAACTTTTGCTCATAGGCTTCTTATCTTTTCAATCTAGCTTCCTCTAGTTTTTGTTGTAGCTTCATTTGTGCTATTTCCTATGCTTCATCCATAACATCATTAGATTCTTTAGGATTTTCTTCATTAGATATATCTGATAGAGTTTTTGGACCCCATTCATACTCATTTGAGTCCATTTCTGAATCCTCTTGTTGCATTCTTCCCGTATATGTGACTAGAATGTTTAATGATGCAAACAGTTCTTTATTCCTTCCACCTCTTCTCTTATGTGTTATGGAATATCTACTTCTGGTAATGTTCTTGCCGATACATCTGGAACTTGATTAATAGTTGCTTCCTCTCTCTTAATTGCCTGCTCTTCTTGTTCTTTCTAATACTCTTCCTAAGCTTGCTGAGCATTTACTCCCTGTGTCGATGCTTGATGTAGGGTCTTCTTGTTAGGCTGTTGATAAGAATTTTGTTTTTGATTTGATGATACATCTAGATGGTATCTAATTCGAGTTTTATTATTTGTAAATTTAGTTTGTATCTTGATAGGTTTAATAATTCCTTGTTGTCACTTTCTAAGAGGACTTGTTCCTGAATATCTCATGCGTTGGATTATCTTATATCCTTGACCATATTGTTTAGGGTAGATTTCACAATGTTTCACTTCATTTTATTCTTTGTAAATCTAGTCAAGAGCAATTGCCTCTTCTATTTCATTTGCAAGATAAGCATAGGACTGTACAAAAGTACCATCATAAATGACGTTTGTAGGTGAAGGCTGTGGTTTCATAGCATCAGACGGTTTTCCAGACTATGTTGGTGATGGAGGAAGATTCATCACTAAAATTACATGTTCTATCTTGTATCCACCTATGCCAGCATTTGTAATTTTCAATTTTGTTTCTAAATCCTTCATAATAACTTTAGAATTCTCAACTATGGAGGATGTTTTGTTGTGAGGAACAATAGTATCTACACATTGTTTTAATGTGTTGCAAGCACAACTTGTATCAATAGGAATATTGACTTCAACTCCATTGTAGAGAAACTTCAAGCACTAATGATATGTAGAAGGAACTGCTTGCATAGAATGAATCCATGGTCTGCCCAACAAAATGTTATAAGAAAGAGGAAGATCAAGCACCTGACATATAACATCTCTTTCCACTGGTCCTACTTTGATTGGTAATAGCACCAGCTCTTTAGAAGTTCTCTCTTCTTGATCATAAGATTTTATTGTTATCTTCTTTCCTTGATCTATAATATTCTTAGAAAATCCCAATTGTACGAGTAAACTGTAAGTACAAATGTTTAATCCAACACCTCCATCTATGAAAACTCACTTAACTTGGTGTTATGGATCATAGCTTCAATGTGTAATGGCTGATTATGGGGATGGTTCAAGGAATTATCATCTTCTTCAAAGAATGACATGTAGTGAGGTGAGGTTAAATGACCCACCATGGATTGAAACCGATCTAGATCTAAGTCTTTAGGGACATTGGTAGCAAGCAAATCTTTGTTCAGAATATCTCTATGAGTAGGAGAGATTTTAAACAGTTCAAGAATAGAAATCTGAGTAGTAGTTCATTTTAGCTGCTCAACAATGCTGTAACTAGAAGAGGATGGCAAAACTAGTTGTTTAGATGAAGAAGACTTAGTCGTAATAGTAGTTGGTTGTTTATTCGAAGATGTCAGCTGTTTGGATGATAATTTAATCATTAAATCAACAATGTGATGCCATTTTCAATGGTGCAACCATTTTTTTAATAGGAGTTAAATGTTGAGTTATATACAATAATGTGATGCCATTTTCAATGGTGCAACCATTTTTTTTAATCATTAAATCAATATTTAACTCCTGCTATAATTGCCATTTAAATACAACAATCAATTTTCACTATTTCCAATTAAAAAAAAAACATATTTTGGACATAGGCATTAGTTATAATATGGATATATAAATATAATGATGTGAGAGAATTTAAATTTATAATATGAACTTATTTATAACAAGATATGGATTTTAAATTTTGTCACTAGAAAAGGGTGTAAAGAAACCTATTTTGAAAATCATTTGAAAAGCATATACAAAAAGCACATAATAAGAAAAGAAAAGGTATATAATGAAAATGCTTATAATATGTACATGTTCAAACTCTTGAGAATAAAGAGAATTTTTGAGGAAGCGAGTGAGGTAGTGAACATGGCTTTTATATTAATAATTTATATTATAAACAAGTTCATACAAAAAAGTAACATGTAGAAAATGTGAAAAATTGAGCATAGTGAAATAAAAGATAAATCTTGTGTCTTGGAAAATGACACAATGAATAATATACCATTAGTGAACTAGTACTTGATATTCAACATTTGTTAAATGTCACAAAAATTACATTAATAGTCACCAAAAGTAAATTTGATATAATAAATATTTTGTATAATTTTGAGGAGAAATTTTGAATGTGAGTTATCCGTTAATTGGAGGCTACTATGTTTCAGTGTTCAAGTAGTGTACCTGCAAGATAAAAGTAGAAATCAATAATTATATAGAATGCGAGAAATTAATTTGTTTAAGAGGGATTATTGATAATAATTGGGATATTTAAGTGGAAGTGAAATGAAAACGGGAAATATATAATAATTGTGTGAAACAAAAAAAGTCATGAGTATATAGGAAAAAAAAACATAGAAGTAGAAAGAAATCAAAATATTTATTTACAGTACTTGCCAAGTTTGTCTCAACTGTCCTAACCCTAGTTAAACTAAACTTAAACTCATTGTTTTAATTAAAAATTAAATTAACCATTATTGCGCATGCAAAAGCAATGATTATCAACATGCAAGTAATAGATAAGTAACTGAACAACCATGCAACTCATAAATAACATGTAGAAATTAAATGTGCATGCGAAAAATAACAAACTAAAATTACGCTTGAGGACCGAATAGAATGCAAACCATAATTAGTTAAGATGTCAAGTTATGTATGCGCATGTGTAGCGTAAATCGTATGCATGAAATTATTACAAATTAAATTAACATGCAAAAACTCATAATTAAATAATCCACCAGATAATTAAATATGACCATGCATGCATGCGTAAATGAAAACTAATCTAAGAAAGTAAATCATGCATGTTAGTGGTTTAGTATGTTAGTAGCTTTTTCTCTTCTTTTCTTTGTTAGTTACATTGCATGGCGACTTCTTGTCACTTTACATGATGTGACCTTATAGGTCTTTTATATAACTTTTCATGTGACCATCTTGGTCTTTTCACTAAGATAAAATATACATCATATGATTATTACATTAAATTTTATCTGAAATCTCTGACTTTCTCTGTCTCCGGATGTGTCACCTCCGTTTGACATGGATAACCTCCTCTCACAAACTGGATGACAAACATATAACCCAGGTGTTTTATCCGCCCAACCAAATGAAGCATAAGCTTCTCGGTGCTCTTGATAAGCTCCCATCCCTGACAACGGAGTATCCTAGCAAGTCGGTACCAACTAGTAGTAAAGGAATCCCATGCAATCATGTAGAACTAACAACCCGTCCTGGTTGAACTAACTACATGTGTTATGGCAAGGAGATAAATAAATAAATAAATAAATAAATAAATATGATGGCCATCATTACCCTATTGGGGAGGTGAAGAAAATCACCCTTCCTTGGTTAACCCATAAACGAGAACTCTCGTTCCATAACCATCCCTCATAGATAGAAAAATAATTAACCCTCCATGGATTAATGTTAGAATAATATTATTATATGTTTTCTTTATAAACTTTTATAAATTTTCCCTTTATAATATAATTTCCTCAAATTAAAATTAAATTTTAATATTTTCAATAATTCTAAATTAAGAATCTCTATTTAAGTTAATATAATATTTAAAATAAATTCCTAATATATATTTATTAAATATTTTTATTGCTTTTATTGTTTTCTTAAAAATTCTTAAATCAATCTTGAAGTTAGAATTTACCACTATCAAGACTTTCCAAATACAGTCGTAATGCTTCAGTCTTTTCTTAAAAACCCAGATCCCAATTTCTTTGAAATTTTCACAGTAGTTAGAAATATGGGAAATGCAAAAACCTAGTAAATTTCTTTAAAACCCAGTTTCTACTTTTTAAGATAAATCAAGAAGAAGGCGTTGATAACATAACTGACACATCAAACAAACTAGCATTAAATCCAGACAATATCCAATTACTCTCAGCCAAAAAACAATACCAGTCATTCGATTTCATAGATAGAAGTCTTGTGGTAAAGAAGAGATTAAAAACCTACCTGTAACAAATTTATTCCATGTACTTAAATTTTTAATCAAAAACTATGACAAAAGGCACAATTTTTAAAGGAAAAGATCAAATTAAGACTCAAATAAAATATGTAAAATAAATGAACCTAGTTGTGAGAAAGAAGAATCACAGGCGTTTCCCAAATTTCATACAATCTCTTCAATCTACCTTGTCGACTTCATAGCAATCACACGAATCAAGAAGCTCAAAAAGAATTGGAATGATCAAATAAGAGATTTATCCCTATATTTATAAATATTAAATTTCTAAAAATAAAATTTAACTGATTGCATGATTAAGTTCTAAAAATAAAACTAAATTTTTAATTATAAAATGCATGATTAGAACTCACAAAATAATTCTTAAATTAAATCACAAATTTGTTAGCATGATTTTAAAGATTTAGTTTTAAAGAAAATAATCTACTAATTTAATTATTTAGTTTTCATCATGCCTTGCATGTCATCATAATTTTCCCTAAATTTAGTATCTTACTATTTACTCATGCATTGTATCTTGCATGTCGAAAATATAATTTATAATCTTGATTATACATATATATTTAAATTATTTTATTAATTAATATTTTAATAAATTCCTTGAATTAATCCCTTTTTTTTTTTTTCTCTAAAATTAGTCCTCTAATTATTTACAAGATGTTATCTCTTTAAATAGCTTTTATTTATTTTATAATTTAATTATCAAATAACTTATATTTTTTAATTACTCACTTTTAAATAATTATATTATAATTAATTTCTAGCTTGATTGTAATATTAAATACTTGTATATTTAATAATTTATCCTTATTATTATTTTATTTTTATTTTAATAATTTTATTTTATCATTTTATATTAAACTCCCTAATTTAATTTACTAATTGCTTATCTAATTGGGTACTTTGCACAAGGTTCCAATACTTAGGTTGCTACTGGCGAGCTAGAAAAACCCCTCCTCGGTCATATGTCTGCCTTCGACGATTAACTTGCAACTTACTCCAACTCAACAAAAGGTCATCAGACCACGATAATAAAATGCATTATTCATATTATCAGGTTTAAAATCTAGCTAAAGCATTAATATCATTAATGATCATAATTGAAAATAATAATTCATCATCATTAAATAATGATATTATAAAATAATTGACCATCATTAATGTCATTAAACCACAAAATACCATCTAACATCATTAAAAAGATAATCAAATAATTACGTGTAAAATGTAAACAGTATAAGTATCTGGCATAGTAAAGTAAATCTAACTAGGGTCTAAGTCAGGTCGTGACATCCTTCCCCACCAGGAAGAGACATCGTCCCAATGTCATAATACACATCTGAAAAATACATCTCTCTAGTAAGGTCATGATGTGCAACCAATAATCATCTATACACTAATGTTTTAAGATAGATATGCATAATAATAACAAAACGAGTATCATATATCACTCTTAAACTCTTAACTATATCATCCTTCATCCAATTAGATTTCATTAATCAATTTATACTTATTTATAATTTAAGCAACTTCATATTTTCTATCTATAGGAGGTTATGCCCAAACTGATTGAAAATATTATGTTAACTTTATAGGTTAGAAGTTGATCACAACCCTTTCACATAGTGATCACAAAATGATAGTCTAAGGCTATGATTGCCTACACATCAAAAACATTAGTTAAGAGATAATTATTAACAAGTTTCAATCAAACTATGCCTTCATTTTTTTTTTTAAAATGATTTCATCTTTATGACTGCCTTAGGTGACCTAGGCATCCTGCCATCTCATCACCATTAATTATGCGACCTAGGCATTAAGCCCATCCTGTCACATTTTATTATCATGTGACCTATCCCATCACATTCCATATTAAATTTCCAATATATCTCAAAGTTTATCATTTACACAAAACAAAGATGTCCACTTACTTTGTTCTATGTCATTTATGTAGGTGGTCATATTCTTAATATCCAACAAGCCATGCTATATCAGGATTCCTTACAAGGCTTAATTTCAATCCTCTTAATTCTAAAATTCTAGAATTTAAATAAATTCAATATGATAATTCAAGTGAAACTATGTACTCACTTCATTACACAAGAAGTCATATGAGGGAAAACTCTACCATGTCTACATATAATCTCTCTTAATTGCAAAAAGTATAAGGTATAATACATGATATTAGTTATAATGTTTCTCATAACAAATTCAACAAATAGGTCATGATAAATGACCTTAATTACTTGGACTCAAAAATAATGTTTTCCTTTAGCTAATGTTCCAATACATGATCAACATATCGTAATTGAATACACCAGGCCAAAATATCTTAGGAGAAGGAATTTTATATTTATTACTTATGTAAAGTAGGAACATCACAACCATAATTCATGAATATGAGAAATTGACTCTCCATATTGTCCTAAGGTAATAAATATCCCAAGGAGAAAAATAATTTAGCAATGAAATTTGTTAACCATTTAATCTTAGAAAGATGCCTTATGTATCTTTTTAAATACTTACTATTTTTTTTTTCTAATTTTTGAAAATATTTCAATGAGATACCTCACGTACCTAGCGAATAGAGCAATATTTAATAATTCAGTCTTCTAGTGCACAAGGTCCATCTCGGACTTATTTCACCCTTTAGTCCAACTCTTATGCTTTAAAGTTTATATTACTCCATATAAGATATTGATAAACAACCATTAAACACGAAGTATGGAAGGACATTCAAATCCATTCCATGGTATCATCCCTTATACTAACCAAGGTTCAATACTCATTCAAATTTGGCACATTCTCCACTATTTACTCCCTTAAACAACCTATCTATAAACATTTGAACATGATATCAAAATCACATCAGAGGACTAGTAAAATAAACACAAATATAGTCACCACAAGAAAGTAAAAGAAATATCAAATGGAAAGTAACAAAATTCCTTCATTAAATCATTAAAAAGCAAAATCAAAAAGCATGTTAAAGAATCACGAGAAGAATAAGGAATAAATCTTTGGTGACTAGTTTCTAAAAATTTACAACTAGTCCTTACAATAATTCAAAATTATCAAACACTAATAAAATAAGCTTCAAGCATAATAACCAATTTCACATAAACTGTGTGGCTAATTCTAGTCACATTGAGGGAGTAAAAGCTACACAACGCCTTGCGTCCAAGGTGTGTTAGAGAACATGACCAACAATTAAGTCGTATTGTTCATACGTCTATTAATCATTCTAGGATTTAGAGGTAATCACATCCTTTGAATAGCCTTAGTGCATTCTATATAAGAATAATTCAATCATGCACACTTAACCTTGATACACCTATCAATTTTTATTTACCATCCTTTACAATTTCATGCAAAATATACATGATTACTTAAAGTCACACATATCTACTAATCAATACAAATTTATTTCCATATCAAATAGTCAAGGAATGTATGTGAAAGAAAATAATATCTAGCATTTCTTATACTTAGTAATTCCATTACTCTTATATGATTTCTAGTAGTTTCAAAAATAATTCCCTCTACTCTTTAAAGATAACATGCACAATATATATTGATTTTCATAATGAGATTAGCAATATCATGCTTCTGGATGAGACCAAAAATTGAGAACCTAAGGCTTCTATGCTTTTATTTTTTTTTAATTTTTTTTTAAGAATCAATACTAAGGTACCAATACTTCATTTTGAAATTTAAGCAAAGACCCATGTCTCTTAACCACTAATTAAATTTAGTAGGTCATTTCATATTATTACTATAAAAGATTATAGTAAGACTAAGTAGAGAATGTGTTGTTACTCAATGACTATACAATTTCTTTCTAAAGAAGATGTTTATTTAGTAATGCTATGAGAGATAATCACAAAGCATTAATAATAATCTAGGTGGTTTATTTGCTGATTACAAAAGTGTTTAATCAAGCACTAATGTGGAAAAAAGGGGTCATGCTCTCCCTTGCATTTATACAAAAATAATCTAATCATCTTATTTCATACAAGGTGTTATCTAATGCATCACTCAATACAAACATTATCTATGATTATGTTATGCATTCAGGTGTTACACATGATCATCAAGGGTGATCATCAATCACATATATAAAGTACTAATTTACCTTTTTCTATACCTAAAAAGCATCTATTTATGCTTAACTACACTTATAATTTTTTTTTTTCTTTTTTTTAAAAATAATCTCTTTCTTAATTTTTTAGAAGTACACTTTATGTATATTTTCGTTTCTCATTCTCTATAAGCTTTTGGTTATATATATACTAGAAACTTAATAAAGTAATTATATATGTAACTATATATTAATAATAATAATATTATCTTACTATTTTGATAAAATTTAATATTTATGTATAAGATTGTGAAATAGTCTAGTTGGTCCAACTATTAACTCAATTGATAAGTACATACGTGTAAATGCATCGAGACTAGAATATCTTGCGATCAACTATCACATCTCAGAATAATAAACTAAAAGGCCCTAGTGTGGAACCTAGAGCTTTGATACCAAAATGTAAGGACCCGCTTGTCCTAACCCTAGTTAAACCAAACTTAAACTCATTGTTTTAATTAAAAATTAAATTAACCATTATTACGCATGCAAAAGCAATGATTATCAACATGCAAGTAATAGATAAGTAACTGAACAACCATGCAACTCATAAATAACATGTAGAAATTAAATGTGCATGCGAAAAATAACAAACTAAAACAAACTAGGGTCTAAGTCGGGTCGTGACACTTTTGCTATCCACTGAAATAAAGTCTTTGGACGTCCAGCAAGGGTTTTGTACTGTTTTAGAAACAAAAGTTTTAGCAAAGGAGAAAAACATTGTTTGAGCTTGCCTCTGTCAATGATGGTGAACTCGCAATTTGTGAGAAAATATTTAAGGCAAATATTAGAAGCACAAGCTAAAACCTAAGTGAAGATACCAAAGTAGTAACAACACTATACATAGTGGTTTTACTCACTATCCCAAAACAGAGGTCTCAACTCATGGTCAAAGTTTTATAGCAGCATCTTCAAAAAGGCAAGATAGAAATCATCACGAAAGAGGAAAAGCGTGAAGACCATGAAAATAGTAGCAAAACCCTTGCAAGAATAGGTATGGAGTAGTGCTTAGCCATATTATTAATGCAAAAGATTGTAACAGTGAATGAAATGGATTAATAGAGAATAGTGCTACAACAGTCTACATCAATGATAAACATGTTAATGATAAGGCTGTTAACTATTTTTCCACTTCTCATGATGAATTAGCTGAGTACTGAACCTTAGGAATGAGTAAAAGAAGTAAATATTCCTAGGTGTTGTAAAAATATTTTTGGGGATTAAATGATTAAAAAAGGGGTATATTGAGAGGTTTTAATTGTCAAATATTTAATTCCCAAATCCTCTTTACAATGACTTGATCAAATGAGGAAAAGAGCCCTAAACCCCTATAGTTTTTCTTGAAAGCTTCAAACAAAGGACAAATGGTGCCCAAGAAGGAATTGAACAACGAATGTCAATCAAGAGTAGTGAGTTTTCAATAGGAAAGGGGCAATTTCAAACAAAGAACTCTAAATATAATGCTTCCAACAACAGTTTTAATGTAAGAAGAGGAGATTTTTTTTTATGGTGGCCAAAGTGTTGAAGAGGGAGTTGGAAGCCACCTTGCTTGTGTGGGAGGAGGTGAAAGCAACATCCAGACACATTACCATGATTTTACATGCCAGGTATATTATTCCTTGTTTCATTTCCTCTATTATGGTAGGTTTTCATCATGAAGATATCTTAAAGTTATTTCAAAGAACATCACGCCTTGAGACCTACTTTTAATACATAAAGATTTACAAAGAAGAGATTATAGAGATTGTTTTCTTTTGTATTAAGGAGAGAGAAAAGATTATGTTGTTTAGAACGTATATCTTTTGTATGATGTACAAATGTACTATAGAATACATTCAAGAAGAAATAGTAGACCTCTTTCAAGATAAAGATAAAGATATTGTAGTGGGAAAGCCTCTGTCCATTTTGCTTAAAAATATATAACAAAGACCAAAGTAATCAACTTAGTTAACCAGGACAATGCACAAAATATTCTACAATCAGAATAGCCTAAAGACAATCCTAGAGAACAAGAAACAGAGAAAGAAACAATAGGTAAAAGTACCAACAAATTTATATGAAAATGTATAAATGCTTCAATATATCCATAAACACCCTAGCAATAGGAAATAGGAAATTAAATTTTATTATCTCTAAATAGTAGATGAAAAGTGGAACACTGACACCATGTTATTGGAATATTACGTAGATGGAGCAAAAAACAAGTGAAGGCGCAATCTACGAACACCACACAATGGAAAAAATAATCACCAAACCTCTTAGTATCATAAAAAAACTTAAAAGGAAATGCCTCTCAGTGTTAAAAAAAAAGAGGTTAAAAAGAATTGGTTTGCAAGTAAATTGCAAAGAAATAAGTAACAATAACTACATTCTGTTAGAAATGACAAAAAAATGAACCTAAAACAGGCACTTGCGCCATAAATTCTGCTGAAAATATAGTGTTTTGCAAACTAGTGAAATGTAAGTCTGGTTGAAGAGATTGTTGTTCAACTAGTCCCTGCAGATAACAAGCATTAAAAAAAAAACATTTAGACCACAAATATGATGCCCCAAAAAGAAAACTAGAAAAAAGACTATATATTTGCACTCACAACTCACAAGAGATTAGACAAAATCCACCATCATGATCCTGAAAAATATATTTCTATTTCCATTAGGATAGGAAATTATTAGGTGTTTCTGTGTGTGAACTCTAGAATATTTCTTATAATGATTTTTTCATATATCTTCTTACTTGCTAATATCATCCAAATGTTCATCAAAGTCCACAACACGCTTCTCCGACTAATGTAGTCCCAAAGAACAGTGTTAGCAACAGGTTCTTTAAGCACTAGTTGAACACCTGGGCTGCTACTTGATCCAGCTTGGCACCAAATTTTTGATGCATCCCTGGTGTAAAGATGCATCAGTGACATAAAATTTGTAAGATCTTATAGCATTATTATTTATGAACACAAAATAAAATAAAACCAAAAGCAAGAATGCATAGATAACACCATAATTGTTTTTTTTTTCATCATAGAAATCTTTACAAGGTCTCTGCCTTACTCTTAAATTCCTTTCCTCCCCCAAATGAACCCAAAATTGTTATATTTTCCAACAAAGTTTGAATCTCTATCCTAATCAGACCTTTTGTTTTTTTCACTTTCAATCATTTTTTCATCTCTTACATGTTATTTGATGCTTATTTTATCCCTTGCAAAATTCAATCCTCCTGTCCATAACCAATTAAATATCCCTAATATCATAACATGACAAAAAATTTGGTGCCATAATTATTATACATAATTGGCACAACATGAATAGGTACCCACAAAACTCTTACCTTAACAATAAATTTCAACAATAAAGCATGCAATACTTAAAGTGATATCCTGATATGAAAATAAGATACATTTTGAAGATCAAATGGAAAAAATTATTATCCAGAAAATATGTAAATGTAAAATATACAATGAAGCAAAAAAATACCAGTTAAGCCATTCAATTGCCACCACAAATAATGTCACACTAAAATTCATAATCTAGTGGTAAATCCCACCACCAATTACTCAAAATAGTGGTTTGAAGTAGAGCTAGGTTTTAAGGAACTTGGAGGATACAAAAGGACAAAATACACCACAAAACTCCATTTTAAATGGTACTTGAGATGGCTGTGTCTACTCAAATATGGAAGCCAGATGCCATGTACTGATTGACCAAAATCAGTGAAGCTGGTACACACCATTTTTATTAATCAGTAAACTTTACCTATTATAATGCAATGGGGAGGCAAGCAATCACATAAACAAATTGCTACAACAGACTCATCACTTCCAAGATGTAAGACATGGTAAGCAAGCAACATTAGAGTTCAACATTAGAAATTTATTTATGTTACTCGGGGACACTTCCCCAGGCTAAAATCCCTCGTCCCCCAAATTGCAAAATCTATGGGAAACATCCCAAAAACTTGGGAACAAAATTGTATATATTCAGTCTCTAGTATATTTATTTTAGATTTTTAGCAAATTAGTAGTTATTTTGATAAAAAAATTAAGTACATCTATTGTCCTAAGAAGATAGTTTAGCATTTTCAGCCATGAACTTCAATTGAATAACTGTTGCAGAATATTTGCTTGGAAGCCATGATCAATCGCCAAATTAAGTCTTTGGCGGGATGGACCTGGACGTTGGCTATTAAAAATCCTTGAAACAATTTAAAAGTTTGTTTTTTATATATTTTTTCCAGTCTGGCTATTTTTCAAATATTTTTCATGAAATAAAATATATTTTTTTTATATTTTCAGAGGCATAGTTACATTGTCTCTGGTTCTAGGTTCAAAGATTATACACTCCACAAAAAATCACTTGAAACTTAAAAGACACTGTTTAAAAAATATATATATCTAAAGAAACATTTACATGTTATCCCAAAGATATAGACCCATCCTTACAGTAAATTTGAGTAGGAGAACTATTAATCAATTAAATGTGTTTGAATCGAGATCATCCATAACACCAAATTTGAATGGAGAGTCCATGCTAAACAATTAATACAATTGGAATGGAGAGTCCATATTAAACAATCAATACCCTTAAACACACTGAAAACTCAACCTCATCCTAGACGTTCAAATTCATTAATTATTAATAATAAATATAGAGCTTATCAGGCCATATTATTATGATTATCATTCATAACAGTAAACTATATTTTCATGTTGATCCAACCAACATTCTCTTCTTGACATAACATCATCCTTGTGATTTGAAGTAATTTTTTGCTACATGGAATTGCATGAATTTCTTCTACAGAAAGGTACAACTATGAAAGCCACTTCAATGATGTTTTTTGTTTCAACTGATTACCTTATGCTTTTTACTCTTGTCTGTAAACCATTTTGAGGCTTTAGTGATGACCTTGAAATCATATTCTTGAGCTTAAGTTTCACTTGACTTTCTACTATATCCCTTTTAGTGGAGGCATGTTCAAAGGACTAGTAATTCCTGTTGAGAAGATTTCCAAAAGTGCTCAGCTTTTTTGATTGAAAAGTAGCCCTATTCAGAAAATATATTGCTAGTTGAGCCATGGTATCCTCTAATGACACAACTTTAGCATTCTATCATGTTATTATTGAATCTTTCTTCCTACATAAGACCGACCTGAAAGAGGTAACAATGAAAAATAAATCATATGTACCTTTACTTGTATCACTGCTGAAGAGATGCAGGAATATGACCCAATTCGCCCATGGAGGGTAGAATCAATGATGACAGTTTCATTGTAAAGATTACTGAGATGACCCCATGAATGCAATATTAATCATGAACCATAAAAGAACTCCACTACAAATTTATTTTCAATACCACATTTCTTACTTTCCATCAGAAGAAGTAAAAAATGACAACTGACATATCAAAACAGGAGAGCAATACCCATACCTTGAGACCATTTCAAAATGTGTTTAGATGGACATTCATAAACATGTAAATGAACTACACTTTTGTGTAAGTATTCCTCTATTGTGTCAACTGGCACTTTCCCATATATTATGGCACTTTGGTTGAGCTCCTCCAGTTAGACAGTAGTATGAAGCTTGGAAACTCCTATTTTAATGGGTTAGTTACTGTTGGGGAGGTATACACTTAAATATCTTATAGTCCCCTGTCATGGAGGTTTCTGTTGGTTGCCACTGAAGCCTTGCACGTTACACATTAAAATAATTTAAGTCTTCAATTGTTTAAATCATAGCATTATATTCATTTCCTATTTTTGCAAGTGTTTTAAAATATTTGAGTGATAGTTTTAAAAACATCTCTGGATTGTCTACAACAAGGGGACTAATTCCATATATAAACATTCAAAAAGCATGTTTTATATCTCAAAATCAAAGCTTCACAACATATAAGAGTTCTTTGTGTATACAGACAACATTATCAAGGCCTGCAACAGCATTAATCCATAATAAAAGGAATTAAAAAACTCCAACAATAACTCTACTAACATCTGAATAAACAGTGACAACCAATCACTTGTGTTAATATACAAGAAAAAGGAAGATGATTTAGATTTTCAGAAGGTTTGCCACTTAGAGTTTTGAATCATGTGCAGGTTTGAACAACCACAACCTAAACAAGCCTACACCAGTAATTTTCATTACAAGTAATAAGCAGAAGCACAACAAACAAAAAGCATCAGAATAATTATTTAGACCTATTTCATAAATTTTTCTCCTTGATTATTATTAACTATATAATTTCAAACATGTTAAATTTTCATTACAAGTAATAAGCAGAAGCACAACAAACAAAAAGCATCAGAATAATTATTTAGACATATTTCATAAATTTTTTTCCTTGATTATTATTTACTATATAATTTCAAACATGTTAAATTTTCAGAGTTTTCTAAAAGTTGTGCATTCGACTGTTAGTTGCTTTATGATCTATAAGTTGTGTGAGGTAACAACTAAAATAAACTCAAAATTGTTAGTGGTGGATTACTTACAGTAACTTGTTTTGACCACATGAGCATCAATGGGAGTTGCAGAGAGTAGAGGACCCTTATGATAGGTGAAAACAAGCTTTCTCACCTACCCAGATAGCTGATAAATCCTACATAAGACAACACCAACAAAAACCTTCAACTGGGTTCACAATATATCTATCTAAAGACAATAAAATAGGGCTCTAACAATAGGTATTATAGCAATATCATATTACAAACAACCATATATCAAAAAAATTAGTACCAAAGATGTTTATTTAACTGATAAAGACATAATTACTTTCAAACAAAGCATTAAAAACTAATGCTAGTCCTTCGAGTTTGACATTAAAATCCCTTAAAACCCTAGTCGTAATCCTTAGGGTTTGAAAACTCTAGCCTTGGAGATCCCAAATCCTTGAAACCATAACCATCAAAGAAACAACTTGAAAGTCAACAAAATCATTTCAAAGGGCTTTAAGTATATCATCTGCCTACTTATGGTATACAAACGCCCTTCCTCCAAATGAAGAACTTTCATAACGCCATCCATCCTTGTAGGGCATAAATGGTATGAAAAAGTTGTAGACCAGAAATAAACTCACCAGTTTTAGAAATAACAACTAGTGTACTCCATACTGACTTGAGTAGAGCAGATAATGGGCTGCCAACAATGCCTAAAATCACAATGTAAAAGATTGCATTTCCTCGTCAAGTAGGTAATGCAAACAAAATAACACACAACAACCAGTTCAATATGAAATCTCGTCAATTTCTACAACAACCTTGTACCACATTTGTTATAAATTGAGAGATACCTATGCAAACACATGCTGAGACCAATATGATTATCGCTTAAATCGATGGCGACTCCCATAGCATTGGAACGAGAAATTCATCTTTTGATCAAATGAACTACATTTCTTTCTATTGGTTGCAAAATGCACATAAACTATGTGCAAACAACCACACATTAGAATACCATTCATCTTCCTACACAGTTGAAGCCCCATGGTTCTAAAAAGTCCGTGCAATAGAGAAATGACAAGTTGATCCGACTTCTCGAAAAATCCAGAGATGTTTTTATGAGAATGTCGACGTAAATGCTCTCGACATGACAAACAACACAACCACTTCTGACATCGCGTTTGAAACATAATAAATCTTTAATAACATCATGCATTTAAGAGGTTGCGTGCAAAACATATTTTTTAGTCAGCAAAAAACTTGACGGAAACACATTGGAAAATTATTTTTTCCGGATGGCTGACACTTTCACAATAAAAAAACCCCATACTAAAGCCTATCGACTTAATTAATATTTAGGCTTTAAAAGTTTGAGATGATTATTATGGAAACCAATTTTTTATTAAATATTAGTAAGTACTTAAATATACTATAAAAAATGGTCAGTTTTATGGCTAATATTCCTAGGAAATATATTTAAAAAATATTTTGATTGTTTATAAATATAATATAAATAAGTATATGAGTCATCTACATTTATATTATTCCATAGTCCATAAATGTAAAGCAATTACTCAAGCTTACTATAATATAGATTTGCATCACAGATTTGGGCAATTACTTTTATATTTTTTCTACAATATAACAATCTAATAACAATCTAATAAATTTATTACTTATACTTATTTCTTAAATTATTGTTTTTATTAACATTTGAATTTTGATATATTTCAATTTGTATTTAATTTATTTATTTTAATTTTTAATTTAAGTTGTATATTTTTTTAATAAAATAAATTATTATTTTATAAATTATATATTTTTTTTAACATTTAGATTTCAATATATTTCAAATTTGTTATCTCTATCTCTCTGTCATAGTGCCACATATATCTCTATTTTCTCCTCTCTCTATCTCTCTCCCTATATACTTATCTATCTCTTTAACTCTATCTCTCTTTCTCTATTTGTCAATCTCCTTATCTACATCTTTCTACTTTTATCTATCCCTCTACCTTTAGCAATCTCTCTATCTATTTCTTCCCTCTTCTTCCTCCCCTATATCTTAATCCCAACTCTTATCTACTCCAGACTAAGCCTAGGAACTTGATGCTAGTCTTTTTAATGGTATAATTTGTAAAGCGTTACTTGCCAAAAGCCACCTCTACCTTGCCTTTTCTCTTCTACCTTTCACATTTCTAATTCTCGGAAGGAACATGATGCTATACGTCTCTTGTTGTATTAGGTTTATTGCGATTATTCTTTTTCATGTTGATATATTTTGTGGTTGACTTAAAAGCAAGTGAAATGGTTGTAGGGTGATTTTTTTTCTAAAATTATTCAGCTTGACATTAATAGTTAATGCCATCATTGATGTCATTTCGCTTTAAACTTATTTTTTGTTAAGTTTAGCATTTCATTTTAAAAACTTAGTATTATATTTTATGATAATCAAAGTGTAATACACATATCAAAGAATTCAATTCATTATCAAAGGACTAAATAATTTGAGATACTCATGTACTACATCTAAGATTTGATTCATGATTATATAGATGATCTTCAATATTATCTAATTGTAGAATATGCATATTCACCAATCCATTCATTGAAAGAAGGTTCCTTCATTTGTGAGATTTGTTTGGGGTCTAGCCAATGTCCACTTTGGGGGGCGGGGGTGACGGACATGGAAGGGATTCTTAATCCTTTCATTTCTCTCTATTTTAGAGGTTCTCTTCTCTATCTATTTTGAGATGGAATGCTTCCTTTTTGAGTGGGCTCCTTGTCTTTGTGGGCTATGATAATTGCATATCTCTCAAAATCTCTAGTTTGTATTTATTTATTCATTTACAATTTTATAACTTATTTCTTTTTAAAAATTTTCTTGTGTTTTGCATGTATGTGAGATATATAACACATGGTGCTTTATTTAAAAAGAAGTCCATTCCACACCCAATTGTAGCCCTCATACAATCATTGTAGCCCAAAGGATTCACAGGGTTCTAATTAATGAAATGAGACCTCCTCTAGGATAAACCCCCCTATTAATGTTTTGGCACTATTAATTTGATGACATGAGGGTTTTGTCCAAAATTGTCCTTTCTAGACCCTTACATTACATGAAATTGGCATTTTTTTGTAACATTTAAAGACTGCATAGTTGTAACAAGGCCGCGTTGTTGCGAAGTTCCTGTCAAATGCTAGTAGGACGTCCTTGTTCTTTGGATTTTTGACAAATTGAGAATAACATTTAAAATCTGATCTAATGTGAGGAATGAACTACTGACCATTTTCTAAATTACATTAAATGGTGCTACCATTTTTACCATGATTTATGTGGATTAGTTAGATAAAGTTCAAATGTGTCAAATATTACCTCTATTACTTGCTTTGAAACCCTCACTTATTACGATTTTGGTAGTTTATATGTCACATATATTTTCAACTAAGATACTAGTGTTACACATTTTGAAAGTCCAAAAGTGACAATCACTCAATCTTACTTTAATAAGAAGTGAAAAAAAAAACAAAACATTAAGATTACATCAAAGTTAAGAGATTCTTTTTTTAAAGTAACGAGATATGTATATGTACATATGAGACATTATATAGATATGCTATAATAAAAAAGGTTAATAGCTACAAACTTTGAAGTGTATATCTACATATGAAACATTATATAGATATGCTATAATAAAAAATTTAATAGTTGTAAGCTTAGAAGCATACGAGCAACTATTAGTTCTAATACTAATTTGTGCTATAATGTATTTATTTGGCTTTCACACTTGATCAAGTACTATCTAAAAGTAGAGACACCCAACATTTCTTTAAGCTTTTTTTTTTTTTTTTTTTGATGGATAATGGGCCGAAGTCGATAATTTTTTTAGGTATGTTAATTGTCCATTCAATTAATTTAAATTTAAATTGTGTAATGTCAAACTAGACCTAGAATGTTTGTTATAATTTTTCATTATTTATTTATTAAATAAATAGAAACAAAACTTTTTTTAATAGTTAAAAATAAATCTCATTTCTTATTATTTAATATAATTAACTAGTACAAGTATTTGGTCTTAAAAATTTATAAAATAATTATATATATATATATATATATATATATATATATATAAAGTAAATAGCTGTAGAGGGGCAACACCCTTGTATTAATCAAAATAGGAGAATACAAGGCTTGGTTCAATGAGAGTGGTAGGGGGAAAGAACCAGGAAGAAAACCCCTTACCATAGCTCTATTCCTATACAAAAAAGCAGTAATGGAGGCTGGACAAGTACAAAACACTAGTAGAAAACCACTGGAAGAAGATACCAGAGGCCTTTAAAAGAAACAATAACCAAGAAACAGAGAAACCGGACAGAGGTGACAACCGGAATCAATGGGAGTCTTCTGAGCCATCATCCACAAGAGCACGAGCCGCATCTAAGACAATGGGACATTCAGGGCAACAATTCAAGTGAGCTGCCAATTCTACCTTCTCCTTTCAGTGTTGAGAGTTGATAGGCGCTAGAGCCAAAGACTATAGTAACAATATAGGGACCCAACTAGTTGGGTTCAAACTTCCCTTTTTGTTCTCAATGTTGCTGATTTTTAGGATTTTCCCTCAAAACAAGGTCACCAACCTAAAATTCTCCATGTCAAACCTTCTTGTTATAGCCTCTAGACATTCTCTTATGGTAGGCTCTCAGATGATCGAACACCACTTGCCAATGTTCATCCAGCAATTTGAGTTCTTGCAATCTAGATATTCTGTGATCTTTATCAGTGATAAGACCTTGCAAAGAAACTATCAAAGAAGGGATTTCAACCTATATAGACAAGATTGCTTTAGCTCTATATACTAAAGCAAAAGGTGTAGCTCCTGTAGGTGTTCTGATGCTCGTTCTATAAGCCCAAAGTGCTGGATTGAGCTGCAAATGCCAATCCTTTCCAGACTTGTTGACCGTTTTGTGCAAGATGGCGCCAATATTTTGTTAGATGCTTCAACCTGTCCATTACCTTGAGGGTAGTATATAGAAGACCAATGTTGTCTGATTTTGAACTTGTTACAGAGCTCATCTATACCTTTGTTTTTTAACTGCCCTTCATTGTCAGTCACAATAGAGGAAGAGATTCCATACTTGCAGGTGATGTAGTTAAGAATGAACATAGCCACTTGTTTGCCAGTTGCTTTGATTAGTGGAACTGATTCAACCCACTTAGTGAAGTACTCAGTGGCAGTTATGATAAACTTGTGTCCATTAGATGATGCAAGATAGATTTGGCCAATAAGGTCAAACACCCATTATTGAAAAGGCCAATGTATGATAAAAGGCATTAGTTCTCTTGCTGGAGCATGTATGAGATTCCCATATAGCTAGCATTTCTCACAAGTTTTAGTAAATTTTACAAAATCCTTTTCTATATCTGGCCAATAGTAGCCAACCCTCAGTAATTTCCGAGCTAGAGTTAGACCGTTTGAGTGAGATCCAAAAATACCTTCATGGAATTCAGATAATGCACATTGGGATTCTTCAAGTTCTAGACACCTAAGAAAAGTACCATCTAAACCTTGCCT
Source organism: Cryptomeria japonica (assembly GCF_030272615.1). Lineage (NCBI taxonomy): Eukaryota > Viridiplantae > Streptophyta > Pinopsida > Cupressales > Cupressaceae > Cryptomeria > Cryptomeria japonica. The sequence goes on along the minus strand of NC_081408.1, from coordinate 602,764,918 downwards.
ATATAGATCATTAGTGATGATGACATACCATGAATCATTTCAGATCATGTTTCTTTTTTCATTGTGAGTAAGGTTATCAGGGATAATTTGGTTACGTAAGTAGGAGTAGAAATGGCTATAGAGAGATGAGTCATGTCCAATGATAGAGAAGATCATCTAGGAATTAGGGGAATCATAAGTGGTATAATGAAGCTCTTCCACCAGGAACTCATAGCGAAACTTTGTTTCTTGTAGCTGTGGTATAGATGCAAATGTAGCCATAGCATCTGCTGCTCTATTTGTTGATCTAGGAACCTGCTGAAATGAAACAAAGATAAAGTATTCCTTAAAGTCATCAACCATTATTTTATAGGGCATTGGTTTTTCATCCCAAGTTTGATATACATCATTGATCTGGTTAATTATTAGCTAGGAGTCTCCATAGATGTATAGCTCAACAACTTTCCATTCAATAGCTAGCTTGATTCCATTTACCAAAGCTTCATATTCTGCAATATTGTTTGTAGAAAGAAAGAGGATCTTGTACACCTTTGGAATTGAGTATCTCTGAGGAGTGATAAAAAGAATTCCAACACTAGACCCTTGTTGATTAAAAGATCCGTCGAAGAACATTTTCCAGGATCGCTGAGTAAGATGCATTATGGATTCATCTAGAAATTCTACAGTCAGAGGTTGATTATCTTCAAGTGGAGCATCAACAAGTTGATTTGCAATTACTTGACCTTTTATAGCCTTGTGTTTCACATACTCAATATCAAATTCTTTAATATCATAACCCATTTAGCCAATCTTCCTGTGAGTGTTGCTTTGCTTAGATGATATTTAAAAGGATCAATCTTAGCAACCAATTTGACAGAATGTGCTAATATATAGTGTCTTAGTTTCTGTGAAGTGAATACCACTACCAGACAAGCTTTCTCAATGATAGTATAGTTCACCTCATAGGAAACCAATGTACTACTGATATAGTATATAACTCGTTCCATGTTGTTCTCATCCTGTTGAGCCAAAAGTGCCCCTAGTGACGTATCAGTAGCTGATATATAAAGAATCAAAGGTTTACCTTGAATTGGTGGCATTAAAATAGGTGGATTGGAAAGATATTTCTTGATCTCGTTAAGATGTTGTTCACATTCTTCATCCCAGTTGTATGCAACTCCTTTCCATAATGTTTTTGTGAATGGTTGAGCCTTATCTGGTAGCTGAGAAATGAAACGTCTTATTGATTGGATTCTCCCTTCTAGAATTTTCATTTGACTGACATTCTTTGGAAGTGACATCTCCATTATAGCTTTAACTTTTGTCGGATCAACTTCAATCCCTTTTGCCAAAACAATGTATCCTAGGAGTTTACCAAATGTAACTACGAATGCACATTTCTTAAGATTTAACCTGAGTTTAATTTTTTCCAGTCTATCTAAGATTAGTACTAATTATAAGAGATGTTTTGATCTTTTTATAAATTTGACCAGGGTATCATTGACATAATCTTTCATGTTTTTGTACATTATGTTGTGAAAGATTGTGGTTACAGCTCTTTGATATGTAGCACCTGTATTCTTTAAACCAAAGGGCATGGCATTCCAACAAAAAGTTCCCCAAGCACATGCCAATGCTATGTTCACTTGATCCTCAGGTATGCTTTTGATATGATTGTAGCCAGAAAATCCATCCATTAGAGAGTACATATCATAAGCAACAATCATGTCCACTATCATGTTAATGTTAGGCAGTGGAAAATCATCTTTTGGACATGCCTTGTTTAAATCTCTGAAATCTATGCGACATAGATTGATTTATCAGGATTTGAAATAGGGACAATGTTAGATATCCACTCACCACAATCAATTTCTTGAATGAATCTTGCCTTGATTAATTTCTTTAGCTCAACTTTAACAAGCAATGCAACATGAGGATGCATTTTTTGGAATTTTTTCTTGACAGGTTTGACTCCAGGAGCAATAGACAGATGATGCATTATGAGGTCAGGATCCAGACCAGGCCTATCAGCATACGCCCATGCAAAGTTGATCTTTTTCTCTATGAAGAAATCAACAAACTCTTTTAGTTCTTCTGCTGATAAGGATTGAGCCACATGTATTATATGCTTAGTTTCTTCTATTCTGATGTTCATTGGCTATGTAGGTTCAATCAAAACTGATGAATGCTCTTGAAAGTGATTAGACAAAATAAAAAGTATCTCACCTTCAGGTGCCTTAGAGAGGTTTTCACCATCAGATACGTCTTTTATTTTTCCCTTTTTTTCTGTTTTGATATCGCCACAGTGTGGTTTTCGCCATCAGAACATTTAATTTTCTTTTTTCTTTTTATTTTTGAGACTAAGATACTTGACATTTGCTTCTGTCATGTTCACACTTTGTTTGCTAATGGAAGAGTTCATGGATTCAACTGCATTAAGATAACATGGTATGGCATAGTCATTGAAAAAGGTAGGGATATCCATGGGTTGGTTTTGTAGAGTATGGTCAATGAGTTCAGGGTGTACCAGCGATAAAGATTCAACAGGTTCAAGGAAATTTACAATACTATCATCACAACCTTGGACGGTCAAGTCGAGTTCTAAAAAACTACCTCGCATTAACGTCTTGAGACCAAAAAGAGTCATAACATGGTTATCAAAGCTTACGTTAGTATTTAAAGAATATAAACCAATAGACCTAGCACTAGACCCTTCTCCTACTTCAGACTAGACTACGTATTGTGATTTAACAACAACAACTTCTTCAGACGGACTTTCAACATTCATGACAAAGTAGTCATAGTTTGGTGTCTAATAGGTAATTCTATATATGGATCTTGTTTTAGATGAACTAGAGTCAAAAGATGAAGCATCTGACTCCTCTTCAAGTGACTTAGTGAAAGTATGTATGGTATCAATATCAACATCTTTTATGTTGCAAGTTCTTTCTTGTTCTGGTTCAATGATCACCTGCAGTTGACATACTTGTTGACATGGATCTGTTATTCTTTGTCTTCTTTCCCATTCTGCTTCTTCTAGATTGACGACTGGCTCTGTTTGACTATCCTTCAGTTCTTCAATTGTGCTCCCATATCTTACTTGCTTTATCTCATTAGAGGGAGATACAATAAGTGAGTGATTTTCTTGTGCCTTTTCTTTTCTTAACAGTTGCTCATAGGCTTCTTGTCTTTTCAGTCTAGCTTCCTCTTTTTCTTGTTGTAGCTTCATTTGTGCTATTTCCTGTCCTTCATCCATAACATCATTGGATTCTTCAGGATTTTCTTTAGTAGATATATCTAATAGAGTTTCTGGACCCCATTCATACTCATTTGAGTTTGTTTCTGAATCTTCTTGTTGCATTCTTCTCGTATATGTGACTAGAATGTTTAATGATGCAAACATATTTTTTAATTCCTTCCACGTCTTCTCTCACGTGTTCTAGAATATCTACTTCTGGTAATATTCTTGCTGATACATCTAGAATTTGATTAATAGTTGCTTCGTCTCTCTTAATTGCCTTCTCTTCTTGTTCTTTCTCATACTCTTCCTAAGCTTGCTGAGCATCTACTTCCTGTGTCGATGCTTGATGTATGGTCTTCTTCTTAGGCTGTTGATAAGAATTTTGTTTATGATTTGATGATGCATCTAGATGGTATCCAAGTCCAGTTTTATCATTTATAGATTTACTTTGTAGCTTGATAGGTTTAATAATTCTTTCTTGTTGCTTTCTCAGAGGACCTGTACCTAAATATCCCATACGTTGGATTATCTTATAGCCTTGACCATATTGTTTAGGGTAGATTTCACAATGTTGCACTTCATTTTATTCTTTGTAAAGCTAGTTGAGAACAACTGGCTCTTCTATTTCATTTGTATGGGAAGTAGAGGACTGTACAAAAGTACCATCATAAATGACATTTGTAGGTGAAGGTTGTGGTTTCATAGTGTTAGACGGTTTTCTAGACTGTCTTGGTGATGAAGGAAGATTCATCAATGAAATTACATGTTCTATCTTGTATCCACCCATGCCAGCATCTGTAATTTTCAATTTTGTAACTTCTAAAACCTTCATAACATCTTTTGAATTCTCAACTATAGAGGCTGCTCTATTGTGAGGAACAAGAGTATCTGCACATTGTTTTAATGTGTTGCAAGCACAACTTGTATTAGCAGGAATATTGACTTCAACTCCATTGTAGAGAAACTTCAAGCACTAATGATATGTAGAAGGAACTGCTTGCATAGAATGAATCCATGGTCTACCCAACAAAATGTTATAAGAAAGAGGAAGATCAAGCACCTGACAAATAACATTTCTTTCCACTGGTCCTACTCTAATTGGTAATAGCACTAGCCCTTTAGAAGTTCTCTCTTCTTCATCATAAGATTTTATTGTTATCTTCTTTCCTTGATCTATAATATTCTTAGAAAATCCCAATTGTATGAGTAAACTGTAAGTACAAATGTTTAATCCAACACCTCCATCTATGAAAACTCACTTAACTTGGTGTTATGGATCATAGCTTCAATGTGTAATGGCTGATTATGGGGATGGTTCAAGGAATTATCATCTTCTTCAGAGAAGTACAAGTAGTGAGGTGAGGTTAAATGACCCACCATGGATTGAAACCGATCCAAATCTAAGTCTTTAGGGACATTGGTAGCAAGCAAATCTTTGTCTAGAATATCTCTGAGTAGGAGAGATTTTAAGCAGTTCAAGAATAGAAATTTGAGCAGTAGTTCATTTTAGCTACTCAACAATGCTGTAACCAGAAGAGGATGGCAAAACCAATTGTTTAGATGAAGAAGAATTAGTCGTAATAGTAGTTGTTTGTTTATTCGAAGATGTCCTTTGTTTGGATGATAATGTTTGGTCAGAAGATGAGGAACTAACTCCTTTGAGAGTAACTTTTCCTTGAGCACGGGTCACTATGTTTGCTTCCCTCAGCTTGTTTTGATCTTCTTTAATTATGATTACATTGCAATGCTCTGATTGAGAGGGTTCAAGCATGTTGATGACATTATCATTGTTGGTATAGGTGTAATTGATCTTCGCACCTCCCTTGGATTTAGATCAATCTCCTTGTTCATAAGTGGGCAAGGGTTCTTTGAAAGATTTGTGATCAGCATTGGTTGCAAGATTTCCCACAACAATTTTGCCAACATCGATAAGGTCTTGAATCTCATGTTTGAGTTTCATGCAATTATTAGTTGTGTGCCCCTTGTTTCGGTGATATTCACAGTAATCATTTTCTCTCCACCATTTGGGTTTGACTTCAGGATCATATGGCTTTGAGTTGTTAGGAAATGTGATCAAATTATTTGCCATAAGAGTCTTAAGAGCCGATTCATAGGATTCTCCTAGAGGAGTAAAATCATGCTTAGGCTTCGAAACCCAAGGCTTATCTTTAAACCACTCTTTTGATTTCTTAGGAGAGTTTTCTGCAACATTTTGGGCGGCTTTGAGGGCTTGTGTACCACCATCTAGATTAAATACCATTGGGTTTGGTTTTGACTTAACAGTACCAACTACTCCATCATTCACAACATTTCTGTTATTATCTTTTCCATACTTCTAGTATTTGTTTTTCTCTTTAGAACTAGAGCCATGTTGTGTTTCCTTATAAAGTGATATCTCTCCTTTCTTTACAAGCACATCTTCTATTTTGAGAGCACTATCCACCATCTTATTGAATGAAGGATACACTTGCATTTGAATGCTGTATTTTAACTCAGGAATTAGATTGTTGACAAAGATATCCATCTTTTCAAAATCAGGAATGGTTCATGAATGTCTTGAGAACTTCTTTCTCCAACATTGAAGGAAAGTGAGAAAAGGTTCTCCTATTTTCTGTCTTGTATTGCAAAGGTCAATCATAGTAACTGGATGATGAATGTTATAAGAGTATTGTTGAAGAAATAGTTCGATCAACTCCTTAATAGATTTAATTCCCGTAGGCAATTTTGAAAACCATTCCATAGCTTGTCCTCCTAGACTTCTTGGGAAGAGATGCATAAGATATGTCTGTTCATGCATAAATTCCATACATAGAGCACAAAATTCTTGAACATGGTCTTGGGGATCTGAGTTGCCATCATATTTATCAAATTTAGGAATTTTCGTTCTTGAAGGAAATGGAGGCATGTAAAGACTCTTATTGAATGGAAATGGGCAGATTGTATCCAAGAAATATTTCACAGGAGATTTTTCTTTGTCTTTCATTTCTTTGATCTCAATTTGTAGTTCTTGTAATTGTTTTGTCACCAATGCTAGTGGAGTATCTTCTGCTTTAGTGATAAGGCTTTCAACATTGTAGTCAGGAGGAAGTTTGGCTCCTTGTTTAGCCAATTCTAGAAAATATTCTTCTTTTTCTCAGGCCATGATAATCTTTATCATCTTTCTGAAATCCTTGTCGTTTTGACATTTTATTATAGTATCTTCTTTAGGTTTGGAAACTTCAAAATCATTAGAAGAGGAATCACTATCATTAGCCTGGTGTTAGTGAACAAATTTGTCTTTTCTTAAAATGATCAATTTTAAACTCTGTCGCCTTCTTTTAAAGACAAGTGTTCCACTAAATAGCTGGGTAAGTGTTGTATAAACCACTTCCCTCTGAATTTTCCATAGGTACATCTCCCTTTTTAGTTATTCAAGGAACATTTTAATTAATTTTATTTGAGTAGTAGCTTTTAACTTGAAAGCATTTAAGGCTGCCTACTTCATTCTTGGATGAGAGGCCAATATTTCACACATATTTCCGAGAAAAACAATCTTCCCCATCTTTTCAATACAAGAGATGAAAGTAACTGAATCAAAGTTCAGTACACCATTTCCACAATTTCAATAAGGAATTAAAATATTAAAGAAACCAAATCTGTTCTCAAACATGAATCTTTTCTAAAGAAAACAAACACTCAAGGGAAGGAGTACCAGAAAAATAATAATTTTCTGCAATGGAAAGGTCATTACTATTTTTTGATTAGATAAGCATACACAAAGATATGTATCTACATAGATTCAAAACCCACAGATTTTCCTTCTCCCAAAAACAATATGATCTTTGTATATATATATATTCTTATGCGACAAAGGCACGATAATACATGTATAAATCTTTTTCCATTCCAGATTTAAAAGTCTGATTCTTCCTTCTACAAAACAGAAAATTTACAAAACAGAGGGAAAAACAAAAACTAACCAAAACTTCTCACCCAATCTAACCCCTATTAATCTATCTTTCCTTAATTTATAGTTTTAGAACAGGGGAGGTCTCCCTGAAAACTCGACCTCCCCCAAAATAGTTATGAAACCAACATGATGTATTTTGGGACAGACGTCTCGAAGTTTTTGCATAAACATGAGAAATTACAAAAATAAAGGAAATCGAGCCTGAATCAATGCATTATGTCACTTTTCCATCATCATCTCTGCTTTCATGAGCGTTGTGGGCGGTTGTGAGTTCTTGAATAATTGATTGGTTCGGAACCTTCATGGCATTGAGCTTTGCCTTCACCACCTCCTTATTCCACTGGTGCCTCACCATCTTTTCGGCATGTTTCGGCAACTGATCATTTCCAATGAAAGCCATGGACTCAATCCTAGCCACCCTTGTTATATCTTCCAGAGTGAAATTACCCTTGGCCTTGATTTTCTCCATGTTTATCCGGAAAGCCCTGATTGCATCCTGTGTGTTCAACCCGCAAATTCCCAATTGCCAATCATGGTTAGGTTAACCACCTTGTTATCATTAACTATACTGCACTGGAGATCCTGGAGCTCATAAACAGAGGTCTTAGCGTCAGAGATCACAGAATTGAAGGTAAGCACCTGCCACATTATGGTTTTCTTTAGCACAAAGAGCTGACATTCATCCGCTACCAGTTTGATTGAGTGTTCCGTCAAAAACCTGGTAACTCCATATTCTTCTATTTTGGTGAACAAAGGCAAGACATTCTGCCACTTGTGTTCCTCTTTCTCCCACGACACAAGCCAATTTTGAACTTCAGTGATAAAACTTTGTATCTCATCGCATAACCTCTAGGAGTCGGTGATGTACTTCTCCTTGTCCTTGATTATTCCCTCAATCCATTTCTCCATGGCTTCTGCAATACTCTTGGCTCGTTGAACTTGGCTCATTAACTTTTTATTTTTTGGCGAAGTTGGGTCGAAGTTCTCTATAGCATGAGATATTGGGAGTGCCCCAAAGCAACCAATACTGTCGATGAACTGGGCAAGAACATTTATGTGTCGCTTTAGCTCTCTCTTTTCTCGCCCATCTTTCTCCGATTTGGTGAGCATTTTCTTTTCCGATACCTAAAAGAAATGATTGTCTAAGTCTCTACTCATATTTCCCAGTTCTACCTTCGTAATCTTGAAATCATCAGGGCTAGCCTCCTTGTTTTCATCCTTGGGTTTGTACGAGGTGATTTCAGCAACCCATTTTCCAATTCCTTCATCATTGACCAGGCGGGTGGTGGTTTTGAACCTTTTCGGCTTAGGACTCTTTTCTGTGTACTTAACGACCATTTCCTGAATTGGAATAGTCATGGGAATAAAATTCTGCTTTCTGTTCACCAAAGTGGTCAACCACTTAGGAGTTGCACTGGAACTTGTTGTTCCTTTGATCACTTTGGAAGGTGGTGTCATAGCCATAGTCACCGTATGAGAATCCAAGGCATTAGCAACATCACTATCCAAGTCTTCAACTTCAAATATTTGGGTATCAAGAATTGTATCTTTCACCCCTGTATCCTTTGCTTGATCCATCTTTCTTTGAGTGGCACTTCGGGATCGGGTATGCCAAGGAGTACAAAAATCCAAAGCTAAATTAGACCTATGTCTAAGCTAGGGCGGCTTGTTATCCTTATCTGCACGAACAGGCATAGAAGCATTGTTAGAAATACGCTTTGGTGAATGTAGAGGGACCTCATTACTCTTCGCTGAATTAGACTTAATGCTTGATTTCGTTGCTTTCTTTCTGGTGACCCACGCTGCGGTCTTTTCCAAAACTCCTTTGGTCCTTAACTGTATATCATCTTTCTCTTCCTCATCCCAGTGAATTGGAGGCATTTCAATTTCTGCATGAGCTAAGTATCGTGGTTCGAATAGCTCTAGATAGTCCTCTTCGAGCCCCTCAGTGTCCAACTTTACCTGTAATGAAACGACTTGTTCTAGCACCATCCTCATGTTTCCCCTTTTGAACACCTCGAGTTCATCAGTACAATCTTCCCAAAAATCCTCTAATTGTGGCATTGGGAGGTATGGCATTAGACCAAGACTTCGAGAAAAACCCTTATTATCGAAACCTTTCCTTTTGTAGCATGGGATAGAACTCATATACGGAAACCTCCTCCTCAGTGAGCTGTTTTGGTATTCCAACTAACTCCTTAAAACACGCCAAACAATACAAGAGATACGAAGACATAAAGAAGTTTTGTTTGAACTATTTAGCCATACTTAGTTGTTCTCTCATTGAATCAACAATCAATTCAGCCTAATCCAGATACTGCTTCCCTTCCAAAACAACTGCACGTAGCAATAAATCTAGTCATCGAAGCTGTAAGCTTCAGCAGATCCTCTCGCCCGGTGCAATAGAAGCATAACATCATGAATGTGAGGCAACATGTGATTCTTATTATGATTCTTGGGTAACCTGGAACCACCTCTTTGAGGAACCTTCAACCAGAATTTTGCTACATTGTTATGGTGTCCGGTTCTGTCCGCATTGAACTTGGTGATTGACTGAGCAGGGGAAAAGTTGGAGAATTGGTAATCAAGTATCTTGAAGACAGAGGAAATTACTTCACAATTTATGGCAAGAAGGGTTTCACCATTGTCTCTCCTAGTGGTCTCAGACACTGGGTCGTATCTAGTGATACATTCCCGAATCAATTCTGGGCAAGGAATGGCTGGGGGAAAAGCTGCCGCTTCTATGAGACCGCTACTCAAAATCTCCACACCAAAATATTTTTCAATTCCCTTGAACACCCTCTCTTTCAAAACCTCAATATTTTCCCCTTTTAGGTCGGTATCGCTAACTATGGGTTCAGTACATGCGAGGCTAAAAACATTCCCGAACAAATGCAGTGTAGACTTCATAATTCAAAGCAACGAGCCTTAATCAGTTGTAGCAAAAATTTCTATGAGAGAGAAAATGCAAGCAAAAACTACTAGAGAGAACAAGAAAAGGACTCACCTTCATAGTTGAACAACCAGATGACGACTAGCAGCAAACAAGACTCCTATCCAGGAAAAACAAAACCACAGCAGTGAGGAAAAAATGCAGAGCACTAATAATCCTTCATACCTTATTAGTGAGGGCAATGATATGGAACCATTAAATGCAATAATTCCAATTTTCAGTCTGATTGTGTTAAGTTTGTGGATTGGACATTGCATGCATGCATTGAATGCATTGCGGCATTTTTGAAGTAACCGCCAGTTCCCGAAATGATTACTTACTTCAAAAAGCCAGGAATTGACGTCGCTTAAAACATGGTTCACCTTCCTCATATTTGGCAATGAATGCACCATCAAATCATTTAAACCCGCGGGACCCACCAACTTCGTACACATGTGAACATCCTGATCAGACTTCATTAGCGTTCAAGTAGTTCAAGATGTACGCCGTGCTCAAGGAAAATCTTTGCTGAGAAAATTAATTATACCAAGCTGCTGACCATTTGTGCTATATTGAACATGTTGAACACATTTGAACCTCTTGAAATTGGTTAAATGAGTTCAAAGCCCAGAGAGAAATAAAGTAACATTTTTCTGAACAAGAAACTTTTAAAAAGCCGCTGCAAGATACTTAAAGAAAATATTAGTATGAAAAACCTCCCTGAACACCTAGGAACCTATGGAACCTAAATGAACCTATTGAACCTGGTTCAAGATGGTTCAACGTGTTCACAAAGTTCAACCAATTACTAAAAATCGACATTTGTGATTGGAAGACGATTTATAGATGTACTAAGGGCTTGAACCAAGGTGTCACAAGAAAGACAAAGACTCTGAATGGAATTTTTATAGGATGACTCGCTCTTGTCATGAGGAATAAATGACATAGAAACACCTAGATGCTAAGGTCATCACGAGCCTTACATTTAGAAGACTCTTTTTCTTGTTTTTGTCGAGACATTTTGGATGATAAAGGTTTATCAAATACTGGTTGACTTGATGATGAAAGTTTGTTAGAGGTTTGTTGTTCAAAAGGTTCGTCAAAGATTGGTTGTTCTTGAAAGAATGGATTAGTTTGCAATTTGTAAGACTGCTCTTTACTTTCATCAAATTTCTTAGAAGAGCTCCTGGTTCGAACATGCATTTACAAGTGGTGTGATCGAGAGCTAGAAGTGATACAGATGTCAAGATTAGATCGAAGCTAGATGTTTTGTTTGAGGTGAAGAAGACCAAGTCTAGTTTTAGGAATGATCTATTCTATATAAGACATGATCTAAGCGGATCAGATTGATCAAGTTGATGAGAGGTTTATTGAACTAGCTAAGATATAATCAACAAAATCAAACAACACAACAACAGGGGTACACTACCAAGATTGTTTATGGTTAGGATGAAAAAGACCAAGTATACACTTACTGTAGATTGGTTAGGCAAGTATAACAGCTCTGAAAAGGCACACGACAACACAAGTTTCTAGACTGATAGAATCAAAGGCTTGTACAACAAAATAATATGACTCAAACGACAGTTTACTGACTTTCAAACGACATAGACAGATACTCATACGAATTGCTTCCTATACTCAAACGACAATATTGGGCTTATAAGATGACAAACTGTTAATGATGATGATGACCCATAAGACAATTTATGTATGTCCAAATGATAATTTGCAGAGACTAGAATGACAATCTAAAAAAAATAAAATATACCTTGCATGTTAAGACTCGTACATTAGTTTACCAGTTATTAGACGATAATTCTCAAAGGGTAGTATGAAAAACTAGAAGACTCGTACGACATTGGACCAGATAGGGATGAGTTTCTGGCAAGGACAAAGTTTTTACCATTGAGTTTTTGATGTTTTGATTGTTTTTCAGCTTCAAGGTTTCAGTTTCTATTTCCAGGACAAAGACACAACAAACATGTAAGATGTCAAGTCACTTCAAGCACAACACACTAATTCTAAGGAAGTTGGCTGAGAGAGAAAACCTTCTCTTGTAGACTCAGGTACACACCCAATAGCTAATCATAATATGGCCGCTAAATCTCACACAATGGCTCTCAATGCTATATTAGTCGACTCCAAATGCTAATGGGGGCATGATATGGAAAGTATCTTGGGAGAGTTACTGTTTCTCTTGCACAAAGATTATCCCCCTTTCGGAGGTGAACTAGGTAGCTTCTATCTTAAAGTTCTTAGTAAGTTTTCCATTTGAAATTAACCCTTGAAGTCGCACAAGTGCGATTGAGGCCTATAGCTTGACAAGGTACTAAAACAAGATGTAGTCACACAAGCGTGATTGAGACAGCAAGGCCCTACAAAATGCCCGATATGAGAGATCTCAAAGAGAAAACTCAAATAATCCCATCCTTTGAGACTTTAATCTCAAAAGGCCTATTTATTATAGTGAGTTGGAATGCTTGGGTCTAGTTGTACTCACTTGGGTAATTCTCATAGGGTGATTACTTTTTCCCACTGTGATAGGCCTGCTAAAGGAACACAAATCTCAAAACTAGAAAAACTTCAAAGATCTAGATTTTTGATTGTCTGTATAGAAAAGAGCATACTCTCCTACCTTTTAGACTTTTCTCAAACACGAAAGAAAAATTTGTTCATTAACCACATTGCAATTTAAGTTCCTAGAAATGAATTAAAGAATACACAATGTTCAATTGATCCTCCTTAGGAAACCTGTAAAAACAATGCATCAGTAGTCATATTGTTTTTGAGCAATGGATTCTTTAACATGCGTGAGTTTGATTGATAGATTCTTTGACGAGCATTTTGCAAAAGAAACCAGTTAAGCTGTGAAAATAAAATCTCTTAGATAAACAGAAGACAGATCAGGGTTAGCATCAGTAAAATCAAATTCAATTCAAGAAAAACCCTAAAAAGTATAATGTTTCTGAAACGAGAAAATCAGAAATTTGTACGACAATTCCCATAGAACTAGATGAGTATTCTCAGTGAACCAGACGAGTATTCTTAGTAAACCAGACGAGTAAACACTGAATAAAAACAACAAAAGCAAAATATCGTATGAGGATTCCCAAATAACCATATGACAAAAAATAGAACTCGTACTATGTGCTACAAAATCTCGTATGACAGTTTGCAAAGACTGCACGAATGAAATCTAGAAAATAAAAAGAAATGATTGTAAGGTTGAAAAAAATTAAATTCTTCTACCCCACGGTGGGCGCCAAAAATGTGTGTGTGAAAAAGTGGAGATTTGTAAGCTGCAAGACACAAACACTTCAATAAATCATTGCATGCATGGTTAGACACATATAATCATGAATATAAAAACCATAACAAATCAATCTATTGCCTTCTAAAAGATGCCAGTATAGACTTTCTCTCAGATTTGTCTAAGAAATACCAATGACTAGAATACACCAAGATGAAGGATTTAATCTATATGAGTGCAAAATTAAGCTAGATGGATGAAAGATTAAGCTAGATAGAATGAATATTAAGCTAGATGAATTCAAGTGATCATGATTAAACTAATATGCCAAAAAGAAAAGATGCAATAATCTTAAAACATAATATTCTTAATGAACCTAGAGGAAAAATAACATAATAACAATAAAATCTCTAGGGTCCTTTGATTGGGAGATGAAGGCTTGGATTTATAGAAAATCCAGAGAGACAACAAACATCAAGATTAATTGTTAATGAGTGGTCAAGATTCTCCAAAAGGAAGCACAATCTAGGTGAATTGATGTGATTGGTTTCTTTCTTCAGATTTGAAGGAAATAAGATTGAACTAAAATTAAGATAAAATCAGAAAAACTAATTTATTCCATATTTTTATTCAATTTTGAGATTTAATTGATTTAAATGCTTTTCTTGAGATTTTTGAATTTACTAGATTTTCAAGATATCTCAATTTGATTTCTTTTTCCAAATTAATTTCTTTTTAATGATTTAATGGTAAATTGATTTATTAATTAAATATGCTAAGATATTTAATTAAATAAATAGAATAATTGATTAAAATGATTTACTTGGAATGATTAATTTATTAAATAAATATTTAATTAATCTAAGGTGATTTATTTGCCATGTGACATTGATGATTTAAGAATTAATTGATTAGGTGCTCAAGATTGATTTAATTGCCTTTGGTTAGGACCCTGGTGATGTAGTCGAGATTAGGGGCCCATGGTTTAGATGACCATTTTTAGGGTATTGCAATTCTGAGGCCCATTTAATAATCTACATGCCCAAAACCATAATCAAGATATAACCAAAATTCCTTTTAACAGAAAGAAATACACCATGCATCCACCAGATAACAAGTGCAAAAAAATAGTTTATTCGACAAAGTATTAGGTATATATTTCTAAAGTTATATCAAAATTTCATAGATGTAAAAAAAATAATAAAATGCACATTAAATAACAACAATCATAAAGTCTGCAGGTACAACTTGATTATCTTGTCTTCATAAAATACAAACAACAAATTAAAGGCTAACTTCCTATAGAATATCAGTGTATCTTTGAAAAATAAGTTCCGAACCATTAAATAGGTGAAAATCGCTATTCTTATAGATTAGGATTTAACAACCTACGAGCTAGGAAAAACAAAAAAAAACACCTCTAGTGGCTCCTCCGCATTTGACGACATGCAAAAAAACTTGCAAATGAAAACCACCCTTGGCTTCTAGCAAAACCACATTCTACTGTTCTGTTATTCGGATAAAAAAGATCCTCCAACGGTTCGTCTACAACTGAAAAATGTGAATCCTTTTGGTCTGCTACCATGGGAGACATGCAATAGTAGGAGGGAGAGAGGCTTGGGCCCTATGAACTGCTAACTTAGGACCTCCCAGGGAACTGCCATGCAACACAACACAATCCCCTGCAAACTGCGGGTCCCATTCAATTGGGGCAAAAACAAGCACTACAAATGAAATGCCATGCATCAAGTGTGTGTGGCTTAATTAACATGACAAAGAAAAGAGAGCTAAGAACGAGCACCAGTCCAACACGTGGCAGGCGCAAGCTAGCCTCTTCAAAACAGAGCGTGTACAAAATAAAATACACAATGATAACTACAAGAAGATTGTGGATCAATACACATGAGGTATTTTCCGAGCTGTCAAATTATTATATGTGGGATATGTTTTATCAAATTCCAAGGACAAAGACGAGAAGGAACAAGGAGATGTCTTTTATAAAAATAAGAAAATTTCAAATATTCATATGATAACATTGATAAGTGATTCATCATATACATTATAGATGTTTAATAAAATGCCTAAGGATATAAATTTGTAATGTCCCTTTTTATAATTTTTTTTTACGTGTGGTTTTATATTTTTTCAATTATTGAAATTATGACTAGTAACGAATACTAGATATAAATGACAAATTATGCAATCAAACCCAATTAATATGCAAATAAAATGCAATTTGTAATTCTTATGTAATTTAATGGAAACTAAATTGAATATGCAATTTGATACGTTCTATTTTTCTATTAAACCAAAAATAACATGGAGGAAAATAAATAAATAAATTATAATTAAACCATAGTCTAAAGCAAGTATTAAATAATCCTAAACTAATCACATTTATTAGCAAATAACAAAAAATAACAACCATTAACATAAATAAATTAATAGCAATTTATAATATAAAACCCACATATATTATTTTACTATTGAAATCCTATGTAAATAAAATGCAATTTATAATTTTGATCTAATTTAATGGAAATTAAATTGAATATGCAACTTGATACTTTCTATTTTTATTAAACCAAAAATAACGTGCAGGAAAATAAATAAATAAATTATAATTAAACCATAGTCTAAAGCAAGTATTAAATAACCCTAAACTAATCACATTTATTAGCAAATAACAAAAAATAACAACCATTAACGTAAATAAATTAATAGTAATCTATAATATAAAACCCACATATATTATTTTACTATTGAAATCCTTTGCATTCCCAAAAAGCAATAGATATTTTAACTAGCACTAATAGTGATATTAAGAGATTATAGCACTAATAATAATATTTTAAATAACATAATATATCATAGAATATCTTACATATCAAACTTTGGAGTATAATGCAATGAGTTGGGTAGAAATAAATACTGATTCAAATGACAACACAATTTCCTTACATTATTGTTTATTTAAAGGACCCATAGTCTTGTATAAAAGCATGCAATAGATATAGAGAAGCATGAAACAAGGGTATTGAGTTTATATAAAGGCTACAAAGGCTACAAAAAGACTGGGTGAAACAATCCCCAAAAAGCTATAAATAGCAAATAAATAACACAGTGAAGAGAAAGAGGAACAATTTTAGCCAAGCTTTTAAACAAGCCTATAAAAAACTAAGAGAGTTGGGATGATCATGGTCCCACTTACCCAATCCAAGGTTTGAAGAAAGTTGACCTTTCACCCACCACTAGAGCATGAATTTGGGAAAAGGAACTAGAAATACATTTTTTCCTTATTACAATAATCTCCGTGATATTATCATGCAAATTCAAAAAAAGGGTAAGTAGGAGAAGAAACCCCCATGTTGAGCCCCTCATTGCATGAAGAGGAAGAAATAAAATGATGAGATCAAAGGTGGCATTCCAACGCATGATAAATCTAGTGTTGAATTGAAGCTATGAGAAAAATTAGGTTGTGATCTTAGGGGAGGAGGTTCCCTAATAGGGTCCATAGGGAATGTTAAGGCCACACTAGAAGCTAAGGAATTTTCATCATCTTGAGAGGAGTCACGTGACAAAGAATCATGAGAATGGATAGTCAAGTGATCTTCATTAGCATTATTTCACCAAGTAACAATTCCATTATGACATGAGAGAGGAAAATCCATAGACAGATGATGAATTGAGAAGCAAAAAAAACATTTGAAAGGGAGCCCTCATAATCAAGTGTTATGTAAAGAAAACATTTGAAAGGGAGCCCTCATAATCAAGTGTTATGTCCAAGGACTACCCCCAATATTAAAATAAAATCTTGTGAAGAGATGTGGACATGTCAATGTCCACTTGTATGTGAGGAAAAGTAGATTGCCCCATTAAGGAAGTGGAATAATCAATATTCAAGAAGTGAACCAATAGTTGCTAATGGCCTTGTAACAATAAACCTCCCAAAAATGGAGGGGAAGATTTGAATGTTTAACCTACACATGGTGCACACTGAGTGATTTGACAAAGGGATTAAAGGAATTTGACCAAGGTTTAATAAAAAAAGTTCTCTCCCCAAGACCGCAATTTACCCAACACCAATTTTTTATCCTCAAAAGAGGCAAAGAAAGTAATATAAAAATCTCTAACACAAGGGAAGGCTCAATCTTACCAACTACTAGAAGCCTCCAAGAATTTAGCACTTGATTGTGTAGGTTCAAAAGAGAAGGCCAAAGGTTGGAGAATCTACACTCCAAACCTTTATGCTAATAAAAAAACCTTATTTTCCACCACATCCAAGCCACCAACCACAATTGGGGATGATTTGGCATAAAGAAGAGAACAATATTTTTGATACTTTTTCCTCAAAGTGCAAGTAGGAATGGACCTAGCCACCTAAAAAAAGATATGTTCACTCAGACTAGAAGTAGGCACTAGAGGAGAGGCAGAACCAACATCCATAACACTAGAACTAGGGTTCCAAATAAACCTAAGCCCACACATAGGCATATTAGCCTTGTCAGAAGGAACTTATGCTAAATTGTGACTATGATCACTTAGTAGGGTTCTATGGGTGATCAATGATGACTATGGAAGAGCGAAAAAATGACAAGAAGAAGACATCAAGACAAGAAAGGTTGGACTTGTAATGGGCAAGAGAGAGGACAGGTAATAGGCATACATTTTTCTCAATCTTGACATATTTAAAAATTAAATTCAAAATAAGGATAACTTAATTTAGGGGGTAAGCAACCTCAATTATAGATGCTGTAGAGGGTAGCCCCATATGGTTTTAACTTGGTTGGTGTTGCTTGTAAACACTATTTTTAGTAATAGCAATAATCAACATATAATAAGCTCACTTTAATAATCCATAATAGATTGTTGAAATCAAAGTAGGAAGCATGCCAGGATGGAAATAAGAATCAAAATATGTAAGAGTATATACCAGCAAGCTACTAAGTAGTATGCCAATCTACAACATAGTTTCGATAAACAACTTATTCCTTATGATATGGTTGCTGCAACTAAACAAGGTTTAAGGCTACCATCCTTAACAATATTTTAAAAATAATATTAAGTAGTAAGATTGATAAAATAATATGATGTAAACAACGTTAATTTTGATTTTTAAATAATATTAATATTTATTGATAATAATAAAATGAATAGGAGATGTAGCAAAATTGCATTGAAATTTTGTATAAATAACTAGTAATAATGATAAATCTTTTCATAGCAAAATATAAATTGATAAAAGTGGAATAGACTAAAATTATGAACAATGTCATAAAACTTGAAAATTATTTGCGAATACAAAAAGTTCATGATTCTCTTATATAATTGCCTAAATGGAGTTAACTATTTATGTCTTTAAATATAAAATATTCCAAGAGACTTTTTGTTCTAGTGAAATTGTCAACCACAAAATTTTGTCCTTGAATGTAAATTTGAAATTTGAATTCAAAAATGTTGATAGTGATAATGAATAATGTTTACCTAGAATCTTTGAGTTGTTTTTCTTAAAACAAGTATTGAAAGATTATGTATCCTTTTAAAAAAAGAGTAGAATATTTTTTCATAAATAGAAACCTCTCATTTATGGATAAGAGGCCTTAAAATAAGAGTAGAATATTTTTTTAATTCATTTTAGGTCTTCTCTTAAAATTGAGTACAACTATAAACAAACAACTAATTATCCTTTGGACGTTCAAGAGATGCCATTGGCACCCCAACCATCTTGAGTAAAGAATGTTATGTGATAATGGTTATTAGAATGTTTTTGTCGTAATGAATAAATGTAATATATCTTATTAAACTTGGTAGTGATAAGCATATTGCTAGTAATAGTCAATTAATAGGTTTGATTTACTTTTAGATTAGATAATATTTTTGGGGCTCCATTATTGGCTACATCAACCATGAAGCCATGTCAACATTTCCTCATTTTTTTAAAGGTATACAAAATGTTATCAAGAAAGATCCTACAAATCAAATTGAATATAATTTGAAGATCCTTCATAATGGAATTTCATGTATAAAGTAATCATCAACTGGTGCATTAAGGAAATTGCATTTATTTTGCCTACTTATGTGATTTGTAGGTAGTTGTTATTATTATTATTGTTGTTGTTGTTATTATTATTATTCTTCTTCTTCTTCTTCTTATTATTATTAATTATTAGTTATTATTCTCTTCTTCTTCTTCTTATTAATTATTAATTATTATTCTCTTTTTACTTATGTTGAGTATTATATTTCAATATAAATTGATGCCATGTTTTCTTGTATTACTTTCCACTAACATACAAAATTGAACTCACCATTATTTTCAACCTTTCTCTCACATCTAGATAAATACTTATTAGTTGGGTAGTAGATATGAACAATTGATACACTTATATATACATATACATTGCATATGTATGAATGAGAAATTAATTAGGGACAATACACCCAAATTTAGTGTATAATAGAGATAAATTATGTGCACACTTGTATTATTGGGTAAGAATCACATGCCATATTCTTTTTGTCAATTATGTACAAAACACCGAACTTTATTATATAATTTAAAGATAAATTATGTGGACACTTGTATTATTGGGTAATGATCACATGCCACATTCCTTTTGGTTTAGTGCCTTTTTATGAAGGATTTTCCTTGGATGATGGAGAGTGCATTATAATAGAGTTGGTATAATGTCACAATTTACTTTTAGAATTATGTTTTTGGTTAATAGGTATAAAAAAGTTTTGAAAGGATTGAAAAATATTTAATAAAGGAAAAATAATAGCTAATGCAAAAGCTAGACAATGACACTACTTCATCCAGGTTTCTCCACAACAACAAAAAAAACCAAACATAAAAATAACCAACCCACAAACAACCAAAGGATCAACAACGTACATAACAATTGGTCCTTTCCTAGTAGTTGGTACACACAACATGTGCTATAAGAAACAAATATATGTTTAGGCAAACCTTTTTCCTTCTTTGGACAACTGTCTAAGACACACTATTGTCGAAATCCTTAAATTAGGGGAAGAGAAGAGGAGAATCTTGTATGTCACCTAAACCTGATCCACGATACATTGAGAAGAAGAGAATCTAACCAAAGAAGAACTCAACACGAGGGTTTGCAAAGTGGTCTGAATATTGGATATTTCCAAATGATGTTTATTAACATACCAAAAGAAAAAAATAATAGTGAAAATTATATTAAACCATATTGTAGCATGAAATGTACATTATAGTATATCACAATTTCATGTACTTACACTTTTTCCATACGTTTCTTTGATTTTTTGGGACAAGGGGAACTCCTAAAATTTTGGAACAATGTGGGAATGACTATATCTAATGATATGCCATAATTTACACAAAATGTACATAATTAAACAATAAATACACAATTGAAAATAAACTAAATAATTGATAAGTTATAACAATTAAACAACACAAAAATTGTCAAATCATAAACCAAAATATAATCAAATCTCAATATAATAATAGCTAGAAATCCAAATCCTTTACAAATATTCTAAAAGTTCAAAGTACCAAACTACAAAGAAACATGCCAATAAGTACTAGATAATAAAATATAGAGAAATATAATAGAACCACCAAGATTTAAATAACTTAATTAAATAGTAGTTAGAGTTGTGAATATTCAACAATGTAAATCAAATGATTTTGTTATTAGAATTTTGGGTATTTGATCCTTAATAAAAAACAATGTAAATCAAATAAATAGAAATAAAAATGATGTGTAGATTCCAAAATAATAGAAACAATAAAAATAAATATATTTAGTAGGAGAGATATCAACTAAAAACATCTAATCTAAAATATAACTGGAGAAAACAAACCAATATTTTCTTGGTTTGGTAGATATATTTATAATGACATCTATTGTTCTACTATTCTATATATCCACAAATTCATCACTTCTTATTATTTATATATTGCTAATGAAAATAGATTTTTGAAGTATCATGATTGTGTCTGGTAAAAGTTGATTATATCTTGCTATATACTGATGTAGAAGAATCGTGTACAATCAATAAACTACTCTTTTTGTTCTCATGATTTTTCAAACTTTAAAAGAACTACCATCTTAACCACGAAGATGCATTTGAAGCCTCCATTCCTCTATGATGAGGAGTACGATATTTAGGATAAGGAGAAGAACTTGAATAAGTACTTGAATCAGGAGATCTAGGTGGATAAGAAGAAGATCTAGGTGGATAAGGAGAAGTAATTGATCTAGGTGGATAAGGAGAAGATCTAGGTGGATGAGGAGAAGTAATTGATTCTGTTTTAGGATAATGATATCTAGAACTATTTGAATAAGGAGAACTAGTTTGAGAATTCTAACAATGACTGGAAGAACGCCTTTGATTACAATTATTGAGATTACTTTTACTCCAACTAGGAGTGGAAGGACGCTTTTGAGCAGAATTAGGGGTACTATTTTGAAGCTCTCTACATGGAGTTGAAGGAGCCATTTGAAAAGGGTTAAGAGTATTAATTTTAACATTGGGTGTTACGGAAAACCTCCTTGGAGTCGAATTCATTTGTTCTTTATCAGCTTTCCAAATAGTGCATATCTCACCAATTTCATTCAATGGTGTTGTAGATGAGATCATGCAATTTCTTTTAATCCACTTCTCCAATTTGTGTAGAAATGGGCCAACCATAAAATACTTGTTACGTTTTTTTCCCATGATTTGGAGTGGATGCCAAGCAATTTCACTGACTTCCTTTTTGGTCCTTGGTTCAAAAGGATATTTCTCATCCACTCCTCTGATAATATACAAAACCACTCATTTCTTCTCTTCAAAATGCTCAATGAGGTCATTGATATTAAAAAATGGGCTTATATCATATCCTACCTCTTCCATGGTTTCTCTAATAGCACATATGTGATCTTTTTCATCAGGATCTTCCCTCTTTCCCCTAGGAAAACTCCAAGAATTACTCTTCCAGCCCTTCACAAGCAAACACCTCTAATGGGACTGGTCCAAAATTATTGAGCCTGCAACTGGAACAGAGTGCTTAAAGGCCTTGAATTCATCAAGTATATCATCTACATGGTTAGCATGGTAAATTTTAAATGGATCACAACTCTTAAAGAAAAAATAGGTGAAGTCCTTTATGCTAAGGGACTTGAAACGAGGATCTTGATCTACTATATTGTCCTCATAGTGCCAATGAGCTTGCTCTACTTGAAGCATTAGGCTTGGCATGAAGTCTACTTCTTCTGGATTCATATCTTGAACAAAATTAACATACAATTCTTTCATGATCTCGTCTGAAGGATAAAGAT
Source organism: Cryptomeria japonica (assembly GCF_030272615.1). Lineage (NCBI taxonomy): Eukaryota > Viridiplantae > Streptophyta > Pinopsida > Cupressales > Cupressaceae > Cryptomeria > Cryptomeria japonica. The sequence continues at coordinate 602,742,247 of NC_081408.1, read as the reverse complement.
ATCCAAAAGATGTGCTACTCCTAGTGGAATTTCTTTCCATTCTAGATCTAGATCGAGAAATCCTACACTTACTATTGGGTGTCATTGGTGGAGGGCCAAGAATACCAGAAATGACACCCTTATTATTTGGAGTTTGGGGAAGAGAGCATTTTCGCCATTGGGGAGGAGCATATTGGAGTTTTGGGGAAGGAACATATTTCGAAATTTTACGAATGGAGGGGATGCTTCCAAATGCGCTCATTTTGCTTCTCTGGTCCCTTCCTAGAAGAATAACAAGATGGATGCCAAAATACTAGTGATAATGGTTGAATAAATACAAACTTACGTCCTTCATGGGACAATATCAAGGGTCATGTCTGTTAACTTAGCCTTTGCAAACCTACGTGAATGGTAGATTTTGTCTTTGTTGATTTCAACTTGTTAATGTAATTTAAAATACCATCTTTAAGTTTAACCAAAAAATATTAAAGAAAAATTATTTTCTTCGCCATCAAAATCTGTACAAGAAATTCTATCTTATCTTCTTTCTTTTCTTAAAATCTCATTAAGAAATTTTGTGCGATGCAGAAGAGAATCCCATCTGAGAAATCTGATTCATCAGTACATTGATGCCCAAATTAAATGGACTGTTGGCATAGATTTTCTATGACGTCTTATTTAACTGTACGGTTAGAATACAATTGCTAAATCTATTACAATTGCCAAAACTAATAATGGCGAAAACGTTGTGTTCATGGCATTTGTTATATTACTTCCTGCCCACAGGCAGGATACTAACCATCCGTTGAATGCATTTCATTAGTTCTGTCAACCAATCACATTTAAATATTTTTGGGCTCTTCTCACAGTTTCCAATGTTTTGCTATTTTTATAGAATTAATAATTAATATGAAAAAGGCCAATGCCGTTAATTTTATGTGATAATTTTATTGTCTGGATATGTAATGATTTTTCCAGGCCTACCATTTACAGGACAATTTGAGGTCAAATCGCATTATTTTTTGGTTTCATCAGAGGAGATTAATTTAAAATAAATACTTGTGTTTATCTTCAGGCAGTTTCTGGAATGTTCATAAGGTAAAAAAATGAATAGAAAAGTAATAAAAATTAACTATTTTCAGAGTTTTAACTTTGACAAGCTCATTTCATTTGACTTTGACAAGCTCATTTTATTTGCATTTGGCATCATTTACCTCAATTCTGAAAAGAAGCAGCTCATTGCAGGCACTGGCTATGCAGCAATTTAAACCTCACCTCCTAGCCTCTACTTCAAAGTGAATAAATTTTCACTTATAATATACTTTAATGATTTTGAATTATAAGTAAAAGCGTATTCACTATTCACTTTTGAATCATAAGTAAAATTTATTATACTATAAGTACTTATATAAAATATATTATATTTAAATATTATATAATACATAGAAAATATATTTTAATTTATGTTAAATATAGATTATATAATTATTTATGAATTATGTAATATTATAATTTAAATTTTAAATTTTAAAATTAAATATAGAAGTATATTAAAAATTTAAAAATAAAATACATTACCAAAATAAAAAATATATTAAACATATTTTGATAAATTTATTTAACAAAATATAAACAAATATATAAAATTTAAAATATAATAATAAATAAAAATATAAAAAGTATAATATAAATAAAATACATTTAAAAAAATATAAAAAAATATATACAAAATTTAACAAAAATATAAATAATTTCTTTTAAAGGGGCAGCGTAATTCCTTTTAACTGCAACAGCGGAGGGCACACTCCACTGACGGGAGAGAGGATTGCACGATGCTGCAGGAAGTGGCAGGCACAGAAGGCTAAGAAGTAGGGGCTAGGAGGTGCGGTTTAAATTGCTGCATAGCCAGTGCCATGCTGCAGGAAGTGGCAGACACAGAAGGCTAAGAAGTAGGGGCTAGGAGGTGCGGTTTAAATTGCTGCATAGCCAGTGCCCTCATTGCATGGATTCAAATGAAAATTTACCCTTTTTAACCTTGTGAAAAAGTGATTTCTGGTCACAGAGCAGTGGCTTTTGTGGGTTGGTGTGGGGCAGTACCTTAAGAGTGTTGGGCAGACCCGTAGGGCCCCTATAATTCTCCATGAATGCATGCTTAATTATTCTGTAGGGTAATTTTCAGGTTTTGGTGAAATCTCTGTGCTCGGATTTTTGAATGTCTGAGAATTTTGTGTCAAACATATGTATATTTAAAATTATTAATGCAAATTTGGCTCTGCCTTTACCGATCAAAAACAAATTTATTCTGTAGGGTAATAAGATGTGCACTTCCACCTTCTATTGAAACTAAGCCCATCCCAACCCTGAGTACATCCACCCCTGCATCTATCAAATTCTTGACCTGGTAAGTAGGTAGTTACCACATTTCCAACAATAATATCAATTCCACAGTAACCCTTCTTCACATAAGACAACTCGTTTCTGAAGTGCTTGTCTTCCAATTTTAAGACCAAGTATCCTATTCATGGGATTCAAATTAGTGATTTGAGAAACGCAATTTAACAAAAGGTAAGAGTTTTCTTCATCATTTGCTGCTAAGAATTTCTAATATAGCACTGCTAAAGTCCTGTCTCATTGAAATGCCAAAAAAAATCGTAACATTCAGATAGAGCCAATAAATGAACAAAAACTCACCAGATTTTGATTTGTAAACTGCTATTCAAAAATTAAATGCATTTGATTATTGAAAGAGCTAAGAAATGGAAATGCTATACCTATGATGTCGAATCTCAAGGTGAGGAATACATGCATCTTTGTCCTCAAACAATTTGGGCAAGTTAAAATTCATAGAATGCAAGCACTTATATTTAGCAAACCCTCATTTTTCTCTACAGGATAAAATCGCTTCCAACTAATTTGGTATTTGTATTCAACATTCAGAGAGTGTAAAATAGCTAATGATGTGATCTTGCACTGCTTATAGTGTGTATCAGTGTTAAATGATTCTGATTGTAAATGACACAGACCAGAACCCAGGTGGAACATATGTAATACATGAAGGTAGGCGACACAGTTATGTCGTCTTCATAGCGATGCATCAAGTTTTATGATTTCTTTACACCTACCACTAGGTAGTCTCGCACAAGTACAGATGCATACGCCAACAAATGGCAGGGAAAAAGCTGCACACGTTTTAACTCTTCTTCCATGCGTTCAACGGTACTGCACTGGTAATCATTTATATGAAACCCTATTCACAAGATCAAAGGATTTTCTAAAGGAAATAGTTTCCATACGACAATTAATTAATATTTAAGCTTTAAAAGTTTGAGATGATTATTATGGAAAGCAATTTTTTATTAAATATTAGTAAGTACTTAAATATTAGTAAGTACTCAATTTTTTTAAGTTTTGCATGTATGTGACATATATAACACATGGTGCTTTATTTAAAAAGAAGTCCATTCCACACCCAATTGTAGCCCTCATACAATCATTGTAGCCCAAAAGATTCACGGGGTTCTAATTAATGAAATGAGACCTCCTCTAGGATAAACCCCCCTATTAATGTTTTGGAATTATTAATTTGATGACACGAGGCGACCTTTACATTGCATGAAATTGGCATTTTTTTGTAACTTTTAAAGACTGCATAGTTGTAACAAGGCAGCGTTGTTGCGAAGTTCCTACTGTCAAATGCTAGTAGGGTGTCCTTGTTCTTTGGATTTTTGACAAATTGAGAATAACATTTAAAATATGATCTAATGTGAGGAATGAACTATTGACCATTTTCTAAATTACATTAAATGGTGCTACCATTTTTACCATGATTTATGTGGATTAGTTAGATAAAGTTCAAATGTGTCAAATATTACCTCTATTACTTGCTGTGAAACCCTCACTTTTTACAAATTTGGTAGTTTATATGTCACATATATTTTCAACTAAGATACTAGTGTTACAAATTTTGAAAGTCCAAAAGTGACAATCACTTAATCTTACTTTAATAAGAAGTGAAAAAAATAAATAAACATTAAGATTACATCAAAGTTAAGGGATTCTTTTTTTAAAGTAACGAGATATGTATATGTACATATGAGATATAGATATGCTATAATAAAAAGGTTAATAGCTACAAACTTAGAAGCGTATATCTACATATGAGACATTATATAGATATGTTATACTAAAGAAATTAATAGTTGTAAGCTTAGAAGCATACTAGCAGCTATTAGTTCTAATACTAATTTGTGCTATAATGTATTTATTTGGCTTTCACACTTGATCAAGTACTATCTAAAAGTAGAGACACCCAACATTTTTTTAAGTCTCTTAATTTTTTTTTTTTGATGGATAATGGGGCGAAGTCAATAATTTTTTTAAGTTGTTAATTGTCCATTCAATTAATTTAAATTTAAATTGTGTAATGTCAAACTAGACCTAGAATGTTTGTTATAATTTTTCATTATTTATTTATTAAATAAATAGAAACAAAACTTTTTTTATAGTTAAAAATAAATCTCATTTCTTATTATTTAATATAATTAACTAGTACAAGTATTTTGTCTTAAAAATTTATAAAATAATATTTTTTTGTGCATAATGTAAGTTAATTTAATTTGATCTTTTATGACTATTCTTTGTACATAATTAATAATGAACAAATCTAATGAATTTAAATAGTAAATTTATTATTTCTATAAGATAAATTATAATAAGAGGTTTTGAATTTTAAATTTAATATTACTGTTGAGATTTGTAGTAATTTTATATTTTATTTACAAAAATAAAAAAATAAAGTTCATTTTTTAATTGTTAATTGAATTAAATAGCTGTAGAGGGGCAACACCCTTGTATTAATCAAAATAAAAGAATACAAGGCTTGGTTTAGTGAGAGCGGTAGGGGGAACGAACCAGGAAGAAAACCCCTTACCATAGCTCTATTCCTATACAAAAAACCAGCAATGGAGGCTGGACAAGTACAAAACACCAGTCGACAACTACTAGAAGAAGATACTAGAGGCCTTTAAAAGAAATAATAACCAAGAAACAAAGAAACCAGAGAAAGGTGACAACCAAAATCAACGGGAGTCTTCAGAGTCATCATCCATAGGAGCACAAGCCGCATCTAGGACAATGGGACATTCAGGGCCACAATTCAAGTGAGCTACTGAATTTGCCTTCTCCTTAGGGATTCAGTAGTCCTTTGGATACCATTCTTCACCTAGCCCAAACCCTGAGTTGTTTCCATCCACTAGATCACTAGTCTCAAGGATCCCAAGGTCATCAGTCACCGCTATATCTTCACCACAGAGAAATATTGCCCTCCAATTTGACGTGAAATCGCTTTGTAAACCAGTCACTTTCAGAAGGAACTCAATGTTCTTGGAGATGATAGGCCAAGTTGCTTGGAAGGACTCAAAATCTTGAGAATTAACAATCACAAGATTCTTCACCTCCGCTCCATTACTAAGTGACATATGGTAATTTTGGGGAAGCGGAATTCTAAGATTGGCATCAATATTGTCCAATACAACATCTATTTCCCCCAACAAGCGGTGCTTGAACATCATCTAGGTTAGCTATTTTTCTTGCTGCTTACTAGTCCCCATGTAGATTAACATTGCAAGAAAAAAGGCTGGAATATCAGCATTGGCTCTATACCTATGGTAAGCCATAAGAAATTCCTTTCGCAGAATCCTCTTTAAGCTATGGAGAATGAGAGGATGTCGAGAGAAAAGGACCTCTTGCAAATGCCTATCTGTGATTTCGCTCAGGAAAGCCATCTGTCGACAAGTAGCTTCGAGGAGGATTGGGGTCTCCATACCGAGTTGCCAAGAGAGGAAAGAAAATTATGGTGGAAAGAAGGGGAGATCCATTATTAAATAGAAAGGAATCAAACCAGAGAATACAACACCTTGCAACTGCAACTCCAATAAATGCCCACACGTGTGAGCTACTGGTATCTGGCTAACCATCTGCTCCAAAACTCCTCAACTTGTTGTTGACCGACTTTGATCAGCAAGTTATCGTAACCAAATCTTGAAAGGATACAGTCGTAACTGGATACTCAAGTACACTTGAATTTAATAGCCATGAGCCAAAAGCTATCACTAATCAATAGTGCCGGCAATGTGTCACATCACGATGATAAGAGGAGACATTAACTGGTTAACAAGGCAACTGGTCAATCCTTCTACCAAAAACAAGACACCGATTTGCCGAGCACCACTTTGCTCCATGACCGGAAGAGGCAGAAAGAAATGGAGAGCGTGTAGTTTATCAGGAGACCCACTAGCATGCGCCACATTACAAAGGCTTGATGGATCTTTATGGGGGGGTCACTAGCGGTTATAGCCAATTTAGAAAGTCAATCGACTTACCCATTGCCTTCTTTGTAGATATGGCTAGCCCAAAATTCGTCAAAGGTAGCTAGGAGTGATAGGATTGGTTGAAGCCACTGGTTGAGGCACCAACAAGGGGTGCTATTGCAACGAATCACGTTAATGACATTTAATGAGTCACCCTCCAAATGAATTTTCTGCACCCCAAGCTCCTACCCTAGTTGCAGACCTCTTAATGCCGCTCTAAATTCCACTTCATTATTAGTAGCCACTCTAATATTTTGAGAGATTTATTTTATACAGAGACCCTCAGAGTCCCTTAGAATGCAACCAATACCACTTTGGCCCGGATTTCCTGTAGAGTCACCATCAAAGTTTATCTTGCACCACCCAATCGCTGGTGCATCTCAGATCACCCTCGCTCTTGGATTGGGCTGATCAACCAGAGTGCCCAGGCTGAAAATCGGAGGGATGAGTAGGTTTGGAAGAACCATCTTAATCTTACAAACCCAATCCGTGAACAAATTTTTCATAAGTGTTGTATATTGGGCCGCCACATTCAGGAGTTTAGTCAAGAGGTTCTTAATTTTTGCACAAAGCGATCGAGGGCGCATATCTTTACCCTAGAAGATTCTATGGTTCCTTTCTTTCCAAATTTCCCAAATTAGAAGTGATGGGAGGATGAAGAGAAAATCAGAAAAAAATGCCTTTCCTACTAGTTTAGGCCATTGCGAAACCAATTGTCCAGCCTTGCTGGGAAGGGGCCGAAGATTCTCAGTTTTCCCATGAAATACCACCAACAGTGACTAGAGAATTTGCAATGGAGAAGAAGATGATCTATAGTCTCTTCCAGATCTAGACATAAAGGACATCTGCTGGGTCCATTAATACCTATTGAATGAAGCCTATCTTGAGTTAATAGTTTCCTCTGGCAGGCCAACTAGGCAAAGGAACCTGCTTTGGGAACGAGGTGTTGATGCCAAAAGAGATTAATAGGCCAATATTTTTTTTCTATAGCTGCTTCTTTCAGCTTGTAGCCAAAGAATACCTTGTATTTTCCATCAGAGGAGCCTCACCACCTAATAATATCCTTATTCGGGGAAGGGAAAATAATCCTTTTGTTGAGAATATCAGTAAATAAGTCCTTCTGAAACTGATCCAAGTGCAGTTCGACCAAGGAGTTCCATTTCCATTTAGAGATACCATTTTCTAGGGTCAGATAACCATAATCACAGATATTATGCCCCCAGTTGTGATAGTTTTCCTCCATAACAGGTTGTAGAGAGGGGTTGTGACATAGGATAGCTTCACTCGACCAAGAATCAAACCAAAAGGAGGCATCCCTACCATTCCTGACCTCACAGGTAACCTGACCGCTTATGATTTCCCTGCTATCCAAAATAAAATTCCAGATAGTCGAGCCCCTGGAAGGGTTGTTGATAGTCAGAATCCTCTTAGGTTCTAGGGAGTCCAGATATTTATGTTTCAAGAGCATTGCCCATTTTTGCTTCCCGCTGCTACAGATTTCCCAAACTAGTTTAGGACCCATTGCTAAATTCATAATTGATATTTGGTGAATACCAGCACCACCTGCCTTATTTGTTTGATAGATCATTTTCCAAGCTATCAAGGCAAATTTACCTTTATCATCCAACCCATTCCAAAAGAAATTTCTCATTAGAGAAGTCAATTCATCTTCAACCACCACCGGTAATCGTAGGCAAGCCATGGAAAAAACTAGTAGCACTGAAAGGACCGACTTTATCCTAGTGAGTTTCTTAGCAGAAGATAGCCACTAGCCTTTCCAATTTGCTAGCTTGGAATTGCACTTATCAATTAGGTGCTTCTAGTAGTGAGCTTTGTTACTACCAATGAAAAGTGGGGTACCAAGAAATTTCCCTGGGAAATTAGCAACTCTGAGATTGAGAATCCTTGATAATACTGTTTGCAAGTTGAGCAAAGTGTTGACAAAAAACACTTCAGACTTGTGCCAGTTGATTTTCTGACCAGAAGCCAAACAGTAATCATCAAGGCAAGTTTTGATTGATCTGGCTTCCCGCCTATAGGCCGATCCAAATAAAATGGTGTCATCAGCAAATTGAAGATGAGTCATTTTTATGACCCCTATTGCCACATTAACTCCAACCCAAAGACCATCTCGGTGGAGAGCTCTTATGGATCGACCTAAAGTTTTAGCCATTATTTTGAACAGAAAGGGTTATAGTGGAACACCTTGTCTAATACCTCTTGTCGATGAGAAGAAACTATGGGATGAACCATTGACCAGAACAAAGAATTTGGGGGAAGAGAGAGACAACTCATGACCCAAGTGAGCCATTCCTTGCAGAAGCCAAATTTGTTGAGAACATCAAATAAGAAATCCCTATCCACCATGTCATAAGCTTTCAGAATGTCCATTTTTAAAATCATAAAGGAGTCCTTGGTTTTCCTAGCTGTGTGGAGTGTTTCATGAGCAACAATGATGCCTTCTACAATGGATCTTCCAAGGGAAAACCTACTTTGTTCCTCTAATATGAAGTGCTTAAGGAGGGGCTTCAATCTGTTAGCTATGATCTTTGTTACAATCTTATATACAGTATTGCATAGAGCAATAGGCCTGAAATCACTCATCTGTTGTGGATTCTTCTTCTTCAGAATTAGAGTCCAAAAGGTGTGATTGATGTCTCCTAACATAGTCATCTTCTTTCTTGATCCTTCTACAACAAGGTATATATCTTGAGCAATGATATCCTAGTAATGATGGAATAACGCGATAGGGAAGTTGTCCGGGCCAGGAGTCTTATCCGGTTTCAAATGGAAGGTGGTCTTCCTTACTTCATCAATAGAAATGGGTGTACAGAGAGCTGTATTTTGATTAGAAGAGATGGTGGATGGGATTGAGTTCAGAATTATGGCTCTTGCTTCATGATCGATCTGATGGTCCCCATTCAACAGAGAATCAAATAACCTTACAACTTCATGTGCAATGTCCTCGTAATTCTTGACAGTGATTCCATCCGACCTCATAATCTCTAATATTCTGTTTCTGTTTCGATTGGCAATGGCTGACCGCTGGAAGAATTTGGTTTTTTTATCTCCTTCCTTTAACCATAACTCCCTTGATTTTTGCTGCCAGTGGATTTCCTCACATCTAAGGATTTCATTTAGGTCTAATTTGAGAGAATTTTCTTTGATGAATAGATCCTTAGTCATTCCTGAATACGTAACATAGTTGGTTAAACCAACCAATTTAGCCTTAATTCTTAATTTCTCCATATGAATATTCTTGAAGTGGTTATTATTCCATTATTTGATCTTAACCTTAATATACTTGAGCTTTTTATTGAGAATGAGAAGTCTCAAATGATTCCTAAAAATTGGCTCATTCCACCAAGCCGCTATAAGGTCATGAAGTTCAGCCACTATGAGCCACATTTTCTCAAACTGGAACAGAGTACCTCCCTCCGCTTGAGCCAAGGCGACTTCCAAATAGATCAAGTAGTGATTTGATCTGGTAAGTGATAGAATCGATGATTCTAAGGCTAGATTTTGGCGTAGCCACTCACCAGAAACAAGGAACCAGTTGAGCCGCTCATCAATATTAGTGAAGCTCAATTTCCGGTTCGAGCATGTGAAAATTCAATTTTTTGGAGGAATGTCTGAAAGGTGATTTTTCTCAACAAAGTCCAAGAAGTCTTTTTGGGATGTACTAGTCCTCAGAATACCCCAACTTTTCTAAGTGCCAGAAAGGATCACATTAAAACCCCTACCTACCACACAACTACCATCAGTAATACTGTTTAGCTTAATAGATTGGAGATCCCAGAGAGCCTGCTTATCACCAGCAGAAGAAGGTCCGTACATATTGAAGATATTTAAGCTCTCATTATGTCCAAGAATAGTGACCAAGCAATGTTGCCAATACTTATCTTCTCGCATGAGTGAGATCTTAACATTCATGGGGTTCCAAATAAATCCCAAGCCACTGGAAGCTCCATCCGATTTCCTAAAAAACCCATTGCACTGTTTCCAAACTCTCATTTTGGCCTCAATCTCAGCCTTCCTCCATTTAGTTTACTGTAGTAGCCAAATATCTCCTTTGGTGTCATCAATCTGGTGCTTAATCAAGCACCATTTGTCAGGGGCATTGATGCCCCTGATGTTCCAAGATAAGAGTCTCAAGACTCCTAGGGAAGGGCATTTCCCTTCCTTAAATTAAGTTTCGTTTGACCACAGGCAGCACCAACGACTACTAGCATGACTTTTTTGGACTTGCACCCTCACACACCTTTTGGTTTATCAAGAGTCGAATTTGATTTTCCCAAACCTTTTAGGGAACCCTCCATTATAAGCTCCGAGTCAGGTTCAAAGTCCTCCTCCACCTCCGAGGAGGAGGTTTCAATTTCGCCATCTTCTAGTTCACTACCTATCAGAGAGTGAGTCTACCCTCCCAACACCCCTATAGTATCATTCTCCATACCCTGAGAGAATGGATTTCCATCTTCAATTGCCAATTGATTCCTAGGCACAAAGGGGGAGGGTGGAAGAGAGTCTGCTAACTTGGATTCAATGCCTGCCTGAAGGGATTTGGTCTTCTCCATTAGTGTGAGAAGATCTTGATGGCTCTCGCTTTGGCCAGAGGAGGGGGGGACTATGATCAAAGGGGTTGCCTCTGTTAGCGTAACATTATCCTTCTGAAGAGTATCGTTTCAAAGGGCATCCCCGGTGTCATCGGTAATGGGAGGTTCCGGTTGTAGTTTAACCTCAATAGGAGATTGCATATAGGAATTATTTCATTGTATCGTAGCTGAGACATCACAACTAATACCGATATGATCCAAAGAGAAGGATTTAGGTAAAATATGTAGCTGATCTTCCCTGTCAATCTTTTGAATCCAGATCTTTCTAGCCCCTATAATTCTAACTTCGTCAGGGATCTTGTTGTTTTGGTTTGTGCTTATACAAATTCTGAGAAATCTTCCCCATAGTTTATCTTCCAAGATGTCATTTGCTGATACAAAGGTGCCAAGGTTTTTGCATATGTCCTTAATGACATCAATGTGCCAATAATCCGAAGGACAATTATACAATCTTATCCATACCTTGCTATTCGGCAAGACATATGTCCGGGGAGTGAAATTGGGCTGCCAATCGATGATGTGAACTTCAATGCCATGTAGGATATATTGACCTCTATTTTTCGCTTGCCATTTATCCTTATTGCTCATAAATTCAATCATATAGCAATTGTTCGGAAGAATATTAATATTAATATCCTTTCCCCACTATGCTTTACACCAGGATTCAAAGCTATCCTTAACCCGCTTTCCACCACCCCACTTGATAAAAAGGCAAGACTCAAGAAAATTTGACCGAGAAGAATTAATTTTATTCTCATCCAGAAAGATAGTGGGTATGGCATAGTCATTGAAAAAGGTAGGGATATCCATGGGTTGGTTTTGTAGAGTATGGCCAATGAGTTCAGGGTGTACCAGAGATAAAGATTCAATGAGCTTAAGGAAATTCACAGTACTATCATCACAATCTCAGACTGTCAAGTTGAGTTCTAAAATACTACCTCGCAACAAAGTCTTGAGACCAAAAAGAGTCATAACATGATTATCGAAGCTTACGTTAGTATTTAGAGAATCTAAGCTAATATACCGAGCACTAGACCATTCTCCTACTTCAGACTTGACTACGTATTGTGATTTAACAACAACAACTTCTTTAGACAAAGTTTCAACATTCATGACAGAGTAGTTATAGTTTGGTGTCTAATAGGTAATGCCATAGATGTATCTTATTTTAGATGAACTATAGTAAGAAGATGAAGCATCTGACTCCTCTTCAAGTGACTTAGTGAAAGTATGCATGGTATCAATATCAACATATTTTATGTTGCAAGTTCCTTGTTGTTCTGGTTCAATGATCACCTACAGTTATTCTTTGTCTTCTTTCCCATTCTGCTTCCTTTGGATTGATGACTAGCTCTATTTGACTATCCTCCAGTTCTTCCATTGTGCTCCCATATCTTACTTGCTTTATCTCTTTAGAGGGAGATACAATAAGTGAGTGATTTTCTTGTGCCTTTTCTTTTCTTAGCTTTTGCTCATAGGCTTCTTGTCTTTTCAGTCTAGCTTCTTGTATTTCTTGTTGTAGCTTCATTTGTGCTATTTCCTATGCTTCATCCATAACATCATTAGATTCTTCAGGATTTTCTTCATTAGATATACCTGATAGAGTTTTTGGACCCCATTCATACTCATTTGAGTTTGTTTTTGAATCCTCTTGTTGCATTCTTCCCGTAAATGTGACTAGAATGTTTAATGATGCAAACATTTCTTTCATTCCTTCCACCTCTTCTCTTATGTGTTCTGGAATATCTACTTCTAGTAATGTTCTTGCCGATACATCTAGAACTTGATTAATAGCTGCTTCCTCTCTCTTAATTGCCTGCTCTTCTTGTTCTTTCTCATACTCTTCCTAAGCTTACTGAGCATTTACTCCCTTTGTCGATGCTTGATGTAGGGTCTTCTTGTTAAGCTGTTGATAAGAATTTTGTTTTTGATTTGATGATACATCTAGATGGTATCCAAGTCAAGTTTTATTATTTGTAGATTTAGTTTGTATCTTGATAGGTTTAATAATTCCTTGTTGTCGCTTTCTCAGAGGACTTGTACCTAAATATCTCATGCATTGGATTATCTTATAGCCTTGACCATATTGTTTAGGGTAGATTTCACAATGTTGCACTTCATTTTATTCTTTGTAAATCTAGTCGAGAACAATTGCCTCTTCTATTTCATTTGCAAGAGAAGTAGAGGACTATACAAAAGTACCATCATAAATGATGTTTGTAGGTGAAGGCTGTGGTTTCATAGCATCAGACAGTTTTCCAGACTATCTTGGTGATGGAGGAAGATTCATCACTGAAATTACATGTTCTATCTTGTATCCACCTATGCTAGCATTTGTAATTTTCAATTTTGTTTCTAAATCCTTCATACTAACTTCTGAATTCTCAACTATAGAGGATGTTTTGTTGTGAGGAACAATAGTATCTACACATTGTTTTAATGTGTTGCAAGCACAACTTGTATCAACAGGAATATTGACTTCAACTCCATTGTAGGAAAACTTCAAGCACTAATGATATGTAGAAGGAACTGCTTGCATAGAATGAATCCATGGTCTGCCCAACAAAATGTTATAAGAAAGAGGAAGATCAAGCACCTGACATATAACATCTCTTTCCACTGGTCCTACTCTGATTGGTAATAGCACCAACCCTTTAGAAGTACTCTCTTCTTCATCATAAGATTTTATTGTTATCTTCTTTCCTTGATCTATAATATTCTTAGAAAATCCCAATTGTATGAGTAAACTGTAAGTACAAATTTTTAATCCAACACCTCCATCTATGAAAACTCGCTTAACTCGGTGTTATGGATCATAGCTTCAATGTGTAATGGCTGATTATGGGGATGGTTCAAGGAATTATCATCTTCTTCAAAGAAGGATAGGTAGTGAGGTGAGGTTAAATGACCCACCATGGATTGAAACTGATCCAGATCTAAGTCTTTAGGGACATTGGTAGCAAGTGAATCTTTGTTCAGAATATCTCTATGAGCAGGAGAGATTTTAAGCAGTTCAAGAATAGAAATCTGAGCAGTAGTTCATTTTAGCTGCTCAACAATGCTGTAACCAGAAGAGGATGGAAAAACTAGTTCTTTAGATGAAGAAGACTTAGTCGTAATAGTAATTGGTTGTTTATTCGAAGATGTCAGCTGTTTGGATGATAATTTAATCATTAAATCAACAATGTGATGCCATTTTCAATGGTGCAACCATTTTTTTTAATAGGAGTTAAATGGTAAGTTATATACAACAATGTGATGCCATTTTCAATTGTGCAACCATTTTTTTTAATCATTAAATCAATATTTAACTCCTGCTATATATATATATATATATATATATATATATATATAATGATGTGAGAGAATTTAAATTTGTAATATGAACTTATTTATAACAAGATATGGATTTTAAATTTTGTCAACAAAAAAGTGTGTAAAGAAACCTATTTTGAAAATCATTTGAAAATCATATACAAAAAGCACTTTATAAGAAAAGAAAAGGTATATAATGAAAATGCTTATAATATGTACATGTTCAAACTCTTGAGAATAAAGAGATTTTTTGAGGAAGCGAGTGAGGTAGTGAACATGGCTTTTATATTAATAATTTATATTATAAACAAATCTATACAAAAAAGTAACATGTAGAAAATGTGAAAAATTGAGCATAGTAAAATAAAAGATAATGTCGTGTCTTGGAAAATGACACAATGAATAATATGCCATTAGTGAACTAGTACTTGGTATTCAACATTTGTTAAATGTCACAAAAATTACATTAATAGTCACCAAAAGTAAATTTGATATAATAAATATTTTGTATAATTTTGAGGAGAAATTTTGAATGTGAGTTATCCTTTAATTGGAGGCTACTTTGTTTTAGTGTTCAAGTAGTGTACCTACAAGATAAAAGTAGAAATCAATAATTATATAGAATGCGGGAAATTAATTTGTTTAAGAGGGATTATTGATAATAATTGGGATATTTAAGTGGAAGTGAAATGAAAACGGGAAATATATAATAATTGTGTAAAACAAAAAAAGTCGTGAGTACTTGAAGGAATAATGCACATCAGAAAAAAGACAAAAAATAAGCTTGGCAAAATTTCTTTAGAGAAGAGGATATTGCAGCTATCTTTTAATAAACAATAGACATGATAAGAGAAGAAAAGTAGCAAAAAAACAAACTAATATTTCACTACAGAAGGTAATCTCTAAACGATAGAATACAGTCTGGTATATAGGAAAACAAAACATAGAAGTAGAAGGAAATCAAAATATTTATTTAGAGTACTTGCCAAGTTTGTCTCAACTTTCCAAGCTCGCTTTTTCTATCCACTGAAATAAAGTCTTTGGACGTCCAGCGAGGGTTTTGCATTGTTTTAGAAACAAAAGTTTTAGCAAAGGAGAAAAAACATTGTTTGAGCTTGCCTCTATCAATGATGGTGAACTCGCAATTTGTGAGAAAATATTTAAGGCAAATATTAGAAGCACAAGCTAAAACCTAAGTGAAGATACCAAAGTAGTAACAATACTATACATAGTGGTTTTACTCACTATCCCAAAATAAAGGTCTCAACTCATGGTCAAAGTCTTATAGCACATCTTCAAAAGGCAAGATAGAAATCATCACAAAAGAGGAAAAGCATGAAGACCATGAAAATAGTAGCAAAACCCTTGCAAGAATAGGTATGGAGTAGTGTTTAGCCATATTATTAATGCAAAAGATTGTAACAGTGAATGAAATGGATTAATAGAGAATAGTGCTACAACAGTCTACATCAATGATAAACATGTTAATGATAAGGCTGTTAACTATTTTTCCACTTCTCATGATGAATTAGCTGAGTACTGAACCTTAGGAGTGAGAAAAAGAAGTAAATATTCTTAGGTGTTGTAAAAATCTTTTTGGGGATTAAATAATAAAAAAGGGGTATATTGAGAGGTTTTAATTGTCAAATATTTAATTCCCAAATCCTCTTTACAATGACTTGATCAAATGAGGAAAAGAGCCCTAAACCCCTATAGTTTTTCTTGAAAGCTTCAAACAAAGGACAAATGGTTCCCAAGAAGGAATTGAACAAGGAATGCCAATCAAGAGCAGTGAGTTTTCAATAGGAAAGGGGCAATTTCAAACAAAGAACTCTAAATATAATGCTTCCAACAACAGTTTTAATGTAAGAAGAGGAGATTTTTTTTATGGCGGCCAAAGTGTTGAAGAGGGAGTTGGAAGCCACCTTGCTTGTGTGGGAGGAGGTGAAAGCAGCATTCAGACACATTACCATGATTTTACATGCCAGGTATATTATTGCTTGTTTCACTTCCTCTATTATTGTAGGTTTTCATCATGAAGATATCTTAAAGTTATTTTAAAGAACATCACGCCTTGAGTCATACTTTTAATACATAAAGATTTACAAAGAAGAGATTATAGAGATTGTTTTCTTTTGTATTAAGTAGAGAGCAAAGATTGTGTTGTTTAGAACGTATATCTTTTGTATGATGTACAAATGTACTGTAGAATACATTCAAGAAGAAATAGTAGACCTCTTTCAAGATAAAGATAAAGATATTGTAGTGGGAAAGCCTCTGTCCATTTTGCTAAAAATATATAACAAAGACCAAAGTAATCAACTTAGTTAACCGGGACAATGCACAAAATATTCTACAATCAGAATAGCCTAAAGACAATCCTAGAGAACAAGAAATAGAGAGAAAGAAACAATAGGTAAAAGTACCAACAAATATATATGAAAATGTATAATTGCTTCAATATATCCATAAACACCCTAGCAATAGGAAATAGGAAATTAAATTTTATTATCTCTAAATAGTAGATGAAAAGTGGAACATTGACACCATGTTATTGGAATATTATGTAGATGGAGCAAAAAACAATTGAAGGCGCAATCTATGAACACCACACAATGGAAAAAATAATCACCAAACCTCTCAGTATCATAAAAAAACTTAAAGGAAATGCCTCTCAGTCTTAAAAAAAAAGAGGTTAAAAAGACTTGGTTTGCAATTAAATTGCAAAGAAATAAGTAAAAATAACTACATTCTATCAGAAATTATAGAAAAATGAACCTGAAACAGGCACTTGCGCCATAAATTTTGCTGAAAATATAGTGTTTTGCAAACTAGTGAAATGTAAGTCTGGTTGAAGAGATTGTTGTTCAACTAGTCCCTGCAGATAACAAGCATTAAAAAAAAAACATTTAGACCACAAATATGATGCCCCAAAAAGAAAACTAGAAAAAAGACTATATATTTGCACTCACAACTCACAAGAGATTAGACAAAATCCACCATCATGATCCTGAAAAATATATTTCTATTTCCATTAGGATAGGAAATTATTAGGTGTTTCTGTGTGTGAACTCTAGAATATTTCTTATAATGATTTTTTCATATATCTTCTTACTTGCTAATATCATCCAAATGTTCATCAAAGTCCATTACATGCTTCTCCCATTGATGTAGTCCCAAAGAATAGTGTTAGCAGTAGGTTCTTTAAGCACTAGTTGAACACCTGCGCTGCTACTTGATCCAGCTTGGCACCAAACTTTTGATGCATCCCTGGTGTAAAGATGCATTAGTGACATAAAATTTGTAAGATCTTATAGCATTATTATTCATGAACACAAAATAAAATAAAACCAAAAGAAAGAATGCATAGATAACACCATAATTGTTTTTTTTTTCATCATAGAAATGTTTACAAGGTCTCTGCCTTACTCTAAAATTCCTTTCCTCCCCCAAATGAACCCAAAATTGTTATATTTTCCAACAAAGTTTGAATCTCTATCCTAATCAGACCTTTTGTTTTTTTCACTTTTAATCATTTTTACATCTCTTACATGTTATTTGATGCTTATTTTATCCCCTGCAAAATTCAATCCTCTTGTTCATAACCAATTTAATATCCCTAATATCATAACATGACAAAAAATCTGGTGCCATAATTATTATACATAATTGGCACAACATGAATAGGTACCCACAAAACTCTTACCTTAACAATATATTTCAACAATAAAGCATGCAATACTTAAAGTGATATCCTGATATGAAAATAAGATACATTTTGAAGATCAAATGGAAAAACTTATCATCCAGAAAATATGTAAATGTAAAATATACAATGAAGCAAAAAAATACCAGTTAAGCCATTCAATTGCCACCACAAATAATGTCACACTAAAATTCATAATCTAGTGGTAAATCCCACCACCAATTACTCAAAATAGTGGTTTGAAGTAGAGCTAGGTTTTAAGGAACTTGGAGGATACAAAAGACAAACTACACCACAAAACTCCATTTTAAATGGTACTTGAGATGGCTGTGTCTACTCAAATATGGAAGCCAGATGCCATGTACTGACTGACCAAAATTAGTGAAGCTGGTACACACCATTTTTATTAGTCAGTAAACTTTACCTATTATAATGCAATGGGGAGGCAAGCAATCACATAAACAAATGGCTACAATAGACTCATCACTTCCAAGATGTAAGACATGGTAAGAAAGCAACATTAGAGCTCAACATTAGAAATTTATTTATGTTACTCAGGGACACTTCCCCAGGCTAAAATCCCTCGTCCCCCAAATTGCAAAATCTTTGGGAAACATCCCAAAAACTTGGGAACAAAATTGTATATATTTAGTCTGTAGTATTTTTATTTTAGATTTTTAGCAAATTAGTAGTTATTTTGATAAAAAAATTAAGTACATCTATTGTCCTAAGAAGATAGTTTAGCATTTTCAGCTGTGAACTTCAATTGAATAACTGTTGCAAAAAATTTTCTTGGAAGCCATGATCGACCTCCAAATTAAGTCTTTGGCGAGATGGACCTGGATGTTGGCTATTAAAAAATCCTCGAAACATTTTAAAAGTTTGTTTTTATATATTTTTTCTAGTCTGGCTATTTTTGAAATATTTTTCATGAAATAAAATATATTTTTTTTATATTTTCAGAGGCATAGTAACATTGTCTCTGGTTCTAGGTTCAAAGCTCATACACTCCTTCACAAAAAATCACTTGAAACTTAAAAGACACTCTGGTTCTAGATTTCAGTTTGAGCACAAAACATTCCACCTACCGACTGGGGAGATGACTATCACTCCTGAGGATATATACATGATTTTGAGGATAAATTTTGCTGGAGATAAGGTGGATTGCGATGTTGCTCCTCGACAAGGCATTGAGGCTCTTAGATGCTTTTTTCATGATGAGACTATCCTTGATTATTCTATCACCTGAGGTGATCTTTTGATCAAATATGGAGCACAGTTCCCCCTTGCTTCCGTTTTGGCTAGTATTATTGGCTACTTCATGATGCCAGATAGGGGACAACAAGGATTTTTATGTGGATGGGGTACGATGTTGGAGAGATTGCTTACTCATCCTATCAGGTTAGGTTGGGGATCATGTTTACTCGCGCATATGTACCATGAGATGCATGAGATCGCCTATAGAGGGGCGAAGAGTATGGCGATAGGTTTTTAGATTTTTCAAATTTGGGCCTGGGAGCACATCCCAGTTTGCAGACCGATTGTAGATGATGTATGATAGGAGGGTCAACCCATTTTATATAGATATTCAAGTTATATTACACAACCCCACCTGGGGAAGACCGACTACTAGAGGAGGAAAATGGATGATATAATAGCAGTAGTGTGGAGACCATACAGGGGTCTGGAGATGTGGGATGATTGGAGGAGGCAACTGAAAGATATGTTTATGATGCAGCCAATTTGGGTAGATCTTGTTATTATTGAGAATTTTGTAGTTAGTAGGGTTTTGAGGCAATATGGGAGGCCATAGAGTATCTCCCAGGAGTTTACAACATACTCTCATTTTGCAGATGAGGAGAGGCGGGGATGGGGGTCTAGACTATCATATGCCCTTGCCATGTAGGAGTTAGTGGGTTTACAACCACATAGATGAGAGTATCTGTAGGATGTTGCAAACGTGGGAGTAGTTCCCCAGTTTAGGGATTGGTTCCAGAGACATCCATTCCCTCAATTCACAGATCTTGGTGAGCATGCCCCTTAGATTGATGAGGGTGATGATGTGCCTGCATGAGCTCAGAGAGAGGCAACACCTAGGAGGAGAGGAGGAGATTTGTGTGCCAGGAGCAATAGAGAACCTATGGGAGGTCGACATTGGAGGAGAGGAGAGGGAGGGTCGCTAGGAGAAGTTGGTGGAGATGTAGGTGGTGACAGGGGAGGAGGCTGTAGTTGATGTGGAGATGGGTGAGGCAGTGGATCCTGGTGGTGATGACACTCTAAGATAGGTGTGATAGAGGAGAGAGGGATAGGGTGGTGGAGTTAAGGAGGGTGGAGAAGGAGGACAAACACTTGCGGATATTATTCATGATTTGAGGGGTAGAGTGCGGGGATTGGAGACACATGTGGCTGTTGCACAAGAATAGATCATAGAGCTTGAGCGACAATTGCAGAGACTGAGGACAAAGAAGAACCAAGAGATTCAGAGATTGAGAGCAGAGCTAGCTACCTCTCAACGTGAGGTCCTTCACAAACAGTCTAGCTAAGAAGCATATTATGTAGAAGCTTATAGTGCAACAGTGCTGATAGATAGACAGGTGGTGCCATATTCCCAGTACATGGCTCAATTTGAGGGAGTACAGGTGCCCAGATAGGTTGATGTTCAGTAGGAACCATGTCCTCCAACAGGCAATGAGGGAGAGGGCCATAGCTAGGTTTTGATGTTCTCTGCCATTTTGTTGTATACCACATTTTTGTAGTTTATACGATTCTTGCCTCGATTGATAGTATTTATGACATTTAATATCATTTGTACCCTTTGACATTGATGAGATATATATATGAGTCCATGATTTGATCTTATTATACTTGTGTTATTGATATGAGATGATTTATGAGATGTCATTCTATATGTATTGTTCTATATGATGTTTGATATGAATGTATTTCTTTTTCAGTATCTATTTATGTAATGCAGATGAATATAGATATTTTTATTTATTTTGCATATGTAAATAAATGATTTGATGAATGAAAAATGATGAGATAATAATTCAAATGTTTATTTTTTTTGTTTTTAATGAAATAGTATAAATGCAACTAAATGCGTAATGGACTTATGGATCTATATTATATGCTCATGTATACAGCTAACATCTCATGTAGGATTTGTGATGTTCACAGATAGGTACTCGATCGTGTCAATGATGATGATATAGTTGACCACTTTTTAGAGAAATGATAATTGATTCAAATTCAACTCTCTCAAAAACATTGCTATCATGCTGAAATCACTTGAAATATATAAAATTAAGTATGAATTCAATCTTAAAACTTAGTCATTGGATTTGGTATGCTTAATTATCATCATTGAGCATTTTACAATGTCAGAAATAGACATAAGCACCAAGGCATGAAAATCCAGGATGACCTGAATGTTTCTTGTGTGCAAACACACCAGACAGAGTAGAGTTCCTTCCTTTTCATATGAAATATCAATTATCTTGTCCGTAATGACTCTTTTATCGTTCATATCCTAGGACAGATTAAGCATTCTTCCAAATTGCATAATAAATTTTTTTACTCAAAATAGACAAGGAAATGATTCCAATCTCCCTGTAGCATACAAATAAATGAAGTAAAGGTATGTGTGGTGAGTTCACCTTGACGTGAAGATACTTATCACAGACACCTAGCTTATGAGATGTTTCTGGATCATCAAAGTCATTCGTACAAGTAGAAAACAAATAAAATTATTATGCCCCCAATCCTTGCTTCTCTTAGTTGTGATAGACTTCCTTGAGTTTCTCAGAGGGAGTAATAAGTGACAACCAATTGTAAAAAGATAGCATACAAAGAAAATTTCACTCATAACTCAAACTATTTTAGTGATTATTTTCAATGTTTTTGCTTTGTGTGTTTACTTAGTGGTAAAACCCTGTAGTGGTTTAGGAGAAAAGTAATTGACTCGGATTGGATGACCTAATACTATTGACAAAAAGATGACTTGGTTAAACTGCTTAGGACATTTGGATTGATTAGTTGATTACCCTAAGACTAGGATGTTGATCGGTTTTAAGCCATGAGGATTCCAAGAAGAACCAAGGTGTCACAAAAGTGACTGAAGGATATGTACAAGCTAAAGCAAAGATGTAGGAAAATGGGAAATAAAACAGGAAATGCCAAATGTGCGTTGATAGATAGAGCACTTCTGTTCAAGAGGCACCTGTTTACCAGGTTTTCACCTTCTTGGCAGAGATTTTTTTTTTTACTACCAAGGTGCCTGTTTACCAAGTTTTCACCAAGGCATTTTTGTTCTATATTTAATATATTTTGATTTTTTTTTTCTTTTCTGTCAGGACTTTTTAGAAGTTTTAGAATTTTTTCAGGACATTTTAACGACATAGATTTGCTGGAGGAGAGAATGCTAAGTGTAGAATTTCTTCAAGTGAATAGTGTTGATCGGTTCACGGAGTTGTTCTCCTTTTGGTGTTGAGAGTTGATAGGCACCAGAGCCAAAGACTATAGTAACAATATAGGGACCCAACTAGTTGGGTTCAAACTTCCCTTTTTGTTCTCATTGTTACTGATTTTTAGGATTTTCCCTCAAAACAAGGTCACCAACCTAAAATTCTCCATGTCAAACTTTCTTGTTATAGCCTCTAGACATTCTCTTCTGGTAGGCTCTTAGATGATTGAATGCCACTTGCCAACGTTCATCCAACAATTCGAGTTCTTGCAATCTAGATATTCTGTGATCTTTATCAGTGATAAGACCTTGCAAAGAAACTATCAAAGAAGGGATTTCAACCTCTATAGACAAGACTGCTTTAGCTCTATATACTAAATCAAAAGGTGTAGCCACTGTAGGTGTTCTGATGCTCATTCTATAAGCCCATAGTGCTGGATTGAGCTGCAAATGCTAATCCTTTCCAGACTTGTTGACCATTTTGTGCAAGATGGTTGCCAATGTTTTGTTAGATGCTTTAGCCCATCCATTACCTTGAGGGTGGTATATAGAAGACCAATGTTGTCTGATTTTGAACTTGTTACAAAGCTCATCTACACCTTTGTTTTTGAACTGCCCTTCATTGTCAGTCACAATAGAGGAAGAGATTCCATACTTGCAGATGATGTAGTTAAGAATGAACATAGCCACTTGTTTGCCAGTTGCTTTGATTAGCGGAATTGCTTCAACCCACTTAGTGAAGTACTCGGTGGTAGTTATGATAAACTTGTGTCCATTAGATGATGCAGGATAGATTTGGCCAGTGAGGTCCAACACCCATTATTGAAAAGGCCAATGTGTGATAAAAGGTATTAGTTCTCTTGCTAGAGCATGTATGAGATTCCCATGTAGCTAGCATTTCTCACAAGTTTTAGTAAATTTTACAAAATCCTTTTCTATATCTGGCCAATAGTAGCCAACCCTCAGTAATTTCTGAGCTAGAGTTAGACAGTTTGAGTGAGATCCAAAAATACCTTCATGGAATTCAGATAATGCACATTGGGATTCTTCAAGTTCTAGACACCTAAGAAAAGTACCATCTAAACCTTGCCTATATAGATCATTAGAGATGATGACATACCATGAATCATTTCAGATCATGTTTCTTTTTTCATTGTGAGTAAGTTTATCCAGGATAATTTGGTTACTTAAATAGGAGTAGATATGACTATAGAGAGATGAGTCATGTCCAATGATAGAGAAGATCATCTGGGAATCAGGGGAATCATAAGCGGTATAATGAAGCTCTTCCACCAGGAACTCATAGCAGAACTCTGCTTCTTGTAGCTATGGTATAGATGCAAATGTAGCAATAGCATCTGCTGCTCTTTTTGCTGATCTAGGAATCTACTGCAATGAAACAAAGACAAATTATTTCTTAAAGTCATCAACCATTCTTCTACATGGCATTGGTTTTTCATCCCAAGTTTGATATACATCATTGATCTAGTTAATTATCAGCTGGGATTCTCCATAGATGTATAGCTCAACAACTTTCCATTCAATAGCTAGCTTGATTCCATTTACCAAAGCTTCATATTATGCAATATTGTTTGTAGAAAGAAAGATGATCTTGTACACCTTTGGAATTGAGTATCTCTAAGGAGTGATAAAAATAATTCCAACACCAGACCCTTGTTGAGTAAAAGATCCATCAAAGAACATTTTCCAGGATCACTGAGTAAGATGCATTATGGATTCATCTGGAAATTCTACAGTCAGAGATTGATTATCTTCAAGCAGAGCATCAACAAGTTGATCTGCAATTACTTGACCTTTTATATCCTTGCATTTCACATACTCAATATCAAATTCTTTAATATCATAACCCATTTAGCCAATCTTCCTGTGAGTGTTGCTTTGCTTAGATGATATTTAAAAGGATCAATCTTAGCAACCAATTTGACAGAATGTGCTAGTATATAGTGTCTTAGTTTCTATGAAGCGAATACCACTACCAGACAAGCTTTCTCAATGATAGTATAGTTCATCTCATAGGACACCAATGTACTGTTGATATAGTATATAGCTCCTTCCATGTTGTTCTCATCCTATTGAGCCAAAAGTGCCCCTACTGATATGTCAATAGCTGATATATAAAGAATCAAAGGTTTACCTTGAATTGGTGGCATTAAAATAGGTGGATTGGAAAGATATTTCTTGATCTTGTTAAGATGTTCTTCACATTCTTTGGAATTGACATCTCCATTATAGCTTTAACTTTTGTCAGATCAACTTCAATCCCTTTTGCCGAAACAATGTATCCTAGGAGTTTGCCAAATGTAACTCTGAATGCACATTTCTTAAGTTTTAACCTGAGTTTAAATTTTTCCAGTTTGTCTAAGATTAGACCTAATTCTGAGAGATGTTTTGATCTTTTCATAAATTTGACTAGGGTATCATTGACATAATCTTTCATGTTTTTCTGCATTATATCGTGAAAGATTGTGGTTACAACTCTTTGATATGTAGCACCTGTATTCTTTAAACCAAAGGGCATGACATTCCAACAAAAATCTCCCCAAGCACATGTCAATGCTATGTTCACTTGATCCTCAAGTATGATTTTGATATGATTGTAGCCAGAAAATCCATCCATTAAAAAGTACATATCATAAGCAACAGTCATGTCCACTATCATGTTAATGTTAGGCAGTGGAAAATCATCTTTTGGACATGCGTTGTTTAAATCTCTGAAATCTATGCAGACATAGATTGATTTATCAGGATTTGAAATAGGGACAATGTTAGATATCCACTCACCATAATCAATTGCTCAGATGAATCTTGCCTTGACTAATTTCTCTAGCTCAACTTTAACAAGCAATGCAACATGAGGATGCATTTTTTGGAGTTTTTTCTTGATAGGTTTGACTCCATGAGCAATAGAAAGATTATGCATTATGAGGTCAGGATCCAGACTAGGCCTATAAGCATACGTCCATGCAAAGTTGATCTTTTTCTCTATGAAGAAATCAACAAACTCTTTCAGTTCTTCTGCTGATAAGGATTGATCCACATGTATTATATGCTTAGTTTCTTCTATTTCGATGTTCATTGGATGTGTAGGTTCAATCAACACTGATGAATGCTCTTGAAAGTGATTAGACAAAATAAAAAGTATCTCACCTTCAGGTGCCTTAGAGAGGTTTTAACCATCAGATACGTCTTTTATTTTTACTTTTTTTCTATTCTGATACTACCACAGTGTGGTTTTCACCATCAGAACATTTAATTTTCTTTTTTCTTTTTATTTTTGAGACTAAGGTACTTGACATTTGCTTCTGTCATGTTCACACTTTGTCCGCTAATGGAAGAGTTCATGGATTCAACTGCATTAAGATAACATGGTATGGAATAGTCATTGAAAAAGGTAGGGATATCCATGGGTTGGTTTTGTAGAGTATGGTCAATGAGTTCAAGGTGTACTAGGGATAAAGATTCAATGGTTTCAAGGAAATTTACAGTACTGTCATCACAACCTCAGACTGTCAAGTTGAGTTCTAAAAGACTACCTCGCGTTAACGTCTTGAGACCAAAAAGATTCATAACATGATTATCGAAGGTTATGTTAGTATTTAGAGAATCTAACCTAATAGACCTAGCACTAGACCCTTCTCCTACTTTAGACTGGACTATGTATTGTGATTTAACAACAACAACTTCTTCAGACAGAGTTTCAACATTCATGACAAAGTAGTCATAGTTTGGTGTCTAATAGGTAATGCCATAGATGGATCTTGTTTTAGATGAACTAGAGTCAGAAGATGAAGCATCTAACTCCTCTTCAAGTGACTTAGTGAAAGTATGTATGGTATCAATATCAGCATCTTTTATGCTACAAGCTCCTTCTTGTTATTTCAATGATGACCTGCAGTTGACATACTTGTTGACATGGATCTGTTATTCTTTGTCTTCTTTCCCATTCCGGTTCTTCTGGATTGATGACTGGCTTCGTTTGACTATCCTCCAGTTCTTCAATTGTGCTTCCATATCTTACTTGCTTTATCTCATTAGAGGGAGATACAATAAGTGAGTGATTTTCTTGTGCCTTTTCTTTTCTTAACTGTTGCTCATAGGCTTCTTGACTTTTAAGTCTAGCTTCCTCTAGTTCTTGTTGTAGCTTCATTTGTGCTATTTCTTGTGCTTCATCCATAACATCATTGGATTCTTCAGGATTTTCTTTAGTAGATATATCTGATAGAGTTTCTGGACCCCATTCATACTCATTTGAGTCTGTTTCTAAATATTCTTGTTGCATTCTTCCCGTATATGTGACTAGAATGTTTAATGATGCAAACATTTCTTTAAAT
The DNA here is from genome assembly GCF_030272615.1 of Cryptomeria japonica. Lineage (NCBI taxonomy): Eukaryota > Viridiplantae > Streptophyta > Pinopsida > Cupressales > Cupressaceae > Cryptomeria > Cryptomeria japonica. The sequence continues at coordinate 602,715,449 of NC_081408.1, read as the reverse complement.
CCTTCCACCTCTTCTCTCATGTGTTCTGGAATATCTACTTCTGGTAATATTTTTGCTGATACGTTTGGAACTTGATTAATAGCCGCTTCCTCTTTCTTAATTGCCTGCTCTTCTTTTTCTTTCTCATACTCTTCCTAAGCTTGTTGACCATCTACTTCCTATGTTGATGCTTGATGTAGGGTCTTCTTCTTAGGCTATTGATAAGAATTTTGTTTTTGATTTGATGATACATCTAGATGGTATCCAAGTCCAGTTTTATCATTTGTAGATTTAGTTTGTAGCTTCATAGGTTTAATCATTCATTCTTGTTGCTTTCTCAGAGGACCTGTACCTAAATATCCCATGCATTGGATTATCTTTTAGCCTTGACCATATTGTTCAGGGTAGATTTCACATTGTTGCACTTCATTTTATTCTTTGTAAAGCTAGTCGAGAACAATTGCCTCTTCTATTTCATTTGTAAGGGAAGTAGATGACTGTACAAAAGTACCATGATAAATGACATTTGTAGGTGAAGGTTGTGGTTTCATAGTGTCAGATAGTTAACCAGACTGTCTTGGTGATGAAGGAAGATTCATCAATGAAATTACATGTTCTATCTTGTATCCACCCATGCCAGCATCTGTAATTTTCAATTTTGTAACTTCTAAATCCTTCTTAATAGCTTTTGAATTCTCAACTATAGAGGCCGCTCTGTGGTGAGGAACAAGAGTATCTGCACATTATTTTAATGTGTTGCAAGCAAAACTTGTATTAGCAAGAATATTGACTTCAACTCCATTGTAGAGAAACTTCAAGCACTTATGATATGTAGAAGGAAATGCTTGCATAGAATGAATCCATGGTCTACCCAACAAAGTGTTATAAGAAAGAGGAAGATCAAGCACCTAATAAATAAAATTTCTTTCCACTGGTCCTACTCTGATTGGTAATAGCACCAACCCTTTAGAAGTTCTCTCTTCTTCATCATAAAATTTTATTGTTATCTTCTTTCCATGAGCTTTAATATTCTTAGAAAATCCCAATTGTATGAGTAAACTGTAAGTACAAATGTTTAATCCAACACCTCCATCTATCAAAACAAGCTTAACTTGGTGTTACAGATCAAAGATTCAATGTGTAATGGCTGATTATGGGGATGGTTCAAGGAATTATCATTTTATTCAGAGAAGTACAGGTAGTGAGGTGAGGTTAAATGACCCACCATGGATTGAAACCAATCGAGATCTAAGTCTTTAGGGACATTGGTAGCAAGCAAATCTTTGTCTAGAATATCTCTATGAGTAGGAGAGATTTTAAGCAGTTCAAGAATAGAAATCTGAGCGGTAGTTCATTTTAGCTACTCAACAATGCTGTAACCAGAAGAGGATGGCAAAACTACTTGTTTAGATGAAGAAGACTTAGTCGTAATAGTAGTCAGTTGTTTATTTGAAGATGTCAGTTGTTTGGATGATAATGTTTGGTTAGAAGATGAGGAACTAACTCGTTTGAGAGTAACTTTGCCTTGAGCACGGGTCACAATGTTTGCTTCCCTCGGTTTGTTTTGATCTTCTTTGATTATGATTACATTGCAATGCTCTGATTGAGAGGGTTCAAGCATGTTGATGACATTATCATTGTTGGTGTAGGTGTAATTGATCTTCACACCTCCCTTGGATTTAGATGAATCTCCTTGTTCATAAGTGGGCAAGGGGTCTTTGAAAGCTTTGTGATCAGAATTGGCTGCATGATTTGCCACAAAAATTTTGCCAGCATCGATAAGGTCTTGAATCTCATGTTTGAGTTACATGCAATGATTATTTGTGTGCCCCTTGTTTCGGTGATATTCACAGTAATCATTTTCTCTCCACCATTTGGGTTTGACTTCAGGATCATATGGCTTTGAGTTGTTAGGAAATGTGATCAAATTATTTGCCATCAGAGTCTTAAGAGATGATTCATAGGATTCTCCTAGAGGAGTAAAATCACGCTTAGGCTTTGAAACCCAAGGCTTATCTTTAAACCACTCTTTTAATTTCTTAGGAGGGTTTTCTGTAGCATTTTGGGCGGCTTTGAGGGCTTGTGTACCACTATCTAGATTAAATACCATTGGGTTTGGTTTTGACTTAACAGTACCGACTACTCCATCGTTCACAACATTTCTGTTATTATCTTTTCCATACTTCTAGGATACACTTGCATTTGAATACTATATTTTAACTCAGGAATTAGATTGTTGACAAAGATATCCATCTTTTCAAAATCAAGAATGGTTCATGAATATCTTGAGAACTTCTTTCTCCAACATTGAAGGAAAGTGAGAAAAGGTTCTCCTATTTTCTGTCTTGTATTACAAAGGTCAATCATAGTAACTGGATGATGAATTTTATAAGAGTATTGTTGAAGAAATGGTTTGATCAACTCCTCAAAAGATTTAATTCCCGTAGGCAATTTTGAAAACCAATCCATAGCTTTTCCTCCTAGACTTCTTGGGAAGAGATGCATAAGATATGTCTGTTCATGCATAAATTCCATACATAGAGCACAAAATTCTTGAACATGGTGTTGCGGATCCGAGTTACCATCATATTTATCAAATTTAGGAATTTCCGTTCTTGAAGGAAAGGGAGGCATGTAAAGACTCTTATTGAATGGAAATGGGCAGATTGTATCCAAGGAATATTTCAGAGCAGATTTTTCTTTGTCTTTCATTTCTTTGATCTCAATTTGTAGTTCTTGTAATAGTTTTGTCACCAATGCTAGTGGAGTATCTTCTTCTTTAGTGATAAGGCTTTCAACATTGTAGTCAGGAGGAAGTTTGGCTCCTTGTTTAGCCAATTCTAGAAAATATTCTTCTTTTTCTCCGGCCATGATAATCTTTATCATCTTTCTGAAATCCTTGTCGTTTTGACATTTTATTATAGTATCTTCTTTAGGCTTGGAAACTTCAAAATCATTAGAAGAGGAATCACTATCATTAGCCTGGATGCTAAGGTCATCACGAGCCTTACATTTAGAAGACTCTTTTTCTTGTTTTTGTCGAGACATTTTGGATGATAAAGGTTGATCAAATACTGGTTGACTTGATGACGAAGGTTTGTCAGAGGTTTCTTGTTCAAAAGGTTCATCAAAGATTGGTTGTTCTTAAAAGAATGGATTAGTTTGCAATTTGTAAGACCGCTCTTTACTTTCATCAAATTTCTTAGAAGAGCTCTTGGTTCAAACATGCATTTACAAGTGGTGTGATCGAGAGCTAGAAGTGATACAGATGTCAAGATTAGATCGAAGCTAGATGTTTTGTTTGAGGTGAAGAATACCAAGTCTGGTTTCAGGAATGATCTATCTTTTATAAGACATGATCTAAGCGGATCAGATTGATCAAGTTGATGAGAGGTTGATTGAACTAGCTAAGATATAATCGACAAAATCGTGCAACACAACAACAAGGGTACACTACCAAGATTGTTTATGGTTAGGGTGAAAAAGACCAAGGATACACTTACTGTAGACTGGTTAGGCAAGTATAATAGATCTGAAAAGGCACACGACAACACAAGTTTCTAGACTGACAGAATCAAAGGCTTGTACAAAAAAATAATATGACTCAAATGATAGTTTACTAACTTTCAGATGACACAGATAGATACTCGTATGACTTGCTTCTTATACTCGAACAACAATATTGGGCTTATAAGATGACAAACTGTTAATGATCATAATGACCCACAAGATAATTTATGTATGTCCAAACGATAGTTTGTAGAGACTAGAATGACAATCTAAAAAAAATAAAATATACCTTGCGTATTAAGACTTGTACGTTAGTTTACCAGTTATCAGATGATAATTCTCAAAGGGTAGTATGAAAAACCAGAAGACTCGTATGACACTGGACCGGATAGTGATGAGTTTATGACAAGGACAAAGTTTTTACCACTGAGTTTTTGATGTTTTGATTGTTTTTTTAGCTTCAGGGTTTCAGTTTCTATTTCCAGGACAAAGACACAACAAACATGCAAGATGTCAAGTCACTTCAAGAACAACACACTAATCCTAAGGAAGTTGGCTGAGAGGGAAAACCTTTTCTTGTAGACTCAGGCACACACCCAATAGCTAATCAGAATATGGCCGGTAAATCTCACACAATGGATTCTCAATGCCATATTAGTTGAATTCGAACGCTAATGGGGGCACGATATGGCAAGTATCTTGGGAGAGTTACTATTTCTCTTGCACAAAGATTATCCCCCTTTCGGAGGTGAACTAGGTAGCTTCTATCTTAAAGTTCTTAGTAAGTTTTCTGTTCAAAATTACCCCTTGAAGTCACACAAGTGCGATTGAGGCCTATTGCTTGACAAGGTACTGAAACAAGATGTAGTCACACAAGCATGATTGAGACCGCAAGGCCCTACAAAATGCCCAATATGAGAGATCTCAAATAGAAAACTGAAATAATCCCATCCTTTGAGACTTTAATTTGGAAAGGCCTATTTATTATAGTGAGTTGGAATGCTTGGGTCTAGCTGTACTCACTTGGGTCATTCTCACAGGGTGATTACTTTTTCCCATTGTGATAGGCGTGCTAAAGGAACACAAATCTCAAAACTAGAAAAACTTCAAAGATATAGATTTTTGATTGTTTGTATAGACAAGAGCATACTCTCCTACCTTTTAGACTTTTCTAAAACATGAAAGAAAAATTTGTTCATTAACCACATCGCAATTTAAGTGCCTAGAAATGAATTAAAGAATACACAATGTTCAGTTGATTCTCCTTAGGCAACCTGTAAAAACAACGCATCAGTAGTCATATTGTTTTTGAGCAATGGATTCTTTGACATGTGTGAGTTTGATTGATAGATTCTTTGACATGCGTGAGTTTGATTGATAGATTCTTTGACAAGCAATTTGCAAAAAAAACCAGTTAGGCTATGAAAATAAAATCTCTTAGATAAACAGAAGACAGATCAGGGTTAGCGTCAGTAAAATCAAATTCAGTTCAAGAAAAACCCTAAAAAGTATAATGTTTTTGAAATGAGAAAATCAGATATTTGTACAACAATTCCCATAGAACCAGACGAGTATTCTCAATGAACGAGATAAGTATTCTCAGTGAACTAGACGAGTAAACACTGAATGAAAACAACAGAAGCAAAATATCGTGCAAGGATTCCCACATAACCATACGACAAAAAATAGAACTCGTACTGTGTGCTACAAAAGTTCATACGACAGTTTGCAAAGACTGCATGAATGAAATCTGGAAAATAAAAAGAAATGATTGTAAGGCTGAAAAAAATTAAATTCTTCTACCCCACGGTGGGTGCCAAAAATGTGTGTGAAAAAGTGGAGATCTATAAGCTGTAAGACACAAACACTTCAATAAATCATTGCATGCATGGTTAGACATATATAATCATGAATATAAGAACCATAACAAATCAATCTATTACCTTCTAAAAGATGCGAGCATAGACTTTCTCTTAGATTTGTCTAAGCAATACCAGTGACTAGAATACACCAAAATGAAGGATTTAATAGAATATGAGTGCAAAATTAAGCTAGATGGATGAAAGATTAAGCTATATAGAATGAATATTAAGCTAGATATGCAAGATTAAGCTAGATGAATTCAAGCGATCATGATTAAGCTAATATGACAAAAAGAAAAGATGCAATAATCTTAAAACACAATATTCTTAATGAACCTAGAGCAAAAACAACATAATAACAATAAAATCGCTAGGGTCCTTTGATTGGGAGATGAAGGCCTCGATTTATCGAAAATCAAGAGAGACAACAATGATCAAGATTAATTGTTGATGAGTGGTCAAGATTCTCCAAAAGGTAGCACAATCCAGGTGAATTGATGTGTTTGGTTTCTTTCTTCAGATTTGAAGGAAATAAGATTGAACTAAAATTAAGATAAAATTAGAAAAACTAATTTATTCCATATTTTTATTCAATTTTGAGAGTTAATTGTTTTAATTGCTTTTCTTGAGATTTCTCAATTTATTAGATTTTCAAGATATCTCAATTTGATTTCTTTTTCCAAATTAATTTCTTTTTAATGATTTAATGGCAAATTGATTTATTAATTGAATATACTAAGATATTTAATTAAATAAATAGTTTAATTGATTAAAATGATTTACTTGGAATGATTAATTGATTAAATAAATATTTAATTAATTTAAGGTGATTTATTTTCCATGTGACATTGATGATTTAAGAATTAATTGATTAGGTGCTCAAGATTGATTTAATTGCCTTTGGTTAGGACCCTAGTGATGTAGTCGAGATTAGGGGACAATGGTTTAGATGACCATTTTTAGGGTATTACAATTTCGAGGCCCATTTAACAATATACATGCCCTAAACCATAATCAAGATATAACCAAAATTCATTTTAATAGAAAGAAATACACACCACACAACCACCAAATAACAAGTGCAAAAACATAGTTTATTCGACAAAGTATTAGGCATATATTTCTAAAGTTATATCAGAATTTTATAGATGCATAAAAAACTATAAAATGCACATTGAATAACAACAATCATAAAGGCTGTAGGTGCAGTTTGATTATCTTGTCTTCATAAAATACCAACAACAAATCAAAGGCTAACTTCCTATAGAATATCAGTGCATCTTTGAAAAATCATTCTGAACCGCAAACAGGCGAAAATCGCTATTCTTATAGATTGGGATTTAACAACCTACGAGCTACAAAAAACAAAAAAAACACTACTAGTGGCTCCTTCGCATTCGATGACATGCAAAAAAACTTGCAAATGAAAACCACCCTTGGCTTCTAGCGAAACCACATTCTATTGTTCTGTTATTCGGATAAAAAAGATCCTCCAACGATTCATCTACAACTGGAAAATGCAAATCCTTTTGGTCCACCACCATGGGAGACATGCAACAATAGGAGGGAGAGAGGCTTGGGCCTGCGAACTACTAACCTAGGACCTTCAAATAATCCTTTTGTTGAGAATATCAGTAAATAAGTCCTTCTGAAACTGATCCAAGTCCAGCTCGACCAAGGAGTTCCATTTCCATTTAGAGATACCATTTTCTAGGATTGGATAACTATAATCACATATATTATGCCCTAGAGGTGAAAGGTTTCCTCCACAACAGGTTGTAGAAAGGGGTTGTGACATAGGGCAGCTTCACCCGACCAAGAATCAAACTAATAGGAGGCATCCCTGCCATTCCTGACCTCCTAGGTAACCCGATCACTTATGATTTCCCTGCTATCCAAAATAAAATTCCAGATAGCCGAGCCCCTAGGAGGGTTGTTGATAATCTGAATACTCTTAGGTTCTAGGGAGTCCAAATATTTATGTTTTAGGAGCCTCGCTCATTTTAACTAGTACAAGTATTTTGTCTTAAAAATTTATAAAATAATATTTTTTTTGTGCATAATGTAAGTTAATTTAATTTGATCTTTTATGACTATTCTTTGTACATAATTAATAATGAACAAATCTAATGAATTTAAATAGTAAATTTATTATTTCTATAAGATAAATTATAATAAGAGGTTTTGAATTTTAAATTTAATATTACTGTTGAGAGTTGTAGTAATTTTATATTTTATTTACAAAAATAAAGTTCATTTTTTAATTGTTAATTGAATATATATATATATATATATATATATATATATATATATATATATATATATATATATATATATATATATATATATATATATATATATATATATATATATATAATAAGTAAATAGCTGTAGACAGGCAACACCCTTGTATTAATCAAAATATGAGAATACAAGGCCTAGTTCAGTGAGAGCGGTAGGGGGAAAGAACTAGGAAGAAAACACCTTACCATAGCTCTATTCCTATACAAAAAACCAGCAATGGAGGCTGGACAAGTACAAAACACCAGTTGACAACCATTGGAAGAAGATACCAGAGGCCTTTAAAAGAAACAATAACCAGGAAACAAAGAAACCGGAGAGAGGTGACAACCGGAATCAATGGGAGTCTTCAGATTCATCATCCACAGGAGCATGAGCCACATCTAGGACAATGGGACATTCAGGGCCACAATTCAAGTGAGCTGCCGATTCTGCCTTCTCCTTAGGGAGTCGGTAGTCGTTTGGATACCATTCTTCACCCAGCCCAAACCCCTAGTTGTTTCCATCCACTAGATCACCATTCTCGAGGATCCCCCTTGTCATGTCCCGTCCTTGATCGTTATATATATATAAGAGCAATTATTATTATTAATTAATAGTTAATATAATAATTAACAAATGAATGATTATTTGAAATTTATTTATTTATTAAATATTATTATTTAATTAACATTTTTTAATATTTATTACTAATAATATTATTGATATATTCAAATAAAAATAAATTAATATTATATTATAACCATAATTTACATATTCTAAATCAAATTCAGATAGGTAATAAAAGCAACAATGAATTTATTAGAAAATGAATTAAAGAGAGGATCTACCCAAGAAGACAAAGACAACTCAGAAAAGTATAATCACGCAAGGAAAGAATTTACAAAGTAGGAAATACGAATACAAAATATTAAGGAGGTTATTGTGCAGCGATTTAATTCTTCTTTTTAAATGAAGCGATAGAGATTAAAGGTAGTTGATTGTGATTGAGAAATATATTAGTGAATTACATAGCAAAGGTAGCCGTCGATATGCTTAATAAACAACAACGGTAGAAGCTACTAAGAACAATGACTTATGAAGACAAAAGTGAGCGACTTATATGCTTAAGTCAAAGACTTATTAAAAGATGATTAAAGAAGCAATAACAAACAAAATAGTGATCCTCTTTGGTGTGATTTTGGAAAGGTGCGACTATATCTAGAAGGATAGCATTTAAGCTAGGGAAGATATTTGTTAATGATTAAAATTAAAAAGGAGATTGTCTAGAAGACAACGATTAATTATAAATGACTGCCATTACAAATATAAGTAGTGACTCATTATCCAAGTACAAAGTATAATTGATTAAGAGATTAAAGGATGTGACCCTTCCCCTCCATAAGGTATTAAGGAAGATCGCTGCAGGGCTATGGTGGGGGAAAAAGGAGGTAGCGCGAGGTGTAAGGAACACTGTGAACAACAACAAGGAACTGTAGACCAAAATCTACTACTGTGGGTGCAGATAGGTAAGGATGTCACAATGTTTATATAAATGATTATAGTTAATAAATATTTTAATATATATATATATTAATGAATATTAATAATGAATATTTTAATATATATATTAATGAATATTAACAATGAATATTTTAATATATATATTAATGAATATTAATAATGAATATTTTAATACATATATTAATGAATGTTAATAATGAATATTTTAATATTTATATTAATGGATATTAATAATAAATATTTTAATACATATATTAATGAATGTTAATATATACGTTAATACATATGTTGATGAATATAAACAATGAACATTTTAATGCATATGTTAATGAATGGTTCCTAGATGTTGATGAATACGTATCAATGAATAGTTAGGAATATACGTTAATAAATAAATGTGGATTTTGGATAATGGATATTTTTCAATATATGTTAGGGAATACATGTTAAATTAGGAATATGAAAATATGGATTATGGAATGGAAAATAGTAATAAATTGTAAAATATAATATAAATGTGATTACTTGATGGAGGCTATAGGGAGGAAACTCCCTTAGTCTAATGGAGGGATTATGACAATCCCTGGTAGGCAGTATATATACTAAATATCTATATGCATATATATGGCTTGGTTGACTAAGTTCATCCAAGAAGAGATGGATTTGGCTAGTCCCCTCTAAGGACTTGGATGATGAGATGCATCATCCAAGGCAAGGAATTGAAATATGGTCTTCCTTGGATGGCTTGGGTATAATCAATAGTGCCGGCAATACGTCACATCACGATGATAAGAGGAGACATTAACTGGTTAACATGGCAGCCGGTCAATCCTTCTACCAAAAACAAGACATCGGTTTGCTCCATGATCTAGTGGATGGAAACGACTGGGGGTTTGGGCTGGGTGAAGAATGGTATCCAAACGACTACTGACTCCCTAAGGAGAAGGCAGAATCGGTAGCTCACTTGAATTGTGGCCCTGAATGTCCCATTGTCCTAGATGTGGCTCGTGCTCCTGTGGATGATGAATCTGAAGACTCCCATTGATTCCGGTTGTCACCTCTCTCCAGTTTCTCTGTTTCCTAGTTATTGTTTCTTTTAAAGGCCTCTGGTATCTTCTTCCAACGGTTGTCAACTGGTGTTTTGTACTTGTCCAGCCTCCATTGCTGGTTTTTTGTATAGGAATAGAGCTATGGTAAGGTGTTTTCTTCCTGGTTCTTTTCCCCTACCGCTCTCACTGAACCAGGCCTTGTATTCTCGTATTTTGATTAATACAAGGGTGTTGCCCGTTTATAGCTATTTACTTATTATATATATATATATATATATGTATATTCAATTAACAATTAAAAAATGAACTTTATTTTTGTAAATAAAATATAAAATTACTACAACTCTCAACAGTAATATTAAATTTAAAATTCAAAACCTCTTATTATAATTTATCTTATAGAAATAATAAATTTACTATTTAAATTCATTAGATTTGTTCATTATTAATTATGTACAAAGAATAGTCATAAAAGATCAAATTAAATTAACTTACATTATGCACAAAAAAATATTATTTTATAAATTTTTAAGACAAAATACTTGTACTAGTTAATTATATTAAATAATAAGAAATGAGATTTATTTTTAACTATTAAAAAAAGTTTTGTTTCTATTTATTTAATAAATAAAAAATGAAAAATTATAACAAACATTCTAAGTCTAGTTTGACATTACAAAATTTAAGTTTAAATTTATTGAATGGACAATTAACAGACTTAAAAAAATAATCAACTTCGGCCCATTATCCATCAAAAAATAATAATTAAAAGACTTAAAAAAATGTTGGGTGTCTCTACTTTTAGATAGTACTTGATCAAGTGTGAAAGCCAAATAAATACATTATAGCACAAATTAGTATTAGAACTAATAGATACTCGTATGCTTCTAAGCTTACAACTATTAATTTTTTTATTATAGCATATCTATATAATGTCTCATATGTAGATATACGCTTCTAACTTTGTAGCTATTAACCTTTTTATTATAGCATATCTATATAATGTCTCATATGTACATATACATATCTCATTACTTTAAAAAAAGAATCTCTTAACTTTGATGTAATCTTAATGTTTATTTATTTTTTTCACTTCTTATTAAAGTAAGATTGAGTGATTGTCACTTTTGGACTTTCAAAATGTGTAACACTAGTATCTTAGTTGAAAATATATGTGACATATAAACTACCAAAATTGTAATAAGTGAGGGTTTCAAACCAAGTAATAGAGGTAATATTTGACACATTTGAACTTTATCTAACTAATCCACATAAATCATGGTAAAAATGGTAGCACCATTTAATGTAATTTAGAAAATGGTCAATAGTTCATTCCTCACATTAGATCAGATTTTAAATGTTATTCGCAATTTGTCAAAAACCCAAAGAACAAGGACATCCTACTAGCATTTGACAGGAACTTCGCAACAACATGGCGTTGTTACAACTATGCAATCTTTAAAAGTTACAAAAAAATGCCAATTTCATGTAATGTAAAGGTCTAGAAAGGATAATTTTGGAAAAAACCCTCATGTCATCAAATTAATAGTGCCAAAACATTAATAGGGGGGTTTATCCTAGAAGAGGTCTCATTTCATTAATTAGACCCCCGTGAAACTTTTGGGCTACAATGATTGTATGAGGGCCACAATTGGGTGTGGAATAGACTTCTTTCTAAATAAAGCACCATGTGTTATATATCTCACATACATGCAAAACACAAGAAAATTTTAAAAGAGAAATAAATTATAAAATTGTAAATGAATAAATAAATACAAACTAGAGATTCTGAGAGATATGCAATGACCATAGCCCACAAAGACAAGGAGCCCACTCAAAAAGGAAGCATTCCATCTCAAAATAGAGAGAGAAGAGAACCTCTAGAATAGAGAGAAATGAAAGGATTAAGAATCCCTTCTACGTCCCTCACCCTCGCCCCCCAAAGTGGACATTGGCCAGACCCTAAACAAATCTCACAAATGAAGGAACCTTCTTTCAATGAATGGATTGGTGAATATGTATATTCTACAATTAGATAATATTGAAGATCGTCTATGTAATCATGAATCAAATCTTAGATGAAGTACATGAGTATCTCAAAGTATTTAGGCCTTTGATAATGAATTGAATTCTTTGATATGTATATTACACTTTGATTATCATAAAATATAATACTAAGTTTTTAAAATGAAATGCTAAACATAACAAAAAAATAGTTTAAAGCGAAATGACATCAATGATGGCATTAATTATTAATGTCAAGCTAAATAATTTTAGAAACAAAATCACCCTACAACCATTTCACTTGCTTTTAAGTCAACCACAAAACATATCAACATGAAAAAGAATAATCGCAAGAAACCTAATACAACAAGAGACGCATAGCATCATGTTCTTGCCGAGAGTTAGAAATGTGAAAGGTAGAAGAGAAAAGGCAAGGTAGAGGTGGCTTTTGGCAAGTAACGCTTTACAAATTATACCATTAAAAAGACTAGCATCAAGTTCCTACCATTAGTTTGGAGTAGATAAAAGTTGGGATTAAGATAGAGGGGATGAAGAAGAGGCAAGAAATTGATAGAGAGATTGCTAAAGGTAGAGGGATAGATAAAAGTAGAAAGATATAGATAAGGAGATTGACAAATAGAGAAAGAGAGAAAGAGTTGAAGAGATAGATAAGTATATAGGGAGAGAGATAGAGAGAGCAGGAAATAGAGATATATGTGGCACTATGACAGAGAGATAGAGATAACAAATTCGAAATATATCGAAATCTAAATGTTAAAAAAAAATATAATTTATAAAATAATAATTTATTTTATTAAAAAACTATATAATTAATTAAAATTAAAATTAAAATTAAAAATTAAAATAAATAAATTAAATACAAAATTGAAATATATCAAAATTCAAATGTTAATAAAAACAATAATTTAAGAAATAAGTATAAGTAATAAATTTATTAGATTGTTATATTGTAGAAAAAATGTAAAAGTAATTGCCCAAATATGTGATGCAAATCTATATTATAGTAAGCTTGAGTAATTGCTTTACATTTATGGACTATGGAATAATATAAATGTAGATGACTCATATACTTATTTATATTATATTTATAAACAATCAAAATATTTTTTAAATATAATTCCTAAGAATATTTGCCATAAAACTGACCATTTTTTATAGTATATTTAAGTACTTTCTAATATTTAATAAAAAATTGCTTTCCATAATAATCATATCAAACTTTTAAAGCCTAAATATTAATTAATTGTCGTATGGAAACATTTATTTCCTTTAGAAAATCCTTTGATCTTGTGAATAGGGTTTCATATAAATGATTACCAGTGCAGTACCGACGTTGAACGCATGGAGGAAGAGTTATAACGTGTGCAGCTTTTTCCCTGCCAATTGTTGGCATATGCATCTGTACTTGTGCGAGACTACCTAGTGGTAGGTGTAAAGAAATCATAAAACTTGATGCATCGCTATGAAGAAGACATAACTGTATCGCCTACCTTCATGTATTACATATGTTCCACCTGGGTTCTGGTCTGTGTCATTTACAATCAGAATCATTTAAAACTGATACACACTATAAGCAGTGCAAGATCACATCATTAGCTATTTTACACTCTGAATGTTGAATACAAATACCAAATTACTTGGAAGCGATTTTATCCTGTACAGATAAATGAGGGTCTGCTAAATATAAGTTCTTGCATTCTATGAATTTTTACGTGCCCAAATTGTTTGAGGACAAAGATGCATGTATTCCTCACCATAGGTATAGCATTTCCATTTCTTAGCTCTTCCAATAATCAAATGCATTTAAATTTTGAATAGTAGTTTACAAATCAAAATCTGGTGAGTTTTTGTCCATTTATTGGCTCCATCTGAATGTTGCGATTTTTTTGGCATTTCAATGAGACAGGACATTAGCAGTGCTATATTAGAAATTCTTAACAGCAAATGATGAAGAAAACTCTTACCTTTTGTTAAATTGCGTTTCTCAAATCACTAATTTGAATCCCATGTATAGGATACTTGATCTTAAAATTGGAAGACAAGTACTTCAGAAAGGGTTACTGTGGAATTGATGTTATTGCTGGAAATGTGGTAACTACCTACTTACCAGGTCAAGCATTTGATAGATGCAGGGGCGGATGTACTCAGAGTTGGGATGGGCTCAGGTTCAATGGAAGGTGGAAGTGCACATCTTATTACCCTGCAGAATAATGAAGTGTGCATTCATGGGGAATTATAGGGGCCCTACGGGTCTGCCCGACACTCTTAAGCTATTCCCCCACCCCACCCCTACGGGCAGTTCGCTAACTGGACTTGGGATACAGGTTATCCGGAGATGAATGGACTATAAAAATGGAGTCAAATCGGAAGCATGAATCGCTTCCCACTGAATCAAATCGATTGAGTTCGCTGCCTACTATTATAATAAGGGCATAGGAATGGTCCGAATGTTTTTTCAACAGAGAGATGAAGTAAGCATTTTTGGGTGCTTTTGAAAATAAATCAGCAAAACACAAAATGTTTAATTATGTTGTATAATTACTGCAGAACGCACAAACTCATAGATGGTCTCCGAGAGTTTAAAATGTATATATTTTGGATTAATATACTGTAAGTTAGGGCTTTTCTCATCAAATTTTGAAGATTTTATTTTGCAACAAATTACCAGCCCCTGTATCAGTATGAGAATTTGGATGCTACATATGTGGGCCTTGGTTAAGGATATGAATGGAGAACCAGCAATGAATATTAGAAAACTTATAGCAGACATTTTGTGAAAACCTGGGCAGTCAATTAGGCATAGGTAGCCTTTGACGAGGGACAAAAGTGTGAGCCCTGCAACCATGCTCTGACAGCAACCAATTCTTTTTAACTGTATGAAAATATTGATGGGAATTACAAGTACTAAGGTAAGATTACGCAAAAAAGTTCTGGAAATATTGCATTTGGTTATGTATGATCTTGTCAACATTTCCACCGTGCAACAACTGATAGCAGCTTGCCTAAATTTGAAGCAGCAAACACACAATACATACCAACACACGGCTAAAACAAATCCAACAACTCACCTGAAAACACTGGTCGCAAATGGAACCCTTGATCATAGAACCAACCCACAAAAACCACTGTTCTGTGACCAAAAATCACCATTTTTCACAAGGGGAAAAAGGTTACATTTTCATTTGAATCCAGGCAATGAGCTGCTTCTTTTCAGAATTGACGTAAATGATGCCAAATGCAAATGAAATGAGCTTGTCGAAGTTAAAACTGTGCAAATCTGAACTTTCGAGAGAAACTGCATGAGGATAAACACAAGTATTTATTTTAAATTAAATCTCCTCTGGCGAAACCAAATGAAATGTACTGAAAATAATGCGATTTCACCTCAAATCGTCATCGGCAGAACTAATATAACAAATGCCATGAACACAGCTTAATCAACATGGAAGATACCATGCCATTGGACATTGCAGCATTTACAAAACACCAAACATAAATGATCTCCTGACAAAATATAATATTTTGACACAGTGCATAGATACTTATACAGTATCAAACGTTTTCGCCATTATTAGTTTTGGCAATTGTAATAGATTTAGCAATTGTATTCTAACCGTACAGTACAGTAAGACGTCATAGAAAATCTATGCCAACAGTCCATTTAATTTGGGCATCAATGTACTGATGAATCAGATTTCTCAGATGGGATTCTCTTCTGCATCGCACAAAATTTCTTAATGAGATTTTAAGAAAAGAAAGAAGATAAGATAGAATTTCTTGTACAGATTTTGATGGCGATGAAAATTATTTTTCTTTAATATTTTTTGGTTAAACTTAACGATGGTATTGTAAATTACATTAACAAGTTGAAATCAACAAAGACAAAATCTACCATTCACGTAGGTCTGCAAAGGCTAAGTTAACAGACATGACCCTTGATCTTGTCCCATGAAGGACGTAAGATTGTATTTATTCAACCATTATCACTAGTATTTTGGCATCCATCTTGTTATTCTTCTAGGAAGGGACCAGAGAAGCAAAATGAGCGCATTTCGAAGCATCCCCTCCATTTGTAAAAGTTCGAAATATGTTCCTTCCCCAAAACTCCAAGATAAAATGTTGGATCCTCCTCCCCAATGGCGAAAATGCTCTCTTCGCCAAACACCAAATAGTAAGGGTGTCATTTCTGGTATTCTTTGCCCTTCACCAATGACACCCAAGAGTAAGTGTAGGATTTCTCGATCTAGATCTAGAATGGAAAGAAATTCCACTAGGAGTAGCACACCTTTTGGGTATCTTTATCCTTCAGAGGAGATCATGAAAGAATTGTATGTTAATTTTGTTCAAGATATGAATCCAGACGAAGTAGACTTCATGCCAAGCCTAATGTTTCAAGTAGAGCAAGCTCATTGGCACTATGAGGACAATATAGTAGATCAAGATCCTCGTTTCAAGTCCCTTAGCATAAAGGACTTCACCTATCTTTTCTTTAAGAGTTGTGATCCATTTAAAATTTACCATGCCAACCATGTAGATGATATACTTGATGAATTCAAGGCCTTTAAGCACTCCGTTCCAGTTGCGGGCTCAATAATTTTGGACCAGTCCCATCAGAGGGGTTTGCTTGTGAAGGGCTGGAAGAGTAATTCTTGGAGTTTTCCTAGGGGAAAGAGGGAAGATCCTGATTAAAAAGATCACATATGTGCTATTAGAGAAACCATGGAAGAGGTAGGATATGATATAAGCCCATTTTTGAATATCAATGACCTCATTGAGCATTCTGAAGAGAAGAAACGAGTGGTTTTGTATATTATCAGAGGAGTGGATGAGAAATATCCTTTTGAACCAAGGACCAAAAAGGAAGTCAGTGAAATTGCTTGGCATCCACTCCAAATCATGGGAAAAAAACGTAACAAGTATTTTATGGTTGGCCCATTTCTACACAAATTGGAAAAGTGGATTAAAAGAAATCGCATGATCTTATCTACAACACCACTGAATGAAATTGGCGAGATATGCACTATTTGGAAAGCTGATAAAGAACAAATGAATTCGACTCCAAGGAGGTTTTCTGTAACACCCAATGTTAAAATTAATACTCCTAACCCTTTTCAAATGGGTCCTTCAACTCCATGTAGAGAGCTTCAAAATAGTACCCCTAATTCTGCTCAAAAGCGTGCTTCCACTCCTAGTTGGAATAAAAGTAATCTCAATAATTATAGTCAAAGGCGTTCTTCCAGTCATTGTTGGGATTCTCAAACTAGTTCTCCTTGTTCAAATAGTTCTAAATATCATTATCCTAAAACAGAATCAATTACTTCTCCTTATCCACCTAGATCTTCTCCTTGTCCACCAAGATCAATTACTTCTCCTTATCCACCTAGATCAATTACTTCTCCTTATCCACCTAGATCTTCTCCTTGTCCACCTAGATCTCCTGATTCAAGTACTTATTCAAGTTCTTCTCCTTATCCTAAATATCGTATTCCTCATCATAGAAAAATGGAGCTTCAGATGCATCTTCGTGGTTAAGATGGTAGTTCTTTTAAAGTTTGAAAAATCATGAGAACAAAAAGAGTTGTTTATTGATTGTACACGATTCTTCTACATCAGTATATAGCAAGATATAATAAACTTTTACCAGACACAATCATGATATTTCAGAAATCTATTTTCATTAGCAATATATAAATAATAAGAAGTGATGAATTTGTGGATATATAGAATAGTAGAACAACAGATGTCATTACTTGCTATTAAATATATCTACCAAACCAAGAAAATATTGGTTTGTTTTCTCCAGTTATATTTTAGATTAGATGTTTTAAGTTGATATCTCTCCTGCTAAATATATGATTTATGAAGATATTGAATTTACTTAATGTATTTAGCAGACAGGTTCTCGTTACACGGGCCAATAAGCTTTCTGAAGTTTTTATGGTTCTCGTTATTGATAAAATCTTTTGTATAGCCTTTGTCTAAGCTTTCATAAAGGTTTGGTTTGAAATAATAGTTGCAGAGCAGCATTCTACAAATTTTGCCAGCATCCCAACTGCTTGATAGGAGCTTTGGACAGCATATTGATCTCCAGCAAGGTGTAATGAAAGTAGCGCAAATACCCAAAACTCTAATAACAAAATCATTTGATTTACATTCTTGAATATTCACAACTCTAACTACTATTTAATTAAGTTATTTAAATCTTGATGGTTCTATTCTATTTCTCTATATTTTATTATCTAGTACTTATTGGCATGTTTCTTTGTAGTTTGGTACTTTGAACTTTTAGAATATTTGTAAAGGATTTGGATTTTTAGCTATCATTATATTGAGATTTGATTATATCTTGGTTTATGATTTGACAATTTTTGTGTTGTTTAATCGTTATAACTTATCAATTATGTAGTTTATTTTCAATTGTGTATTTATTGTTTAATTATGTACATTTTGTGTAAATCATGGCATATCATTAGATATAATCATTCTCACATTGTTCCAAAATTTTAGGATTTTTATTTGTCCTTCATCCCCTTGTCCCAAAAAATCGAATAAACCATATGAAAAAAGTGTAAGTACATGAAATTGTGATATACTATAATGTACATTTCATGCTACAATATGGTTTAATATAATTTTTACTATTATTTTTTTATTTTGGGATGTTAATAAACATCATTTGGAAATATCCAATATTGAGACCACTTTGCAAACCCTCATGTTGAGTTCTTCTTTGGTTAGATGGTCTTCTTCTCAATGTATGGTGGATCAAGTTTAGGTGACATACAAGATTCTCCTCTCCTCTTCCCCTAATTTAAGGATTCTGATAATAGTGTGTCTTAGACAGTTGTCCAAAGAAGGAAAAAGGTTTTCCTAAACACATATTTGTTTCTTATAGCACATGTTGTGTGTACCAACTACTAGGAAAGGACCAATTGTTATGTACGTTGTTGACCCTTTGGTTGTTTGTGGGTTGGTTATTTTTATGTTTTTTTTTTTTTGTTGTTGTGGAGAAACTTGGATGAAGTACTGTCATTGTCTATGTAGTACCCCTACCCTAGTCTATTTCTAACCTTGGTTTAATCTTGATTAGTTTATCTTAATATGATGTTATAGTCAGATGTTGATTTAACGCATAGCTATTGATGTGGTTTTCTCACTAGTTGTATGCAAGCTGTTAGTGTACCTATTTCGTGGTATTAACATTGGGCTAACACTTTCATTAAATTTTATATATGTATGCATGTATGATCTTTGGTTGCAGGAGATTTCAGGTACGAAGTCGCATGAGTGCGAGGTTCGTCTTCACCTGGATGTGCAGGTTTGAATGTACCTCTGTTAATCCTTAGAGTTGGATTAGGTGGTCGTAAGACCCTAGTTGACCTTTGTCGTGCTCAAGTGAGCATCGCTAGTCGTCGTCGGTAATCCCTTCTTGTTTGGGTTTGCGAGTCGTCTATTTGGTTGGCTTTCTCGGTTTGCGTGCTTGGTGTGTTTGGTTAAATTGTTTAATTAGTCCTTAGTAATTATCTTGTTTTAATATGCATTTGTGCATAGAAGATTATGGGTTAAATTAATCGGGAATTCGTTATGCGATTTTCGTTGATATGAATTGTCTATTTTTAATTGGGAGTAAATTCGATTAAATGACTGTTTTCGAATATTAAATGCATTTTATATATGCTGTTGAAAAAAAAAGAAGAAAGATTTGTTTTTAATTGCGATAGGTTTAATTGTATTCTGTTGGATTATTAAATTTGAAAGGTTAAATTGAATTGATTGAGGAAATCGATTTTTGATTTGAGAAGCAAGTTATTTTGTGGTGATAATTAGAAAGGATTGCTGTTGAGAATTATTTGTAAATAAAGATTTTTATTCCAAAAATGGAATTTTTGGGTGAACTCTTCCATATAACCCAAATTTGGGGAAAATTGAAAAGGATGGAAAATTTGGAAAATCTTTGGTTGGAGAGAATTTTGGAAGGAAATTTGGGGGTTTTTGGAGAGGAGGCAGTTTGGCTGGATCTGGAAGGTGGGCTCTCCTTCAGCTATGCCAGGATTGCGTGTTAAGGTAGGATCCAACTCTCTCAATTTTAGTTTTTGTTTGAAATGAAAATGGGGGTTTTATCTTGGCTTTGGATTCTCCATTGAATGCCATGCTTTTGATTGATTTAGTAAATTAACCAGCTTGGCTGGAAGTGTTGTTGAGGTATTGTTAATTCCTCCTTGCTTTTGGGCGTTTGAAACCCTTGGGTGTATGTTAAGGATCAGCAAAACCATCAAAATAAAAATGATCCCAACGCAGTTCGTTTAAACCAAGATCATGGCAAATCGAAATTTATTAAAACGTATATGGGTATGGCGTTTTTAGCCAAGTTCGAACTGTGTAAACAGAAAATATATTATTTTATGTTCGAACTATATTATTATTTGTTCGAACTATGTGAGTTGTGTTAACCGTGCGTTTTGGTTGTTAGAACCATCGGTTGGGGGTTTGGAGGCGGGGAGCGGAGCTCCACCCGCTCCTCCCCCCCTTCCCCCGCGCGTCCCCCGTTTGCTTCCCCGCACACCCCCTTCCCTTGCTTGCAAACCGCGCTGCTTGCGGCTCACGGCGGTGGCCGCAGGGTGCCGCGGCACCTGCGGGCACCACCGTGAGCGCTGCTCGTGGGTATTGCCCTGCGGCCAGGGCTAGGGCACGGCCCGCCCTCGCCGCGTGTTACAATGCATTTTTTTTTTTAAACATGGATTTAAAATGGTTTTTTTTTAATGCTTTTTTTTATTATTCAAAAAAAATGGCATATAATATTGTAAATATTATTTTAATGTTAAGATTTAATTAGTTTCTTATTTAGGATTAGGGAGGCAATATCATCATATTTGTTGATTGGGTATTGATTAATTTCGTAATGGAGTTATTGGTTTAATCCTTATTCAACCTCATTTCATGACTTATGCTCCCTACCTGATTAAGTTCTAAACTGTGAATCTTCGCAATTGAATATTATTGATTACTTTCCGATTGATCTTGGATTAATTAGTTATTATCTTACCTTCTAGCTGATTTGAACATTTGGCTAATTGAGGCAGTTTTGTTTAAAAACAAAATCGAGAGTAATATGTTTTGGAAGATCATTGAAACACGATGTAATTACTTATTGATGTTGTTAATATTATCTTAGAACATATCATTTGAGTAATTGAAAAGTAGTGAAATATTTATCGTTGGGCATTAGAAATTTAACGATATGCTTTTGATACTGATTTTCTCCTTTTAGACTTCCTTTTTATATTTATATTTCCGTGCTTCATATGGTACATCTGGGATTGGAAATTATGAATCTGTAGAGATTGATTGTTAACCAGTATGTCTATGATGTTTTGTCGGAGATTAAATATCTTATTTAATAGATTAATGGTTGTCTGAGTTTTATTATTATAAATTTGGTTTAAAAACTCTTATGGCTTTATATATCTGTTCGATGCTTTGAACCTTCAAGAGTTAGAAAACCAAGAGCAACTTATCCCTTGATGAGGTAGATAACTGTAACCTGTTTTTAGATCATGTAGAAAACTTGATCGATTTTAATGTTTAAATCAATTTGAGGAAATATTGTCTTTTCTAATTATTGCCTTGCGAGTTTAATTTCTGTATTCGCCTTTAATTATGAAATGGCATGTTTTGCTTTGTTTAGTAGGACCCTGTCGTATGGATTGACTTAGGGTACCTGTTCCAGTCCTTTGTTTCTGAGTTGGCTGTTGTTTGTGGTAGTGTCGTTTTGATCATATCCTCCTTGTGTGTGAGTCGAATGATGATTGTGTGAGTCGTGTTGGACCAGATGATTGTTTCTCTCTTCTTGAACTCCGTTCGTCTGACCATGTGTATTCCTTGGTTTTGAGTTCGTCTGAGTATAGTCTAGTGTCGTATGGGAAAGTGGCTTTCGATTGGGGGCCGCGCCCAAAGTGGCTGCTGGGTAACCCATCGAAAGTGAGTCTAATAAGTGATAACCTTTAAGTAGATTAGAATGTAATCTCTAAATAAGATAATGTGCCTCACACATGGGACGAGTGCTATCATAGATTCGACATGCTGTGAGAAGGCCTGAAATGGCAAACCATCTTCCTTGTCTTCGCGAGAGGATGTGTGGGTCCACATAAGGCTTGGATGGGCCGGAAGCTCGGATTAGGTTGCCAGGGTGACTCAGTGTATGGGACCGGGACCTATGAAGACTTGCCATGGTATCCATACCAGGTTGTGTGATGACACTTGTCCCTACGTTCGCTAGTGTGTTGTCGTTTTGTCCTGTTTAGAGTACCCTTGTGGGTCGTCCTTTTGTTTTTGCCTTGTGAGTATTGGTTTCATGTTAGACCTTGGGTGGTGATGGCTCAGTTTTATGGATGCTCTTCTGGACCTTTGTTTTAGCTTTGATTATGTTCAGCTGGATCCTGTTCTTTTCAGGGATCGTTTATGTATTAATGGACCGATGTGGTCATTTGTATATTGCTTATGTATCGCCTTGATGGCTGGATTGTATAGTTTAACCTCTTGTACTCTTAACTTTATTATTTATCAGAGGGGTCTTGCAGTTGAGCAGACCCGGAGATGTAGCCCTTTAGGGGTGAACTCCGAGATCATTATGGTGTTATGTGATGTATTCTCTTATGTTCCTTTATTCAGCTTTATCATGTATGTTTAACTTATGTTAGAATGGTTAAGTGGATAATTGGAAATAACTATAAATGCTTATATTCAGTTCTTTCTTGAATGCCATGTTGATCAGATGCTTAAGTGTTTAGATGAGATTTATTGTAGATGCTAGTATGCAATCGTCTTTTGAAATGCAATAAGCTGGAATATGAAAGAATGTGACTTAGAGTAATGAATTATACTCAGTTGTTGTTAAGGTATCTAAATATGCTTGGAAAGATCTCTTATGTTTATGAGGAAATTCTAGTGTGTTAGATTTAGATGTATGGCTTGTAATTTTAATTGAAAAGCTTGAATGAGGATTATGAATGGATCTTAATGGATGAATCCTTGTTGTGATTTATATTTCCGTCCTTTGAAAGAAATTGTCCTAATTAAGAATTATCTCATTATTAAGATAATCAGTTATTGGATTAATTGTGTGAGTTAAGGAAAATTGTGATATTTAAGTAATCTCGTTGGGAAACTCTTTAGGTGTTTGTTGAAGTCTTCCGCTATGCAATCTGAATCTTTGGTATCTTGTAGCATCTTATGTGTTGTAACCTTTAAAAAAAAATAAAATTTTGCACTCTATTCTTGTGTTATGGCTTTATCCCTTCAGGGTTTCTTGGCGGGGCATTACATTTGGTATCAGAGCCAAGTTGCAAACTTTGGGATCTCTGGTGTCGCGTGTGCCCTCTATTGGTGTGAGGTGTATCGACCTTATGTGTATGCTTGTCCTCCTTTTGCATGTGAGTGATTGAGCAGATCTTGACTGGTGTGTAACGTGTGTGTTCACACCTTGTTTTCACCTTCTTGATGTTGGTGTTTGAGTGCTTATATGTGCATTGTGTGCTTATTGATGTCTGGGTCTACGATTACTCTTATTTGAAAGAGAGTCATATGTACCTTCCCTTATTGAGTGTTGTACTCTTTATACTAATCCATTTGGATTGGTCCGTGCTTGTCTTGAATCTGAAAGTGCGTATTGTGTTTGTTTAAAGATTATGATCTAGCTTAATGTTGTCCACTTGAAGGACTTGTATGGCAATTATTGAATGCTTATTTTGTAGAAAATTAAATGATCATCACCATTCCTCTCTTTCTTTCTGGAAATTAAAATGATTAAGATATGTGTAATTATCTTTGATTTGAGTTTCTTGTTGCAAGAGAGAAAAGGGTGTGACTTCTTGAACCCTTGCGTGAGCTTTATGACGTTTATGTTTTAGATTATTAAAAGGGCTATGGGTTTAAAAATTTATTTTCAGTGAATGGGAGAAAACTGTATGTGTATGTTTAAAGCATTCTCCATATGTATCTTGTAGGAGTAGCATGATTAAATTCTACCTTAGTAAGGTGCATTGCTATGCGAATAGTTGAATTATGTGAAACTGCTTGGTTTGTAGAAGTGTTAAAAGGAGCGTGTTATTGTAGCTTCGAGAGGATATTAATGTGTCTCTGAAAGATTGTTTTATGTGTTTCATTAAACCAGTATGATTGAAGATTTATTTTAGCAAATGCTCCATTGAACTCGCTTTTGGGTATATGTAATTACCTTAATGTGTTTAGAAAGTGCGAATGGAAAGCTTGTTTGATGTGCATGCATTAATATGTGTTATTTGGAGTAATAGCTCTTTGCTTATCTTTGATCGTAAGGTGATTTCTAATAGGTTGCAAATTATGATATGTGTCTATATTGTATTATTATAAGTGAGTGTTCTTAAGAGGTCTTGCATTATCGAAAGGATTGCCTCTCTTGATCTCTGTTTTGTTTGGAAAACTAGAACCTCCTGTTGCAACCATAATTATTGAAAATGTTTTGTTAGGCTGATTGTCATCCTTCTTAAATGGTAGCGAAATGAAAACCGTGTAATTGAAATGATAGGCTTATAATGAGAAAATTAATATTATAGCGCGATCTTGATTGATCTTGTGTCTTTGTAGGAAATAGTTTGGTTATCAAACTCTCTTTCCCTTCTCTTTGCCTAATCATGAGATTTTTAGAAATGGTATTAAAGAATGCATTGATTTAAATAGAATGTTTATAAAACATGTGAAATTGTGTGTTTGCTTTTGGCTTCATAGTGATAGATGAAAGTCTTAAGCTTTAGAAATGAATTTGCTTAGCTAGTAATTTAATTATGAATGCTTAGTGAGATTCGAGAAAGATATAGGAATGATGTTATTTCCTTATGTAATTGTGAATTGTTAATAATTTCAGTACTTGAATCTAGAGTAAACTTGATTCAGTTATTTATATAGAAAGCATAATTGGAATCTTCCTTGTATAGATGTTAGCGTACTGAAAAGTACTCCCCGTTAATGTGACTAAACCAGTACTGGTGTATTTGCGTGTATTGTGAAAAACCAGTTCTTATTATATGTGCCCATGGATTGGTGAAGTAATCAACCATGGAGGATATGTTGCTTATGAGTATGGGAAACCATACTGTTTATGTAATGTTGCTTATTTGTTTCCCTACTGAGTACCAAACCTCGGGTTGTGGGTAACTCAGTATGTTATGGGGTAGTATTCGAAGCGACCGTTCCTTGAATAGTATGGATTGGCGTACGAGTAATGTCGGCGCGAAGCGACTTTAGCTTCTCTACTTCGAGGAATGATATAGTTGTACTACTAAACTGTATCAAAGGTGTACTCAATACTTTCCCTTTTGATGGATCTATTTATAGGTCTATGTGTGCCAGCCTATTCCTCTCCTTTATTTGAGCATATAGATG
Organism: Cryptomeria japonica; assembly: GCF_030272615.1. Classification (NCBI taxonomy): domain Eukaryota; kingdom Viridiplantae; phylum Streptophyta; class Pinopsida; order Cupressales; family Cupressaceae; genus Cryptomeria; species Cryptomeria japonica. The sequence continues at coordinate 602,689,804 of NC_081408.1, read as the reverse complement.
GCAGTTTTTGAGCATATTGTTGGATTCTATTGGAGCATCTGTTTCCTTGTCTTCATGAGAGGCATGTTATTGTTCTCACATAAGTTGCCAACTGACCAGTGTTGGTAGACTTGTGGGTAGACCTTAGCCATGTATACCTCTAGCTTACGGCGAGTATCCTGAGAGGAACATCGCTATGCAGAGTGTGACCAGCGCGTGCCTTATCCGCGGGGTACACTGCCATGCGGGATACGTCCATTGCGTGCTTTGTCCGCTTGGAGTATTGCCATGCCGTGCTGAGACACGATGCGGGATGTAGTAGACATTTCCATGCGGCCTACCGCTAGGTATTGGGTAGAGCCATGCCACGTGATGACGTGATGCGGGGTGATGTCGAGGTGCACACTGCCATGCCATGTGGATGTGTGACTTGGCCACACCACATGATGAGCTACTAGGATAGCTAGACGATTGTTCCTTCCTTCCTCGTTGGTGGCTAGCTATTAGTCACGCAGTGATGTTATGTGCAGTTGTGCTATTCTTTATATTTCTTTGGGGATCAGTAGTTTATTTTACTTTGACTGTGAAGGTTTAGCCACGATCTTGTGATCTTTTGCACTTTTGATTTGGTGTTGAGATTTCGGATTATTTTCTTGCCTTACTGTTGGATTTGAGGATTTATTATCTTTATTCTTCTGTACTTTGGTGGCTAAACTGGTTTATCATTGTTGTTTTCGTATGCTGGTCTTGTGTTGCAATGTGAATTCCTCTCCAAGAACGTAGGAGACGGGCTTGGATGAGTGTATACGAGGAAGTAGACGCAGGGAACCTTGAGGATGGGGGTATGTGAGGCTGTGATGTAGCTAGTATCCACTTCCTACCTATGTGTGGTGACTATCTCTTGGAGGCTAACCACCTTGTTCAACAAGGGATATTCACAGAGGTCTTGTATGGAAGGTATCACCGCTATGGTGTGCCTAGCACCATCGAGTCCTTGAGTGAGATATTGGATTTTATGATCATATTGTTGTTCTGAGATCAGGCATAGAGATGCTGATCGTGCATGTTATCTTTGACCGAGCATTAGTCATGCTCACATGTGGCCTTTTCTGTTATGCATTCCAATTATGTGGATGGTTATTGCTTGTATCATGGAGTAAATTGTGTTAGCTGGTCACTATGTTATGGGACATAGTCTTTGGAAAGGTTTTCTTATGCCTGGCAAGTGTAATCAATTGAGTTATTTATGTTGCTCTTATTTCATGAAAGTTAATTTGGCTGTAGAAATTGATATTTTGAGCTAGTTCTATGTTATTAATTTTATGATAAAGATGGATTGGTAAAGGAAATTGATCTCGATGGCATGTTTTTCTGTCATTTTTGATCGATGATTATGGTAATTGTTGTTTACCTCTTTGTAATGCTTTAATTTGGTGTAATGAAAGGAAGAAATTTCTTGTTTCTCTGCTATGATTGTGGATAATTCCTAGAATATTGTAAGGAATGTATGGTTTTAGATGTATTTTGCCAATGGATAATGGCGTTTGTAAAAGATTTTGTAATAACATTTCATTTAATTATGGAAAGATTTCTATGTGCAATTTGATCTTTGTTGAATGAGTTTCAGGGCTGATGCGTACGACATGTTCTTCATCTAGCCTTACGACTTCCAGGAGTAAGTTGGAACCTAGGGGGGGAGAATGTAGTACCCCTACCCTAGTCTATTTCTAACCTTGGTTTAATCTTGATTAGTTTATCTTAATATGATGTTATAGTTAGATGTTGATTTAACGCATAGCTATTGATCTGGTTTTCTCACTAGTTGTATGCAAGCTGTTAGTGTACCTATTTCGTGGTATTAACATCGGGCTAACGCTTTCATTAAATTTTATATATGTATGCATGTATGATCTTTGGTTGCAGGAGATTTCAGGTACGAAGTCGCATGAGTGCGAGGTTCGTCTTCACCTGGATGTGCAGGTTTGAATGTACCTCTGTTAATCCTTAGAGTTGGATTAGGTGGTCGTAAGACCCTAGTCGACCTTTGTCGTGCTCAAGTGAGCATCGCCAGTCGTCGTCAGTAATCCCTTCTTGTTTGGGTTTGTGAGTCGTCTGTTTGGTTGGCTTTCTCGGTTTGCGTGCTTGGTGTGTTTGGTTAAATTGTTTAATTAGTCCTTAGTAATTATCTTGTTTTAATATGCATTTGTGCATAGAAGATTATGGGTTAAATTAATCGGGAATTCGTTATGCGATTTTCATTGATATGAATTGTCTGTTTTTAATTGGGAGTAAATTCGATTAAATGACTGTTTTCGAATATTAAATGCATTTTATATATGCTGTTGAAAAAAAAAGAAGAAAGATTTGTTTTTAATTGCGATAGGTTTAATTGTATTCTGTTGGATTATTAAATTTGAAAGGTTAAATTGAATTGATTGAGGAAATCGATTTTTGATTTGAAAAGCAAGTTATTTTGTGGTGATAGTTAGAAAGGATTAATGTTGAGAATTATTTGTAAATAAAGATTTTTATTCCAAAAATGGAATTTTTGGGTCAACTCTTCCATATAACCCAAATTTGGGGAAAATTGAAAAGGATGGAAAATTTGGAAAATCTTTGGTTGGAGAGAATTTTGGAAGGAAATTTGGGGGTTTTTGGAGAGGAGGCAGTTTGGCTGGATCTGGAAGGTGGGCTCTCCTTCAGCTATGCCAGGATTGCGTGTTAAGGTAGGATCCAACTCTCTCAATTTTAGTTTTTGTTTGAAATGAAAATGGGGGTTTTATCTTGGCTTTGGATTCTCCATTGAATGCCATGCTTTTGATTGATTTAGTAAATTAACCAGCTTGGCTGGAAGTGTTGTTGAGGTATTGTTAATTCCTCCTTGCTTTTGGGCATTTGAAACCCTTGGGTGTATGTTAAGGATGAGCAAAACCATCAAAATAAAAATGATCCCAATGCAGTTCGTTTAAACCAAGATCATGGCAAATTGAAATTTATTAAAACGTATATGGGTATGGCATTTTTAGCCAAGTTCAAACTATGTAAACAGAAAATATATTATTTTATGTTTGAACTATATTATTATTTGTTCGAACTGTGTGAGTTGTGTTAACCGTGCGTTTTGGTTGTTAGAACCATTGGTTGGGGGTTTGGAGGCGGGGAGCGGAGCTCCACCCGCTCCTCCCCCCCTTCCCCCGCGCGTCCCCCGTTTGCTTCCCCGCACACCCCCTTCCCTTGCTTGCAAACCGCGCTGCCTGCGGCTCACGGCGGTGGCCGCAGGGCGCCGCGGCACCTGCGGGCACCACCGTGAGCGCCGCTCACGGGTATTGCCCTGCGGCTAGGGCTAGGGCACGACCCACCCTCACCGCGTGTTACAATGCGTTTTTTTTTTTAAACATGGATTTAAAATGGTTTTTTTTTTATGCTTTTTTTTATTATTCATAAAAAATGGCATATAATATTGTAAATATTATTTTAATGTTAAGATTTAATTAGTTTCTTATTTAGGATTAGGGAGGCAACATCATCATATTTGTTGATTGGGTATTGATTAATTTCGTAATGGAGTTATTGGTTTAATCCTTATTCAACCTCATTTCATGACTTATGCTCCCTACCTTGGATTAATTAGTTATTATCTTACCTTCTAGCTGATTTGAACATTAGGCTAATTGAGGCAGTTTTGTTTAAAAACAAAATCGAGAGTAATATGTTTTGGAAGATCGTTGAAACACGATGTAATTACTTATTGATGTTGTTAATATTATCTTAGAACATATCATTTGAGTAATTGAAAAGTAGTGAAATATTTATCGTTGGGCATTAGAAATTTAACGATATGCTTTTGATACTGATTTTCTCCTTTTAGACTTCCTTTTTATATTTATATTTCCGTGCTTCGTATGGTACATCTGGGATTGGAAATTATGAATCTGTAGAGATTGATTGTTAACCAGTATGTCTATGATGTTTTGTCGGAGATTAAATATCTTATTTAATAGATTAATGGTTGTCTGAGTTTTATTATTATAAATTTGGTTTAAAAACTCTTATGGCTTTATATATCTGTTCGATGCTTTGAACCTTCAAGAGTTAGAAAACCAAGAGCAACTTATCCCTTGATGAGGTAGATAACTGTAACCTGTTTTTAGATCATGTAGAAAACTTGATCGATTTTAATGTTTAAATCAATTTGAGGAAATATTGTCTTTTCTAATTATTGCCTTGCGAGTTTAATTTCTGTATTCGCCTTTAATTATGAAATGGCATGTTTTGCTTTGTTTAGTAGGACCCTGTCGTATGGATTGACTTAGGGTACCTATTCCAGTCCTCTGTTCCTGAGTTGGCTGTTGTTTGTGGTAGTGTCGTTTTGATCATATCCTCCTTGTGTGTGAGTCGAATGATGATTGTGTGAGTCATGTTGGACCAGATGATTGTTTCTCTCTTCTTGAACTCCGTTCGTCTGACCATGTGTATTCCTTGGTTTTGAGTTCATCTGAGTATAGTCTAGTGTCGTATGGGAAAGTGGCTTTCGATTGGGGGCCGCGCCCAAAGTGGCTGCTGGGTAACCCGTCGAAAGTGAGTCTAATAAGTGATAACCTTTAAGTAGATTAGAATGTAATCTCTAAATAAGATAATGTGCCTCACACATGGGACAAGTGCTATCATAGATTCGACATGCTGTGAGAAGGCCTGAAATGGCAAACCATCTTCCTTGTCTTCGCGAGAGGATGTGTGGGTCCACATAAGGCTTGGATGGGCCGGAAGCTCGGATTAGGTTGCCAGGGTGACTCAGTGTATGGGACCGGGACCTATGAAGACTTGCCATGGTATCCATACCAGGTTGTGTGATGACACTTGTCCCTACGTTCGCTAGTGTGTTGTCGTTTTGTCCTGTTTAGAGTACCCTTGTGGGTCGTCCTTTTGTTTTTGCCTTGTGAGTATTGGTTTCATGTTAGACCTTGGGTGGTGATGGCTCAGTTTTATGGATGCTCTTCTGGACCTTTGTTTTAGCTTTGATTATGTTCAGCTGGATCCTATTCTTTTCAGGGATCGTTTATGTATTAATGGACCGATGTGGTCGTTTGTATATTGCTTATGTATCGCCTTGATGGCTGGATTGTATAGTGTAATCTCTTGTACTCTTAACTTTATTATTTATCAGAGGGGTCTTGCAGTTGAGCAGACCCGGAGATGTAGCCCTTTAGGGGTGAACTCCGAGATCATTATGGTGTTATGTGATGTATTCTCTTATGTTCCTTTATTCAGCTTTATCATGTATGTTTAACTTATGTTAGAATGGTTAAGTGGATAATTGGAAATAACTATAAATGCTTATATTCAGTTCTTTCTTGAATGCCATGTTGATCGGATGCTTAAGTGTTTAGATGAGATTTATCGTAGATGCTAGTATGCAATCGTCTTTTGAAATGCAATAAGCTAGAATATGAAAGAATGTGACTTAGAGTAATGAATTATACTCAGTTGTTGTTAAGGTATCTAAATATGCTTGGAAAGATCTCTTATGTTTATGAGGAAATTCTAGTGTGTTAGATTTAGATGTATGGCTTGTAATTTTAATTGAAAAGCTTGAATGAGGATTATGAATGGATCTTAATGGATGAATCCTTGTTGTGATTTATATTTCCATCCTTTGAAAGAAATTGTCCTAATTAAGAATTATCTCATTATTAAGATAATCATTATTGGATTAATTGTGTGAGTTAAGGAAAATTGTGATATTTAAGTAATCTCGTTGGGAAACTCTTTAGGTGTTAGTTGAAGTCTTCCGCTATGCAATCTGAATCTTTGGTATCTTGTAGCATCTTATGTGTTGTAACCTTAAAAAAAATAAAAATTTTTGCACTCTATTCTTATGTTATGGCTTTATCCCTTCGGGGTTTCTTGGCGGGGCATTACAGTCTAGCTTTTGCATTAGCTATTATTTTTCCTTTATTAACTATTTTTCTATCCTTTCAAAACTTTTTTATACCCATTAACCAAAAACATAATTCTAAAAGTAAATTGTGACATTATACCAACTCTATTATAATGCACTTTCCATCCCATGCATTCATCCAAGGAAAATACTTCATAAAAAGACACTAAACCAAAAGGAATATGGCATGTGATCATTACCCAATAATACAAGTGTGCACATAATTTATCTTTAAATTATATAATAAAGTTCGGTGTTTTGTACATAATTGACAAAAAGAATATGGCATGTGATTCTTACCTGATAATACAAGTGTGCACATAATTTATCTCTATTATACACTAAAGTTGGGTGTATTGTCCCTAATTAATTTCTCATTCATACATATATTTTTCCTTTATTAAATATTCTTCAATCCTTTCAAAACTTTTTTATACCCATTAACCAAAAACATAATTCTAAAAGTAAATTTTTACATTATACTAACTCTATTATAATGTAGTTTCCATCCCCTGCATTCATCCAAGGAAAATCCTTCATAAAAAGGCACTAAACCAAAAGGAATATGGCATGTGATCGTTACCCAATAATACAAGTGTGCACATAATTTATCTTTGAATTATATAATAAAGTTCGGTGTTTTGTACATAATTGACAAAAAGAATATGGCATGTGATTCTTACCCAATAATACAAGTGTGAACATAATTTATCTCTATTATACTCTAAAGTTGGGTGTATTGTCCCTAATTAATTTATCATTCATACATATGCAATGTATATTTAATAAGTGTATCAATTGTTCATATCTACTACCCAACTAACAAGTATTTATCTAGATGTGAGAGAAAGGTTGATAATAATGGTGAGTTCAATTTTGTATGTTAGTGGAAAGTAATACAAGAAAACATGGCATCAATTTATATTGAAATATAATACTCAACATAAGTAAAAAGAGAATAATAAATAATAATTAATAATAATAATAATAATAATAATAAGAAGAAGAAGAAGAAGAATAATAACAACATTAATAACAACAATAATAACAATATTAATAATAACAACTACCTACAAATCACATAAGTAGGCAAAATAAATGCAATTTCCTTAATGCACCAGTTGATGATTACTTTATAGATGAAATTCCATTATGAAGGATCTTCAAGTCATATTCAATTTGATTTGTAGGATCTTTCTTGATAACATTTTGTATACCTTTAAAAAAACAAGGAAATGTTGACATGGCTTCATGGTTGATGTAGCCAATAATGGAGCCCCAAAGATATTATCTAATCTAAAAGTAAATCAAACCTATTAATTCATTATTAATAGCAATATCTTTCTCACTGCCAAGTTTAATAAGATATATTAGATTTATTCATTATGACAAAAATATTCTAATAACCATTATCACATAACATTCTTTACTCAAGATGGTTGGGGGTTCCAATGGCATCTCTTGAACGTCCAAAGGATAATTAGTTGTTCGTTTATAGTTTTATTCAATTTTAAGAGAAGACCTAAAATGAATTAAAAAAATATTCTACTCTTTTTTTAAGGCCTCTTATCCATAAATGAGAGGTTTCTATTTATGAAAAAATGGATTATAAATCTTATTAAAGATGTATCATAGTCACATGTTGTTAAGGTTGATTTTGAAAGTGAAATTCAACCATTTCAGTTTGTAAAATAGCAAGGTTTTGAAAATAAAATAAGGTGAAACAATACCTACGATTGCAAGATTCATTTGTACCTCTCAAGATTATGTTTCAATCTCAAGTTGGTAGTTTTCTATCATTAAAAAATATTATTTATTAGTTTTTTTGTTCTTCCATAATTGTAGGTTCAGAACATATAATGATATCTAGATCAGGTAATCTATTGAGGAAACCTCCTTTCCAATCTCAATACAAAATCAAGAACTTGTTGCCGCTTGTGTCAACCACCAAAATCTTGAGACAATAGAGATAGGCTCATTACTTTCACAAATCTTTGCAAGTTTAGGGGTAGTAGCATATTTTCTATGTTTTTGTCATTTTGTAGCTGGAAATTTGTCAAGTCTCCTTTTCAAAATATAAATGACAATATTTAAACTAACTCACTTATCTCATTTTTTTAAAAGGATACCTAGTCTTTCAATGCTTGATTTAAAATATAATTTATAAAGGGGCCCTTGAATATAGTTCAAAAGTATTTTCTAAATATATGAAGGGAAAAAGAAAAACAACTAAAAGATTCTACGTAAACATCTTAGAAAAGAGAAGTCGGGAGTCATTATTCATTATCACTATCAACATTTTTGAATTCAAATTTCAAATTTACATTCAAGGACAAAATTTTGTGGTTGACAATTTCACTAGAACAAAAAGTCTCTTGGAATATTTTAGATTTAAAGACATAAATAGTCAACTCCATTTAGACAATTATATAAGAGAATCATGAACTTTTTGTATTCGCAAATAATTTTCAAGTTTTATGACATTGTTGAGAATTTGAATCTATTCCACTTTTATCAATTTATATTTTGCTATGAAAAGATTTATCATTATTACTAGTTATTTATACAAAATTTCAATGCAATTTTGCTACATCTACTAATCATTTTATTATTATCAATAAATTTTATTATTATTTAAAAATTACAATTAACGTTGTTTACATCATATTATTTTTTCAATCTTACTACTTAATATTATTTTTAAAATATTGTTAAGGATGGTAGCCTTAAACCTTGTTTAGTTACAGCAACCATATCATAAGGAATAAGTTGTTTATCGAAACTATGTTGTAGACTGGCATACCACTTAGTAGCTTGTGGGTATATACTCTTACATGTTTTGATTCTTATTTCCATCCTGGCATGCTTCCTACTTTGATTTCAAAAATCTATTATGGATTATAAAAGTGAGCTTATTAAATGTTGATTATTGGTATTACTAAAAATAGTGTTTACAAGCAACACCAACCAAATTAAAACCTTATGGGGCTACCCTCTACCGCATCAATAATTGAGGTTTCTTACCCCCTAAATTATGTTATCCTTATTTTTAATTTAATTTTTAAATATGTCAAGATTGAGAAAAATGTATGCCTATTACCTGTCCTCTCTCTTGCCCATTACAAGTCCAAACTTTTTTGTCTTCATATCTTCTTCTTGTCATTTTTTTGCTCTTCCATAGGCTTCATTGGTCACCCATGGAACCCTACTAAGTGATGGTAGTCACAATTTAGCATAAGTTCCTTCTGACAAGCCTAATATACCTATGTGTGGGCTTAGGTTTATTTGGACCCCTAGTTATAGTGTTATGGATGTTGGTTGTGCCCCTCCTCTGGTGCCTACTTCTAGTTTGAGTGAACATATCTTTTCTTAGGTGGCTAGCTCCATTCCTACTTGCACTTTGAGGAAAAAGTCTCAAAAATATTGTCCTCTTATTTATGCCAAATCATCCCCAAAGGTGGTTGGTGGCTTGGATGTGGTGGAAAATAAGGTTTTTTATTAGCATAAAGGTTTGGAGTGCATATTCTCCAACCTTTGGCCTTCTCTTTTGAACCTACACAATCAAGTGCTAAATTGTTGGAGGCTTCTAGTGGCTGGTAAGATTGAGCCTTCCCTTGTGTTAGAGATTTTTATATTACTTTCTTTGCCTCTTTTGAGGATAAAAAATTGGTGTTGGGTAAGTTGTGGTCTTGGGGAGAGAATTTTTTTGATTAAACCTTGGTCAAATTCCTTTAATCCCTTTATCAAACCACTCAGTGTGCACCATGTGTGGGTTAAACATTCAAATCTTCCCCTCCAATTTTGGGAGGTTTATTGTTACAAGGCCATTAGCAACTATTATTCACTTCTTGAATATTGATGATTCCACTTCCTTAATGGGGCAATCTACTTTTCCTCACATACAAGTGGACATTGACATGTCCAAGTCTCTTCACAAGATTTTATTTTAATATTGGTGGTAGTCCTTGGACACAACACTTTATTATGAGGTCTCCCTTTCAAATGTTTTCTTTACATAACACTTGATTATGAGGGCTCCCTTTCAAATTTTTTCTTTGCTTCTCAATTCATCATTTGTCTAAGGATTTTCCTCTCGCATGTCATAATGGCATTGTTACTTGGTGAAATAATGCTAATGAAGATCACTTGACTATCCAGTCTCATTATTCTTTGTCACATGACTTCTCTCAAGATGATGAAAATTCTTTAGCTTCTAGTGTGGCCTTAACATTCCCTATCGACCCTATTAGGGAACCTCCTCCCCTGAGATCACAACCTAATTTTTCTCATAGCTTCAATTCAACACTAGATTTATCATGCGTTGGATTGCCACCTTTGATCTCATCATTTTATTTCTTCCCCTTCATGCAATTAGGGGCTCAACATGGGGGTTTCTCCTCACACTTACCCTTTTTTTGAATTTGGATGATAATATCACTAAGACTATTGTAATCAGGAAAAAAGGTATTTCTAGTTCCTTTTCCCAAATTCATGCTCGAGTGGTGGGTGAAAGGTGAACTTTCTTCAAACCTTGGATTGTGTAAGTGGGACCATGATCGTCCCAGCTTTTTTTTTTTTTTTGTAGGCTTGTTTAAAAGCTTGGCTAAAATTGTTCCTCTTTCTCTTGGCTGTGTTATTTACTTGCTATAGCTTTTTGGGGCTTGTTTCACCCAGTCTTTTGGTAGCCTTTATATAAACTCAATACCCTTTTTTCATGCTTCTCTATATCTATTGCATGGTTTTATACAAGAGTATGGGTCATTTAAATAAACAATAATTTAAGGAAATTGTGTTGTCATTTGAATCAGTATTTATTTCTACCCAACTCATTGCATTATACTCCAAAGTTTGATATGTAAGATATTCTATGATATATTATGTTATTTAAAATATTATTATTAGTGCTATAATCTCTTAATATCACTATTAGTGCTAGTTAAAATATCTATTGTTTTTTGGGGATGCAAAGGATTTCAATAGTAAAATAATATATGTGGGTTTTATATTATAGATTACTATTAATTTATTTATGTTAATGATTGTTGATTTTTCTTATTTACTAATAAATGTGATTAGTTTAGAGTTATTTAATACTTGCTTTAGACTATGGTTTAATTATAATTTATTTCTTTATTTTCTTGCACATTATTTTTGGTTTAATAAAAAAATAGAAAGTATCAAATTGCATATTCAATTTAGTTTCCATTAAATTAGATAAAATTTACAAATTGTATTTTATTTACATAAGATTTCAATAGTAAAATAATATATGTGGGTTTTATATTATAAATTAATATTAATTTATTTATGTTAATGGTTGTTATTTTTTGTTATTTGCTAATAAATGTGATCAGTTTAGGGTTATTTAATAGTTGCTTTAGACAGTGGTTTAATTATAATTTATTTATTTATTTTCCTGTATGTTATTTTTGGTTTAATAAAAAAATAGAAAGTATCAAATTGCATATTCAATTTAGTTTCCATTAAATTAGATACAAATTTCAAATTGCATTTTATTTGCATATTACTTGGGTTTGATTGCATAATTTGTCATTTATATCTAGTATTCGTTACTAGTCATAATTTCAATAATTGAAAAAATATAAAACCACACATACAAAAAAATTATAAAAAGGGACATTACAAATTTATATCCTTAGGCATTTTATTAAACATCTATAATGTATATGATGAATCACTTATCAATGTTATCATATGAATATTTGAAATTTTCCTATTTTTATAAAAGACATCTCCTTGTCCCTTCTCGTCTTCGTCCTTGGAATTTGATAAAACATATCCCACATATAATAATTTGACAGCTGGGAAAATACCTCATGTGTATCGATCCACAATCTTCTTGTAGTTATCATTGTGTATTTTATTTTGTACACACTCTGTTTTGAAGAGGCTAGCTTGCACCTGCCATGTGTTGGAATGGTGCTCGTTATTAGCGCTCTTTTCTTTGTCATGTTAATTAAGCCACGTGCTTCTGATGAGTGGCATTTCATTTGTAGCACCTATTTTTGCCCCGGTTGAATGGGACCTACAGTTTGTAGGTGAGTGTGTTGTGTTGCATGGTAGTTCCTCGGGAGGTCCTAGGTTAACAGTTCATAGGGCCCAAGCCTCTCTCCCTCCTATTGTTGCGTGTCTCCCATGGTGGCAAACCAAAAGGATTTGCATTTTCCAGTTGTAGACGAATCATTGGAGGATCTTTTTTATCCGAATAACAGAATAGTAGAATGTGGTTTCACTAGAAGCCAAGGGTGGTTTTCATTTGCAAGTATTTTGTATGTCATCGAATGTGAAGGAGCCACTAGCGGTGGTTTTTTTGTTTTCCGTAGCTCGCAGGTTGTTAAATCCCAATCTATAAGGATAACGATTTTCGCCTTTTTGCGGTTCAAAACTTATTTTTCAAAGATGCATTGATATTCTATAGGAAGTTAGCCTTTAATTTGTTGTTGGTATTTTATGAAGACAAGATAATCAAACTGTACCTACGGCCTTTATGATTGTTGTTATTCAATGTGCATTTTATATATATGCCTAATACTTTGTCGAATAAACTATGTTTTTGCACTTGTTATCTGGTGGATGTGTGGTGTGTATTTCTTTCTGTTAAAATGAGTTTTGGTTATATCTTGATTATGGTTTTGGGCATGTATATTGTTAAATGGGCCTCGAAATTGTAATACCCTAAAAATGGTCATCTAAACCATTGTCCCCTAATCTCGACTACATCACTAGGGTCCTAACCAAAGGCAATTAAATCAATCTTGAGCACCTAATCAATTAATTATTAAATCATCAATGTCACATGGAAAATAAATCACCTTAAATTAATTAAATATTTATTTAATCAATTAATCATTCCAAGTAAATCATTTTAATCAATTATTCTACTTATTTAATGAAATATCTTAGCATATTTAATTAATAAATCAATTTTCCATTAAATCATTAAAAGGAAATTAATTTGGAAAAAGAAATCAAATTGAGATATCTTGAAAATCTAATAAATAGAGAAATCTCAAGAAAAGCAATTAAAACAATTAAATCTCAAAATTGAATAAAAACATGGAATAAATTAGTTTTTCTGATTTTATCTTAATTTTAGTTCAATCTTATTTCCTTCAAATCTGAAGAAAGCAACCAATCACATCAATTCACCTAGATTGTGCTTCCTTTTGGATAATCTTGACCACTCATCAAAAATTAATCTTGATCGTTGCAATGATTTATTGAAGTGTTTGTGTCTTGCAGCTTACAGATCTCCACTTTTTCACACACACATTTTTCGCACCCACCTTGGGGCAGAAGAATTCAATTTTTTTCAGCCTAACAATCATTTTTTTTTATTTTCTAGATTTCGTTTGTGTAGTCTTTGCAAACTGTCATATGAGCTTTTGTAGCACACAGTACGACTTCTGATTTTTGTTGTATGGTTATGTTGGAATCCTCGTACGATATTTTGCTTCTATTGTTTTTATTCAGTGTTTACTCATCTAGTTCACTGAGAATAGTCGTCTTCTTCTATGGGAGTTGTCGTACAAATTTTTGATTTTCTCGTTTCAGAAACATTATACTTTTTAGGGTTTTTCTTGAATTGAATTTGATTTTACTGACGCTAACCCTGACCTGTCTTCTGTTTATCTAAGAGATTTTATTTTCACAGCCTACCTGGTTTTTTTGCAAAATGCTTATCAAAGAATCTATCAATCAAACTCACGCATGTCAAAGAATCCATTGCTCAAAAACAATATGACTACTGATGCGTTGTTTTTGCAGGTTGCCTAAGGAGAATCAACTAAACATTGTGTATTCTTTAATTCATTTCTCGGCACTTAAATTGCGATGTGGTTAATGAACAAATTTGTCTTTCGTGTTTTTGAAAAGTCTAAAAGGTAAGAGATTATGCTCTTGTCTATACAAACAAACAGAAATCTAGATCTTTGAAGTTTTTCTAGTTTTGAGATTTGTGTTCCTTTAGCGAGCCTGTCATAGTAGGAAAAAGTAATCACCCTATGAGAATGACCCAAGTGAGTACAGCTAGACCAAAGTATTCCAACTCACTATAATAAATAGGCCTTTTGAGATTAAAGTCTCAAAAGATGGGATTATTTGATTTTTCTCTTTGAGATTCTCTCATTTTGGGCATTTGTAGGGCCTTGTTGTCTCAATCACGCTTGCATGACTACATCTTGTTTCAATACCTTTTCAAGCTATAGGCCTCAATCCCGCTTGTGCGACTTCAAGGGGTAATTTCGAATGGAAAACCTTACTAAGAACTTTAAGATAGAAGCTACCTAGTTCACCTCCAAAAGGGGGATAATCTTTGTGCAAGAGAAATAGTAACTCTCCCAAGATACTTGCCATATCATGTCCCCATTAGCATTTGGAGTTGACTAATATGACATTGAGAATCCATTGTGTCAGACTCAACGACCATATTCTGATTAGCTATCAGGTGTGTACCTGAGTCTACAAGCAAAGGTTTTCTCTCTCAGCCAACTTCCTTAGGATTAGCGTGTTGTGCTTGAAGTGACTTAACATCTTGCATGTTTGTTGTGTCTTTGTCCTGGAAACAGAAACTGAAAAACAATCAAAACATCAAAAACGCAGTGGTAAAAATTCCCTCCTTGTCAGAAAATCATCCCTATCTGGTCCAATGTCATACGAGTCTTTTGGATTTTCGTACTACCCTTTGAGAATTGTTGTCTGATAACTGGTAAATTAACGTACTAGTCTTAACATGCAAGGTATCTATATATTTTTTTAGATTGTCGTTATAGTCTGTACAAATTGTCATTTGGACATACATAAATTGTCTTGTGAGTCATCATCATCATTAACAGTTTATCATCTTATAAGCCCAATATTTTTGTTCGAGTATAGGTAGCAATTCGTACGAGTATCTATTTGTGTCGTCTAAAAGTCAGTAAACTATCGTTTGAGTCATATTATTTTTTTGTACAAGACTTTGATTCTGTCAGTCTAGAAACATGTGTTTTCGTGTGCCTTTTCAGATCTGTTATACTTGCCTAACCAGTCTACAGTAAGCGTATACCTAGTCTTTTTCACCCTGACCATAAACAATCTTTGTAGTGTACCCTTGTTGTTGTGTTGCACAATTTTGTCGATTATATCTTAGCTCGTTCAATCAACCTCTCATCAACTTGATCAATCTGATTCACTTAGATCATGTCTTATACAAGATAGATCATTCTTGAAACTAGAGTTGGTCTTCTTCACCTCAAACAAAACATCTAGCTTTGATCTAATCTTGACATCTGTATCACTTCTATCTCTCGATCACACCACTTGTAAATAAATGTTCGAACCAGGAGCTATTCTAGAAAATTTGATGAAAGTAAAGAGAAGTCTTACAAATTGCAAACTAATCCATTCTTTCAAGAACAACCAATCTTTGATGAACCTTTTGAACAACAAACCTTTGACAAACCTTCATCATCAAGTCAACCAGTATTTGATCAACCTTTATCATCACAAATGTCTCGAGAAAAACAAGAAAAAGAGTCTTCTAAATGTAAGGCTGGTGATGACCTTAGCATCCAGGCTAATGATAGTGATTCCTGTTCTAATAATTCTGAAGTTTTCGTACCTGAAGAAGATACTATAATAAAATGTCAAAACAACAAGGATTTCAGAAAGATGATGAAGATTATCATGGCTCGAGAAAAAGAAGAATATTTTCTAGAATTGGCTAAACAAGGAGCCAATCTTCCTCCTGACTACAATGTTGAAAGCCTTATCACTAAAGAAGAAGATACTCCACTAGCATTGGTGATAAAACAATTATAAGAACTACAAACTGAGATCAAAGAAATGAAAGACAAAGACAAATCTCCTGTGAAATATTCCTTGGATACAATCTACCCATTTCCATTCAATAAGAGTATTTGCCTCCATTTCCTTCAAGAACAAAAATTCCTAAATTTGATAAATATGATGGTAACTCGGATCCCCAAGACCATGTCCAATAATTGTGTGCTCTATGTATGGAATTTATGCATGAACAGACATATTATGGAGTTGCGATACATAGGTAATGGATAATAGATTCATCATCTGGGAAAATTGGTATATTATGGGTTTAAAGTTCATCCCAATCGATGAGGTCAGGAAAGACAAGCGGTAAGGAATCATTGGGTGGATCAAGCTCTGCTACTATAAGTGTTAGGATAGAGTTTTCATCGTGGTAGTTTTTGGTTTTAAAGAAGTCCAGGATTTCATCGAGGCCTTCGATGGTATTATCTGCTGCATAGACTTGTTCATAATGTTTTTGTTCGCTTTCCTTAGCGTCATAGATATTCTGCTGTTCAAATTCAAGAGGTCTATCTTTTGCGTTATGTCCTTCTTGAGAAAGGGATATGGAATCAGTATCATCTAGGATATTTGTAGAAGTATTGGAGTAGGTACCCCATTCATATTCATTGGAATCTATCTCAAAGGCATCATCCCAGATTTTTTCTGTGCTGTAAATAGGTATGTTGTATGGTGAAAACAAATCTTTGAATATGGATACCATTTTGATAGTCTTTGTTGATTCTGTGTCAGATCCGTCTTCTACTTTCTGGATTTGTTCATACACTGTGCTTCCTCGGGGAGGAATAACAGTATCTGGAGATAATATGATTTGTTCTTGAGACATTGGTGTTGAAATATGCGCTACTGCTACAGATATGGCCTTCTTGTGGCTTAGAAGCTTTCTTTGATGCAACCTATGATCTTGATGTTCCTGTGTCTTGTGGATTGTTTCTGCTGATTCAAAGAGTGCTTCCTGCCAGGATTCTTCTTTGTATTTCTTCTTTACCTTCCATTGAGGTTTTGTAGTTGTGTGTGGCGGCCTTTTCAATAGGAAAGTGAGTTTCGAACCCAATCCTGCTTTGTTTCTACTAGGTTGTGAAGGAAGATCTATAGGTTCAGTGACTCCTTCTTTGCGTTTCCCAATAGGTCCTTTATCGTCATATCCCATTTGCTTCATGATTAAGTATCCTTTTTCGTATAGGTGTGTTGGTAGAACAATGTCCAGAGTGGTTGCTCTATTATCTTCTTCCTCATCTTTGTATAACCAGCTAAGAATGTCCTTGTCTTTTGATTCATGTGCTAGAGTACCCAATTGGATGAAGGTACCATCAAATTTGGTGATGGGCTGATTGGCCAGATGTGTTGATGTAGTAGGTAATCCATGAGATCTAGGTGATTTTGGCAATTTGGCCAAACATAGAGGCTCCAAAGAGTATTCTCCCATGCCTTGGTCCTTGATTTGCATTTTCTGCTTGAAGTCTCCAAATAAGGAGTTGGGCTTTGCTGTTTGTAGATCTGATGTCAAAGATCGCTGCTTTTCTCTATTATGAGGAACCAAACTGTCTTGGGCTGCCCCCATTGTGTTGCAAGTTTGAAATGGAATATGATCAGTTGATATGGAGATTTCTTTTCCATCATAAGGAAATTTGACACACTGGTGATACATAGAATGTACTACTTGCATTTCATGTATCCAGGGTCATCCTAACAAAATATTGTAGGTTAGATCTATGTCTAAGACTTGACATATAGTATCCTTGTGTACTGGTCCCACTTGAATAGGTAACATCACCATTCCTTTAGAGGACCTTTCCTCATCATCATATGCTTTTATGGTAATCTTCTTGCAGGGATCAATAGGTTCTTCTGAGAAGCCTAATGCACGGATAAGCTTTAAAGTACATATATTAAGTCCGGCTCCTCCATCTATCAAGACTCTTTTTACTTGGTGTTTGCAAATAATGACTTCAATATGGAGAGGAGTATTATGCAGATGGCTCAAGGAAGTATTGTCATGCTCTGAGAAGGTGAGGTTATGAGGTCCTGTCATATGGGCGACCATGGCTTGAAATCTGTTTGTATCCAGATTTTGAGGTACATTTGTTTCCAATAGCGCTTGTTCCAATATGTCTTTGTGTTTTGGTGATAGTTTCAACAATTCTAGTATAGATATCTGAGCCGGAGTTTTGTGTAGTTGGCTAACCAAGTCATATTGTATTTTTGATGTGGTATTTGTAGGTGCAGTATGTCCTTTCAAGACATATTTCTGAGTTCGAGTTGTTACATTGACAAATTCATGATCATGCCGATCTCGAAAGGTGATGACATTTACTTGATGATCTTTAGCTGATATGTGGTTGATGGTGTTGTTGTAGATATGATTGATACGAGCTTCGCATGTATCATCCAAAGTTGATGCTCCGTCTTTGTTGTAATTTGGGAGAGGATTTTTGAAGGCTTCATGATCACCATTTGTTTTGAGACCATCCACCGTTAAGTCACCTCGATCAATCATGTCATGTACCAGGTGTTTCAATCTCATGCAATTGTTCATTCTATGACCCTTGTTATGATGGAAATCACAATAATGTGAATCATTCCACCAAGGTGGTTTGATTGGGGGTTCATAGTTGCTGATTGGAGGCAAAGAAAGAATCTTGTTTGCCAAAAGTTCTCTAAATGCTGATTCTAATGATTGTCCCAGTGGTGTGAAGATACGCTTTTGGAAATTGTTTGTGTTGTTGCGTGAATTGTTGTTAGGTCCTGGATTCATGTTTTTGTTTTGAGTATCGTGGGTGTTGTTTGTGTTGAGTTGTCCTTGATCAGTGTTTGGTGCATATGTGTTAGCACAGGGATTAGCTTTTTTATGATTTTTAGTATTTTGAGGATATCCAGATAATGCAAGCACTGGTTGCTTAGATTTGGGATCATATGATTCATTGTTGCGTTCATTTTTGTTTTGAGTCCAAAATCGAGATTTGTCAAGGTTGGTGTTGTTCTGATTATTGTAGTTTGATGAGTTTGCTCCTTCCTTATAGAATTTGAGTGTTCCCTTTTTGACACATGCTTCCTCTACTTGAATGCCATTTTCAATCAATTTAGTGAAAGATGGTATGCATTGAAGTTTTAGTCTGTAACTCATTTCACCATTCAAGTTATCGATGAAGATTTCCATTTTCTCCTTTTCGGGAATATCTCGAGGATATCGTGATACCATGCGTCGCCAACATTGAAGGAATATCATGAATGTTTCATTGTTCTTTTGTTTGGTGTTTAAGACATCTAGCATGGTTATGGCATGTTGAATGTTATAGGAATATTGGGTTATGAATTGGTTAACCAATTCATCAAATGATCTGACAGGTGGTGTAATTTTGGATAACCATTCCATTGTTTGTCCTCCCAGGCTTCTTGGGAATAACCTCATTAGATAGGTGTCATCATGAGAAAATTCAAGACTCATGGTGCAAAATTCTCGAACATGATCCCGGGGATCACTTTTCCCATTATATTTATCAAATTTGGGAACATCTGAGTTTGGAGGAAAAGGTACCATGTTCAATCTTCTATCAAATGGATAAGGATAGATTTCGTTTAAAGAGTACCGCACTATTGTCCCTTGTTGCATATCTTGTATTTATCTTTGCAACATTTGCATTTGTTGAGTAAGAGCAACCAAAGGCGCATTAGATTGCCGAGAGAAAAGTTCTTCCCTTGCATTTGTTCTTAGCTAAAAAGGTGTGGTAAACGATATGTTTTGTTCTGGAGTTTCGAGCTCAGGTATAGGCATTTCTGGTATACATTGTTCTTGAATATTTTGTTTAGGTATGTGAGTTTCTTCTTCTCTTTGTTGTTCTTGATAGGCATATTGTTGAGACCCAGTTTGAAAAATGTTTGTGTCTAAATCTTCCGGAAGTTTAACGCCTTTACTTGTGAGCATGAGTAGATACTTTTCTTTGTCATTTTCCATAAGCCTTTCGCCAAGTTTTTGGAATGAAGGATTTTCTTAACATTTCTGAAGAAGTGCTTTAGTAATTTCAGGCTCTTCAGAGTGTGGAACTTCAAAAGGATTTGACAATCTTTGATTCATACTTGATTCTGTGTGTGTCTCGCTTTGTTGGTTCTTTTGAGAGCGAGTAACAGGCATTTTAGTAGAAACTTTCAGTGATGAAGGGGACAAAATCCTCTTCGATGTGTTGCTCGGGGGTGGGTGGTTCTGGTCGAGATGTGTTATAAGTGATGCACTTGTCGAGCAAGAATGCTAGATTGATCTTTCCTCTGCGGTTTATGATTTGATTAAAAGCAAATTTTTGACAGTAGGCTCTTGTCTTCAATGGTTCTTTGTCAAATTCGTTGGATTTGTTTTGGATATACCGTTTGACGTGATGAAGGAATACCCGATGAGATTTGAAGAGTTGACGATTGATGTATAAACACTTATTTCTCTTGATGAATTTGGAAAAACTAGGTTGTTGTTTCTTCAACGTGATGTTACGATAAAGGTTCTTTCTTCTCAGAATAAGGGGATTAGTCATGCATGAGTGATCAATGGTTTCCTTTGATTTGTTTGGATTCAGTTGATTCTTGTTTTTGAAAATTTCAAATCTTACTCTATCAAAGTGAAGGTTTAGATGCCCCTTCACGACAAAGTGTGTCAAATGATATGGATAAAAGCCTCCCGATATGGAAACTTGATTTGACAATTTAAAAGTTTTAAACAAGTGTTTTGAGATAAAAATCCATAAGATGGTAAAGGATTCTGTTGATATTGATGATGAGGTCTTCGGATTATGATAGGAGAGACATCTTTTATCACGCGATTCGTTTAAGATTTTGACAACGTTTGTTTTGACACAAATGTAGCTCAAGAAATAGTTTTAATGGTTTTTTTGTCACTCTATTTTGATGAAGAATGATGTTGATGGAAAGAGGTTTCTGAAAATGTTTTTGAAAATTTGAAAATTCCTCCCGGTTTCGCTCTTTATTTTTTTGTACTTGATTACGTGCTAGAACAGAGACTACATACGCTACTGAAACGCCTCTATGTGCTAAAATAATAACCACACGCACTAGGCTGCCCCCAGACACACGCTAAAATTTTGGACTGTTTAAAAATTGTTGTCTAACTGTTGAAAAAGCTATGCGCTATCCTGGGCCTATCATGCGCTAACTGTTGAGCTTTATGCGCTAATTTGTGGTTTCCATGCACTAAGCTGTTGCTTCTACGTGCTAGACTGTTTTTCTGATGCGCTAAATGTGTCAACATTGATTTGACCTATTATAAAAACGCTACTGTTTGGACCCAATGCGCTAATTTGATATTTTGATGCAATAACAAAAGTACCTCACGTGCTAAGAAGTTTCTCTTATGCACTAAACTGGCCTGATTTTTCTTTTGGTTGATTTTTTTATGATTTTTCAATTTTTGCTGTGAATTTTTCAAGTTTGATGGATGATTTTCTGAAGTAATAAATGCAAGCATGGCACAAAAAGTACAACCATTTTGCCTAATCTAACAAAAAGTGTATGTTCTGCGAGGATGTGTTCAAATCCCCAATGTTTTAACAGGTTTGGATATGAATAGTACACTTCAGAAAGACTCTTTAGTCAAGGGTCATAAATAACATCATAGCCCACTAGTCTCGATACTCCGTCAGCGCAAATAGTCGTGTCACCCCCTAGAGGGCGCTCGTTTTTTTGCCTTTTGCCAGAAATTAACTCAAAGTGAATCGCTTCACAGCTGAGTAGTTATCTTGGGAGATATATGGTGAGTAATCTTGGGGGCGGATTCGTCCCCACCCTTGCACTATGATGTTATAAATGTCTGGTTACTGACTCGGTTCAAAGCTTCTATTTTTATGGTTCATAATCAGGCTTCTCGTTCGGCCGTCAATGATAAACTCCCTCAGGAGGCTTCCCAACCTTTAGAACAAAGGCTTTACATATCTCAAGGATACTGGGGGAAGGTTAATCATTGCGCGCAACCATTGAAAAGGACTTTCATCACTTTCCACATTCGATTATAGTGGGTTGGAATTCTTGGCATCAAACCTGTTCCCCACTTAGGTCGTTCCCTTGACACCGGCCATAAATGACTTTAAGAGTTGATTCCAACTCCTCAGAAAGGTAGGCCTGGTAAAGGATGTAAATGCTTGAAGTACAAAAAGCTGTAAGAGTGGTATGGATTTTTGATCACCCAGTTAAGGGGAGAGCATATTCCTTCCACTTTCGAGACAAAGCAATCAAGTTGGTTCCTTTTAGCCTTTCAATTCAGTGATTTGCTAAAATCTATATGGAGATGTTTCTCTACAAAAACATGGTGTTTATTTTATCCTTTCAAGGCAATGATTCTTTGATCTATGAAAAGGAATTGGTCAACAAAGTAAATTCGATGTTTGGTCAACAAAATTAAAGTCGATACGGGAAAACTTTCCCTCTTTGCCTTGCACAAAATGAAGATGAGGTTCTTTTACTTTGCAAAATGAAGTGAATCCTTTTAAACACCAAAGGATGGTGAGGTTCTTTTTAAAACTTTTGCCAAAGTAAAGATTTGTTGGTTCTTTTTATAGCTTCCAAAATGAAGTGTTTTTCTCCTATAAAAGCAAGAAGATTTCGGATAGTAGTTCGTTTTATAGCCCAAAAGAAATAAGTGAGTTCAATTTTAAGAATAAAAGATGTTTTAAAATTTTAAACTAACTTAAGTAAGTTAGAGAAAATCTTAACCATCTAAATATTCTAAGATTACGCTCCTTTCTGCAACAAATTTGGTTAGAATCCTGCATGGAAACCAAAAAAAAAATGTTAGATGATTTGGTGGACTTCCACAAGTCTAAAATTTCATTTTTGGTTGCAATTTTTGTGTCTATCTTCGATGCACTACAGAACAGACTGTATGCGCTACAATATACCCTCGACGTGCTAAAATTAAGTATCAACATGCTACACTGTTTGTTGGATGTGCTACTCTGTGCGCCGAAGGCGCTGCTCTGGTTTTCTTCCATGCTGAGACCTATAAGAAAATTAGTGATTTGATGCACTAATGTATTAACTATACGTGCTAGGTGATGGACTCCATGTGCTGAACAGTGGATCGGATGCGCTATGCTGTTTACTGGATGCGCTAAACAGTGAACTGAATGCACTAATTCATTTTTCCCGCATGCCTACAAAATTAGTTAATTTCAAAAACTGATTTGATATATGGGGTCGGGCCCCATGGTGGGCACCAGAAATGTATGCGAGAAAAGTGGGTTGATAAAACTCAATATGTGAAAATATTGCTAAATGACTTGTCCACACACACACAGAGGACTTCTTGGTGCAAGCTATGGAGTAACGAAATATTACTCAGCTTCCCAAGGTGGGTCCCATGGTTCTCTATCTCACAATGTCCCTCAAAACAATGTTTTTGCTCTCAGATCACTGAGCAAAATGGTTTAGGGATGGCAAATGCAAGAACGAGGGATGCTTTGATATATTTTAGAATGAAATGCATCCTAAGCTATGCATGATTGTAGAAATGCAATAAACTAGATGATAAGATGACAAGGTTAGTATGAATACTATCCTAACATGATATATTTAGTCTATGATTGAGCTAAATGATAAAGAAAGTATTCTAAACATGCATATTTAGACTAATTTCTATTCTAAAGAGAGGCTAAATGATGAGCATAAAAAATGATATATGAGAGTTTGAATGTATTTGAGCATAAGTGTGATACTACAAATTTGGAGGATGATTAAAATGGAAGATTGAGAGCTCTATTTATAGCAAAAATAGGGCAATGGATGGCCAAGATTAAAAGATTCAAACAAGGGTTGAGTTTGAAAGTTCGGGTTCCATGTTTGCAATTAGCACCAATGAAATGGTGACAAGTGTCAACATAAGATTGGTTGAGAAAAGGGGTTGGAGACATTAAATGCCTGAGAAGACCTCATGGTTATCTAGAGGGTAAGGGTCAAGCTTAAGTTAGGTTTATCAATTGGATTAAGAGTTAATCCAAGGATAAATTCTTGTGCAAATGATTAAGAGATAATCATGGTCAAAGCATTAAAGGCTTGATGATACCCTTGGGTTGGGTGAAGGTTGAGTTAAAACAAATTCTTTAACCATGTAAGAGGGTTTGAGTTAACCATTAATGGTTATTGGAGACTTTGGGGAATTAAGTGGTTGAAGGTTTGAAGCCTTTAATGGTTATCAAAGACTTTGAGGAATTAAGTGGTTGGAGGCTTGAAGCCTTTAATGGTTATCAAAGACTTTGAGGTTTTGAGAAGTGACCTCCCTTTTGCTTAGGGATGTGACAAAGTTTAGAATGATGGGTTAGGCTAATTAGAAGCGATTAGAAGATTCTAGAAGGGATTAGAAAGGGGCTTGGGATTTTGCAAGTGGATGGAGGGATAATAGGATTTAATTGAAATAAAGTAATTTAATTCAATTTGGTTGCAATTTGGGGAAATTAAATAAATTAGATTTATTCAATTTAGGATAACTATTTAATTAAATTTGAATTTAATTAAAAGTGGATAGGGGGGATTTAATTAAATAAAATGATTTATTCATTAAATGGGTATAGTGAATTTTATTTAAATAAATTGAGTAATTTACTTAATAAAATAGAGGAATGTGGATAATTTAATTAAATTGGATTTAATTAAATAGAGAAATGAACATAAAATATTCATTTAGGAATATGGTCATTTTTATACGTCTACAACTTCTATAACATTCATCATCCAATTACTATGATTGACCTTTGTAATACAAGATAGAAACAAGAGAACCTTTTCTCACTTTCCTTCAATGTTGGAGAAAGAAGTTCTCAAGATATTCACAAACCATTCCTAATTTTGAAAAGATGGGTATCTTTGTCAATGATCTAATTCTTGAGTTAAAATACAGTATTCAAATTCAAGTAAATCCTTCATTCAATAAGATAGTAGATAGTGCTCTCAAAATAGAAGATATGCTTGTAAAGAAAGGATAGATATCACTTTATAAGGAAACACGACATGGCTCTAGTTCTAAAGAGAAAAACAAATACTGGAAGTATGGCAAAGATAATAACAAAAATGTTGTAAATGATGGAATAATCAATACTGTTAAGTAAAAACCAAACCCAACGGTATTTAATCTAGCTAGTGATAAATAGGCCCTCAAAGTTGCCAAAAATGCTGTAGAAAACCCTCCTAAGAAATCAAAAGAGTGGTTTAAAGATAAAGCATTGGGTTTCAAAGCCTAAGCGTGATTTTACTCCTCTAGGAGAAACCTATGAATCAGCTCTTAAGACTCTGATGGCAAATAATTTGATCTCATTGCTTGACAACTCAAAGCCATATGATCCTGAAGTCAAACCCAAATGGTGGAGAGAAAATAATTACTGTGAATATCACCGAAACAAGGGGCACACAACTAATAATTGCATGAAACTCAAACATGAGATTCAAGACCTTATTGATGCTGGCAAAATTGTTGTGGGAAATCATGCAGCCAATGTTGATCACAAAGCTTTCAAAGACCCCTTTCCCACTTATGAACAAGGAGATTCATCTAAATCCAAGGGAGGTGTGAAGATCAATTACACCTATAACAACAATGATAATGTCATCAACATGCTTGAACCCTCTCAATTAGAGAATTTCAATGTAATCATAATCAAAGAAGATTAAAACAAGTTGAGGGAAGCAAACGTTGTAACCCATACTCAAGGAAAAGTTACTCTCAAAGGAGTTAGTTCCTCATCTTCTGACCAAACATTATCATCCAAATAGCTGACATCTTTGAATAAACAACCAACTACTATTACGACTAAGTCTTCTTCATCTAAACAACTGGTTTTTCCATCCTCTTCTGGTTACAACATTGTTGAGCAACTAAAATAAACTACTACTCAGATTTCTATTCTTGAACTGCTTAAAATCTCTCCTACTCAAAGAGATATTCTGGACAAATATTTGCTTGCTACCAATGTCCCTAAAGACTTAGATCTAGATCAGTTTCAATCCATGGTGGGTCATTTAACCTCACCTCACTACCTGTCCTGCTCTGAAGAAGATGATAATTCCTTGAACCATCCCCATAATCAGCCATTTAACATTGAAGCTATGATCCATAACACCAAGATAAGCATGTTTTGATAGATGGAGGTGTTGGATTAAACATTTGTAGTTACAGTTTACTCATACAATTTTTTTTTCTAAGAATATTATAGATCAAGGAAAGAAGATAACAATAAAATCTTATGATGAAGAAGAGAGAACTTCTAAAGGGTTGGTGTTATTACCAATCAGAGTAGGACCAGTGGAAAGAGATGTTATCTGTCAAGTGCTTGATCTTCCTCTTTCTTATAACATTTTGTTGGGCAGACCATGGATTCATTCTATGCAAGCAGTTCCTTCTACATGTCATTAGTGCTTGAAGTTTCCCTACAATGGAGTTGAAGTCAATATTCCTATTGATACAAGTTGTTCTTGCAACACATTAAAACAATGTGCAGAAGCTATTGTTCCTCATAACAGAGCATCCTCTATAGTTGAGAATTCAGAAGCTATTATAAAGGATTTAGAAATAAAATTAAAAATTACAGATGTTGGCATGGGTGGATACAAGATAGAACATTTAATTTCATTGATGAATCTTCCTCCATCACCAAGATAGACTGGAAAATTGTCTAATGCTATGAAACCACAACCTTCACCTACAAACGTCATTTATGATGGTACTTTTGTACAGTCCTTTGCTTCCCTTGCAAATGAAATAGAAGAGGTTGTTGTTGTCAACTAGATTTATAAAGAATAAAATAAAGTGAAACATTGTGAAATCTACCCTGAACAATATGGTCAAGGCTATAAGATAATCCAACGCATGGGATATTCAGGTACAATTCCTTTGAGAAAGCAACAAGAAGGAATTATTAAACCTATCAAGATACAAACTAAATCTACAAATGATAAACTAGACTTGGATACCATCTAGATGTATCATCAAATCAAAAACAAAATTCTTATCAACGACCTAAGAAGAAGACCCTAAATCAAGCATCAACACAGGGAGTAAATGCTCAACAAGCTTAGGAAGAGTATGAGAAAGAACAAGAAGAGAAGGAAATTAAGAGAGAGGAAGAAGCTATTAATCAAGATCCAGACGTATCAGCAAGAATATTACCAGAAGCAAATATTCCAGAACACATGAGAGAAGAGGTGGAAGGAATTAAGGAAATGTTTGCATCATTAAACATTCTAGTCACATATACAGGAAGAATGCAACAAGAGGATTTAGAAATAGACTCAAATTAGTATGAATGGGGTCCATAAACTCTATCAGATATATCTAATGAAGAAAATCCTGAAGAATCCAATGATGTTATGGATGAAGCACAAAAAATAGCACAAATGAAGCTAGAACAAGAACTAGAGGAAGCTAGACTGAAAAGACAAGAAGCCTATGAGCAACAACTAAGAAAAGAAAAGGCACGAGAAAATCACTCACTTATTGTATCTCCCTCTAATGAGATAAAGCAAGTAAGATATGGGAGCACAATTGAAGAACTGGAGGATAGTCAAATAGAGCCAGTCATCAATCCAAAAGAAGCAGAATGGGAAAGAAGACAAAGAATAACAGATCCATGTCAACAAGTATGTCAACTGCAGGTGATCATTGAACTAGAACAAGAAGGAACTTGTAGCATAAAAGATGTTGATACTGATACCATACATACTTTCACTAAGCCACTTGAAGAGGAGTCAGATGCTTCATCTTCTGACACTAGTTCATCTAAAACAAGATCCATCTATGGCATTACCTATTAGACACCAAACTATGACTACTTTGTCATGAATGTTGAAACTCTGTCTGAAGAAGTTGTTGTTAAATCACAATATATAGTCTAGTCTGAAGTAGGAGAAGGGTCTAGTGCTAGGTCCATTGGCTTAGATTCTCTAAATACTAATGTAAGCTTCAATAATCATGTTATGACTCTTTGGTCTCAAGATGTTAACGCGAGGTAGTCTTTTAGAACTCAACTTGACAATCTGAGGTTGTGATGACAGTACTATGAATTTCCTTGAACCCATTGAATCTTTATCCCTGGCACACCTTGAACTCATTCACCATACTCTACAAAACCAACCCATGGATATCCCTACCTTTTTCAATGACTATGCCATACCCACTATCTTTCTGGATGAGAATAAAATTAATTCTTCTCGGTCAAATTTGCTTGAGGCTTGCCTTTTCATCAAGTAGGGTGGTGGAAAGCGAGTTAAGGACAGATTTGAATCTTGGTATAGAGCGCAGTGGGGAAAGGATATTAATATTAATATTCTTCCGAACGATTTCTATATGATTGAATTTATGAGCAATAAGGAGAAATGGCAAGCGAAAAATAGAGGTCCATATATCCTAGATGGCATTGAAGTTCACATCATCGATTGGCAGCCCAATTTCAATCCCCAGACATATATCTTGCTAGATAGAAAGGTATGGATAAGATTGTATAATTGTCCCTCAGATTATTGGCACATTGATGTCATTAAGGACATATGCAAAAACCTTGGCACCTTTGTATTAGCAGATGACATCTTGGAAGATAAACTATGGGGAAGCTTTCTCAGAATTTGTATTAGCACAAACCAAATCAACAAGATCCCCGATGAAGTTAGAATTATTGGGGCTGGAAAGATCTGGATTCAAAAGATTGACAGGGAAGATCAGCTGCATATTTTCCCTAAATGCTTCTCCTTGGATCATACCGGTATTATTTGTGATGTCTCCGCTATGATACAACAAAATTATTCCTGTATGCAATCTCCTATTGAGGTTAAATTGCAACCGGAACCTCCCATTACCAATGACACCGGGGATGCCCTTTGCAATGATGCTCTTGAGAAGGATAATGTTATGCTGACAGAGGCAACCCCTTTGATCATAGTCCTCCCCTCCTCTGGCCAAAGCGAGAGCCATCAAGATCTTCTCACACTATTGCAGAAGACCAAATCCCTTCAGGCAGACATTGAATCCAAGTTAGCAGACTCTCTTCCACCCTCCTCCTTTGTGCCTAGGAATCATTTGGCAATTGAAAATGGAAATCCACTCTCTCATGCTATGGATAATGACACTATAGAGGTGTTAGGAGGGCAGAATCACTCTCCGATAGGCATTGAATTAGAAGATGGCAAAATTGAAACCTCCTCCTTGGAGGGGGAGGAGGACTTTTAACCTAACTCAGAGCTTATAATGGAGGGTTCCCTAAAAGGTTTTGGAAAATCAGATTCGACTATTGATAAACCAAATTTTAAACCAAAAGGTGGGCGGGGGCGCAAGTCCAAAAAAGTCATGCTAGTAGTCATTGGTGCTGCCTCTGGTCAAACCAAACTTAATTTAGGGAAGGGAAATGCCCTTCCCCAGGAGTCGTGAGACTCCTATCTTGCAACGTCAGGGGCATCAATGCCCTTGACAAATGGTGCTTTATTAAGTACTAGATTGATGACTCCAAAGGAGATATTTGGCTACTATAGGAAACTAAATGGAGCGAGGCTGATATTTAGGCCAAAATGAGAGTTTGGAAACAGCGGGATGTGTTTTTTAGGAAATCGGATGGAGCTTTTGGTGGCTTGGGAATTATTTGGAACCCCATGAATGTTAAGATCTCACTCGTGGGAGAAGATAAGTATTGGCAACATTGCTTGGTCACTATTCTTGGACGTAATGAGAGCTTCAATCTCTTCAATGTGTATGGACCTTCTTCTGCTGGTGATAAGTGGGCTCTCTAGGATCTCCTATCCATTAAGCTAAATAGTATTACTGATGGTAGTTGTGTGGTAGTTGGGGATTTTAATATGATCCTTTCTGGCATTAAGAAAAGTGGGGGTATTCAGAGGAGTAGTACGTCCCAAAAAGACTTCTTGGACTTTGTTGAGAAAAATCACCTCTTAGACATTGCTCTGAAAAATGGAATTTTCACATGGTTCGACTGGAGATTGGGCTTCACTATTATTGCTGAGCGGCTCGATCGGTTCCTTGTTTCTGGTGAGTGGCTATGCTAAAATCTAGCCTTAGAATCATCAATTCTATCACTCACTGGATCAGATCACTACCCGATCTATCCGGAGGTCGCCTTGGCTGAAGCAGAGGGAGGTACTTTATTCCGGTTTGAGAAAATGTGGCTCAGAGTGGCTGAACTTCATGATCTTATATCGGCTTGGTGGAATGAGCCAGTTTTTAGGAATCATTTGAGACTTCTCATTCTCAATAAAAAGCTCAAGTATATTAAGGTTAAGATCAAAGAATGGAATAATAACCACTTCAAGAATATTCATATGGAGAAATTAAGAATTAAGGCTAAATTGGTTGATTTAACCAACTATGTTGTGTCTTTAGGAATGACTGAGGATCTATTCATCAAAGAAAATTCTCTCAAATTAGACCTAAATGAAATCCTTAGATGTGAGAAAATCCACTGGCGACAAAAATCAAGGGAGTTATGGTTAAAGGAAGGAGATTAAAAAACCAAATTCTTCCACCAGTCGGCCATTGCCAATCAAAACAGAAATAGAATATCAGAGATTATGAGGTCGAATGGAGTCACTATCAAGAATTATGAGGATATTGCGCAGGAAGCTGTAAGATTCTTTGATTCTCTATTGAATGGGGACCATCAGATTGATCATGAAGCAAGAGCCAGAATTCTGAACTCAATCCCATCCATCATCTCTGCTAATCAAAATACAGCTCTCTATACGCCCATTTCTATTGATGAAGTAAGCAAGGCCACCTTCCAGTTGAAACCGGATAAGACTCCTAGCCCGGACAGCTTGCCTGTCGCGTTCTTCCATCAATAACGGGATATCATACTTGAGATTTACACCTTGTTGTAGAAGAATCAAGAAAGAAGATGACTATGTTAGGGACCATCAATCACACCTTTTTTACTCTAATTCCAAAGAAGCAGAATCCACAATAGATGAGTGATTTCAGGCCTATCGCTCTATGCAATACTGTATATAAGATTGTAAAAAAGATCATAGCTAACAGATTGAAGCCCCTTCTTAATCACATCATATCAGAGGAACAAAGCGGGTTTTCCCCTAGAAGATCCATTGTAGAAGGCATCATTGTTGCTCATGAAACACTCCACACAGCCAGGAAAACCAAGGACTCATGTATGATTTTAAAACTGGACATTATGAAAGCTTATGACATGGTGGATAGGGATTTCTTACTTGATGTTCTCATCAAATTTGGCTTCTACAAGGAATGGCTCACTTGGGTCATGAGTTGTCTCTCTTCCCCCAAATTCTTTGTTCTGGTCAATAGTTCATCCCATGGTTTCTTCTCTTCGACAAGAGGTATTAGACAAGGTGATCCATTATCACCCTTTCTGTTCATCATAATGGTTGAAGCTTTAGGTCGATCCATAAGATCTCTCCACCAAGATGGTCCTTGGGTTGGAGTTAATATGGCAACAGGGGTCGAAAAAACAACTCATCTTCAGTTTGCTGACGATACCATTTTATTTGGATCGGCCTGTAGGTGGGAAGCCAGATCAATCAAAACTTGCCTTGATGATTAATGTTTGGCTTCTGGTCAGAAAATCAACTAGCACAAGTCTGAAGTGTTTTTTGTTAACACTCCGCTCAACTTGCAAACAGTATTATCAAGGATTCTCAATCTCAGAGTTGCTAATTTCCCAGGGAAATTTCTTGGTACCCCACTTTTCATTGGTAGTAACAGAGCTCACTATTGGAAGCACCTCATTGATAAGTGCAAATCCAAGCTTGCAAATTGGAAAGGCAAGTGGCTATCTTTTGCTGGGAAACTCACTATGATAAAGTCGATCCTTTCAGCGCTACCAGTTTTTTCCATGGCTTGCCTACGGTTACCAATGGAGGTTGAAGATGAATTGACTTCTCTAATTAGAAATTTCCTTTGGAATCAGTCATATTATAAAGGTAAATTTCCCCTGATAGCTTGGAAAAAGATCTGTCAACCAAAAATGGTAGGTGGTGCTGGTATTTCACAAATATTAATTATGAATTTAGCAATGGGTGCTAAACTAGTTTGGGAAATGTGTAGCGACGGGAAGCAAAAATGGGCAAGGCTCCTAAAACATAAATATCTGGACTCCCTAGAACCTAAGAGTATTTTGATTATCAACAACCCTCCTAGGGGCTCAGCTATCTGGAATTTTATTTTGGATAGAAGGGAAATCATAAGTGATTAGGTTACCTGGGAGGTCAGGAATGGCAGGGATGCCTCCTATTGGTTTGATTCTTGGTTGGGTGAAGCTGCCCTATGTCACAACCCCTTTCTACAACTTGTTATGGAGGAAACCTTTCACCTCTGGGGGCATAATATCTGTGATTATAGTTATCCAATCCTAGAAAATGGTATCTCTAAATGGAAATGGAACTCCTTGGTCGAGCTGGACTTGGATCAGTTTCAAAAGGACTTATTTACTGATATTCTCAACAAAAGGATTATTTTCCCTTCCCCTGATAAGGATATTATTCGGTGGTGCAGCTCCTCTGATGGAAAATACAAGGTATGCTTTGGCTACAAGCTAAAAGAAGCGGCTATAGACAAAAAAGACTGGCCTGTTAATCTCTTTTGGCATCAACACCTCCTTCCCAAAGTAGATTCCTTTGCCTAGTTGGCCTGCCAGAGGAAAATCTTAACTCAAGATAGGCTTCATTCAATAGGTATCAATGGACCCAGAAGATGTCCTTTATGTCTAGATCAGGAAGAGATTGTAGATCCTTTGAAATATGGCGCGTGCCAGTGGGTCTCCTGATAAACTGTGTGCTCTCTATTTCTTTCTACCTCTTTCGGTCATGGAGCAAACTGGTGTCTTGTTTTTGGTAGAAGGATTGACAGGCTGCCATGTTAACCGGTTAATGTCTCCTCTTATCATCGTGATGTGACGTATTGTCGGCACTATTGATTAGTGCTAGCTTTTGGCTCATGGCTATTAAATTCAAGTGTACTTGAGTATCTAGTTACGACTGTATCCTTTCAAGATTTGGTTATGATCACTTGCTGATCAAAGTCGATCGATATCAAGTTGAGGAATTTTGGAGCATATGGTTAGTCGGAGACCGGCAGCTCACGCGTGTGGGCATTTATTGGAGTTGCAGTTGCAAGGTTCTGTATTCTCTGGTTTGATTCCTTGCTATTTAATAATGGATCTCCCCTTCTTTCCACCATAATTTGCTTTCCTTTCTTAGCAACTTAGTATGGAGACCCCAATCCTTCTCAAAGCTACTTGTCGACAGATGGCTTTCTTGGGCAAAATCACAGATAGGCGTCTGCAAGAGTTCCTTTTTTCTCAACATCCTCTCATTCTCCACAGCTTAAAGAGGATTTTGGGAAAGGAATTTTTTATGGCTTACCATAGGTACAAAGCCAATGCTGATATTCTAGCCTTTTTTCTTGCAATGTTAATCTACATGGGGACTAGTAAGCAACAAGCAAAATAGCTAACCCAGATGATGTTCAAGCACCGCCTGTTGGGGGAAATAGATGCTGTATTGGATAATATTGATGCCAATCTAAAAATTCTGCTTCCCCAAAACTACTATATACATCACTTAGCAACGGAGCGGAGGTGAAGAAGCTTGTGATTGTTAATTCTCAGGATTTTGAATCCTTCCAAGCAACTTGGCTTGTCATCTCCATGAACATTGAGTTCCTTCTAAAAGCGGTTTCACGTCGAATTGGAGGGCAATATTTCTCTGTGGTGAAGATATAGCGGTGATTGGTGACCTCGAGATCCTTGAGAATGGTGATCTAGTGGATAGAAATGACTGGGGGTTTGGCCTGGGTGAAGAATGGTATCCAAACTACTACCAACTCCCTAAGGAGAAGGTAGAATCGGCAGCTCACTTGAATTGTGGCCCTGAATGTCCCATTGTCCTAGATATAGCTCAAGCTCCTATGGATGATGGCTCTCAAGACTCCCATTGATTCCGGTTGTCACCTCTCTCCAGTTTCTCTATTTCCTGGTTATTGTTTCTTTTAAAGGTCTCTGGTATCTTCTTCCAGTGGTTCTTGACTGGTGTTTTGTACTTGTCTAGCCTCCATTGTTGGTTTTTTGTATAGGAATAGAGCTATGGTAAGGTGTTTTCTTCCTGGTTCTTTCCCCCTACCGCTCTCACTGAACCAGGCCTTGTATTCTCCTATTTTGATTAATACAAGGGTGTTGCCTGTCTATAGCTATTTACTTATTATATATATATATATATTCAATTAACAATTAAAAAATGAACTTAATTTTTGTAAATAAAATATAAAATTACTACAACTCTCAACAGTAATATTAAATTTAAAATTCAAAACCTCTTATTATAATTTATCTTATAGAAATAATAAATTTACTATTTAAATTCATTAGATTTGTTCATTATTAATTATGTACAAAGAATAGTCATAAAAGATCAAATTAAATTAACTTACATTATGCACAAAAAATATTATTTTATAAATTTTTAAGACAAAATACTTGTACTAGTTAATTATATTAAATAATAAGAAATGAGATTTATTTTTAACTATTAAAAAAAGTTTTGTTTCTATTTATTTAATACATAAAAAATGAAAAATTATAACAAACATTCTAGGTCTAGTTTGACAGTACAAAATTTAAGTTTAAATTTATTGAATGGACAATTAACGGATTTAAAAAAATTATCAACTTCGGCCCATTATCCATAAAAAAAAATAATTAAAAGACTTAAAAAAATGTTGGGTGTCTCTACTTTTAGATAGTAATTGATCAAGTGTGAAAGCCAAATAAATACATTATAGCACAAATTAGTATTAGAACTAATAGATGCTCGTATGCTTCTAAGCTTACAACTATTAATTTTTTTATTATAGCATATCTATATAATGTCTCATATGTAGATATACGCTTCTAAGTTTGTAGCTATTAACCTTTTTATTAGAGCATATCTATATAATGTCTCATATGTACATATACATATCTCATTACTTTAAAAAAAGAATCTCTTAACTTTGATGTAATCTTAATGTTTATTTATTTTTTTCACTTCTTATTAAAGTAAGATTGAGTGATTGTCACTTTTGGACTTTCAAAATGTGTAACACAAGTATCTTAGTTGAAAATATATGTGACATATAAACTACCAAAATTGTAATAAGTAAGGGTTTCAAACCAAGTAATAGAGGTAATATTTGACACATTTGAACTTTATCTAACTAATCCACATAAATCATGGTAAAAGTGGTAGCACCATTTAATGTAATTTAGAAAATGGTCAATAGTTCATTCCTCACATTAGATCAGATTTTAAATGATATTCTCAATTTGTCAAAAATCCAAAGAACAAGGACATCCTACTAGCATTTGACAGGAACTTCGCAACAACGTAGCGTTATTACAACTATGCAGTCTTTAAAAGTTACAAAAAAAGCCAATTTCATGTAATGTAAAGGTCTAGAAAGGATAATTTTGGAAAAAACCCTCATGTCATCAAATTAATAGTGCCAAAACATTAATAGGGAGGTTTATCCTAGAAGAGGTCTCATTTCATTAATTAGACCCCCGTGAAACTTTTGGGCTACAATGATTGTATGAGGGCCACAATTGGGTGTGGAATAGACTTCTTTCTAAATAAAGCACCATGTGTTATATATCTCACATACATGCAAAACACAAGAAAATTTTAAAAGAGAAATAAGTTATAAAATTGTAAATGAATAAATAAATACAAACTAGAGATTTTGAGAGATATGCAATGACCATAGCCCACAAAGACAAGGAGCCCACTCAAAAAGGAAGCATTCCATCTCAAAATAGAGAGAGAAGAGAACCTCTAGAATAGAGAGAAATGAAAGGATTAAGAATCCCTTCTACGTCCCTCACCCCCGCCCCCCAAAGTGGACATTGGCCAGACCCCAAACAAATCTCACAAATGAAGGAACCTTCTTTCAATGAATGGATTGGTGAATATGTATATTCTACAATTAGATAATATTGAAGATCTTCTATGTAATCATGAATCAAATCTTAGATGAAGTACATGAGTATCTCAAAGTATTTAGGCCTTTGATAATGAATTGAATTCTTTGATATGTATATTACACTTTGATTATCATAAAATATAATACTAAGTTTTTAAAATGAAATGCTAAACATAATAAAAAAATAGTTTAAAGCGAAATGACATCAATGATGGCATTAATTATTAATGTCAAGCTGAATAGTTTTAGAAACAAAATCACCCTACAACCATTTCACTTGCTTTTAAGTCAACCACAAAACATATCAACATGAAAAAGAATAATCGCAAGAAACCTAATAAAACAAGAGACGCATAGCGTCATGTTCCTGCCAAGAGTTAGAAATGTGAAAGGTAGAAGAGAAAAGGCAAGGTAGAGGTGGCTTTTGGCGAGTAATGCTTTACAAATTATACCATTAAAAAGACTAGCATCAAGTTCCTACCATTAGTTTGGAGTAGATAAGAGTTGGGATTAAGATAGAGGGGAGGAAGAAGAGGCAAGAAATTGATAGAGAGATTGCTAAAGGTAGAGGGATAGATAAAAGTAGAAAGATATAGATAAGGAGATTGACAAATAGAGAAAGAGAGAAAGAGTTGAAGAGATAGATAAGTATATAGGGATAGAGATAGAGAGAGCAGGAAATGGAGATATATGTGGCACTATGACAGAGAGATAGAGATAACAAATTCGAAATATATCGAAATCTAAATGTTAAAAAAATATATAATTTATAAAATAATAATTTATTTTATTAAAAAACTATATAATTAATTAAAATTAAAATTAAACTTAAAAATTAAAATAAATAAATTAAATACAAAATTGAAATATATCAAAATTCAAATGTTAATAAAAACAATAATTTAAGAAATAAGTATAAGTAATAAATTTATTAGATTGTTATATTGTAGAAAAAATGTAAAAGTAATTGCCCAAATATGTGATGCAAATCTATATTATAGTAAGCTTGAGTAATTGCTTTACATTTATGGACTATGGAATAATATAAATGTAGATGACTCATATACTTATTTATATTGTATTTATAAACAATCAATATATTTTTTAAATATAATTCTTAAGAATATTAGCCATAAAACTGACCATTTTTTATAGTATATTTAAGTACTTACTAATATTTAATAAAAAATTGCTTTCCATAATAATCATCTCAAACTTTTAAAGGATAAATATTAATTAATTGTCGTATGGAAACATTTATTTCCTTTAGAAAATCCTTTGATCTTGTGAATAGGGTTTCATATAAATGATTACCAGTGCAGTACCGACGTTGAACGCATGGAGGAAGAGTTATAACGTGTGCAGCTTTTTCCCTGCCATTTGTTGGCATATGCATCTGTACTTGTGCGAGACTACCTAGTGGTAGGTGTAAAGAAGAAGACATAACTGTGTCGCCTACCTTCATGTATTACATATGTTCCACCTGGGTTCTGGTCTCTGTCATTTACAATCAGAATCATTTAAAACTGATACACACTATAAGCAGTGCAAGATCACATCATTAGCTATTTTACACTCTGAATGTTGAATACAAATACCAAATTACTTGGAAGCGATTTTATCCTGTACAGATAAATGAGGGTCTGCTAAATATAAGTGCTTGCATTCTATGAATTTTTACATGCCCAAATTGTTTGAGGACAAAGATGCATGTATTCCTCACCATAGGTATAGCATTTCCATTTCTTAGCTCTTCCAATAATCAAATGCATTTAAATTTTGAATAGTAGTTTACAAATCAAAATCTGGTGAGTTTTTGTTCATTTATTGGCTCCAACTGAATGTTGCGATTTTTTTGGCATTTCAATGAGACAGGACTTTAGCAGTGCTATATTATCAGAGGAGTGGATGAGAAATATCCTTTTGAACCAAGGACCAAAAAGGAAGTCAGTGAAATTGCTTGGCATCCACTCCAAATCATGGGAAAAAAACGTAACAAGTATTTTATGGTTGGCCCATTTCTACACAAATTGGAGAAGTGGATTAAAAGAAATCGCATGATCTCATCTACAACACCACTGAATGAAATTGGCGAGATATGCACTATTTGGAAAGCTGATAAAGAACAAATGAATTCGACTCCAAGGAGGTTTTCTGTAACACCCAATGTTAAAATTAATACTCCTAACCCTTTTCAAATGGATCCTTCAACTCCATGTAGAGAGCTTCAAAATAGTACCCCTAATTCTGCTCAAAAGCGTGCTTCCACTCCTAGTTGGAGTAAAAGTAATCTCAATAATTATAGTCAAAGGCGTTCTTCCAGTCATTGTTGGAATTCTCAAACTAGTTCTCCTTGTTCAAATAGTTCTAGATATCATTATCCTAAAACAGAATCAATTACTTCTCCTTATCCACCTAGATCTTCTCCTTGTCCACCAAGATCAATTACTTCTCCTTATCCACCTAGATCTTCTCCTTATCCACCTAGATCAATTACTTCTTGTTAT
Organism: Cryptomeria japonica; assembly: GCF_030272615.1. Taxonomy (NCBI): domain Eukaryota; kingdom Viridiplantae; phylum Streptophyta; class Pinopsida; order Cupressales; family Cupressaceae; genus Cryptomeria; species Cryptomeria japonica. Next base: position 602,651,571 of record NC_081408.1, on the reverse strand, counting down.
CCACCTAGATCTTCTCCTTATCCACCTAGATCTCCTGATTCAAGTACTTATTCAAGTTCTTCTCCTTATCCTAAATATCGTATTCCTCATCATAGAAAAATGGAGGCTTCAGATGCATCTTCGTGGTTAAGATGGTAGTTCTTTTAAAGTTTGAAAACTTATGAGAACAAAAAGAGTTGTTTATTGATTGTACACGATTCTTCTACATCAGTATATAGCAAGATATAATAAACTTTTACCAGACACAATCATGATATTTCAGAAATCTATTTTCATTAGCAATATATAAATAATAAGAAGTGATGAATTTGTGGATATATAGAATAGTAGAACAACAGATGTCATTACTTGCTATTAAATATATCTACCAAACCAGGAAAATATTGGTTTGTTTTCTCCAGTTATATTTTAGATTAGATGTTTTAAGTTGATATCTCTCCTGCTAAATATATGAGCTTTGGACAGCATATTGATCTCCAGCAAGGTGTAATGAAAGTAGCGGTTTTGTAAGATATTATGTTGGTTATTATTTATTTTTATTGTTTCTATTATTTTGGAATCTACACATCATTTTTATTTCTATTTATTTGATTTACATTGTTTTTTATTAAGGATCAAATACCAAAAACTCTAATAACAAAATCATTTGATTTACATTGTTGAATATTCACAACTTCAACTACTATTTAATTAAGTTATTTAAATCTTGATGGTTCTATTCTATTTCTCTATATTTTATTATCTAGTACTTATTGGCATGTTTCTTTGTAGTTTGGTACTTTGAACTTTTAGAATATTTGTAAAGGATTTGGATTTTTAGCTATCATTATATTGAGATTTGATTATATCTTGGTTTATGATTTGACAATTTTTGTGTTGTTTAATCGTTATAACTTATCAATTATGTAGTTTATTTTCAATTGTGTATTTATTGTTTAATTATGTACATTTTGTGTAAATCATGGCATATCATTAGATATAATCATTCTCACATTGTTCCAAAATTTTAGGATTTTTATTTGTCCTTCATCCCCTTGTCCCAAAAAATCGAAGAAACCGTATGAAAAAAGTGTAAGTACATGAAATTGTGATATACTATAATATACATTTCATGCTACAATATGGTTTAATATAATTTTTACTATTATTTTTTTATTTTGGGATGTTAATAAACATCATTTGGAAATATCCAATATTGAGACCACTTTGCAAACCCTCATGTTGAGTTCTTCTTTGGTTAGATGGTCTTCTTCTCAATGTATGGTGGATCAAGTTTAGGTGACATACAAGATTCTCCTCTCCGCTTCCCCTAATTTAAGGATTCCGATAATAGTGTGTCTTAGACAGTTGTCCAAAGAAGGAAAAAGGTTTGCCTAAACACATATTTGTTTCTTATAGCACATGTTGTGTGTACCAACTACTAGGAAAGGACCAATTGTTATGTACGTTGTTGACCCTTTGGTTGTTTGTGGGTTGGTTATGTTTATGTTTTTTTTTTTTTGTTGTTGTGGAGAAACTTGGATGAAGTACTGTCATTGTCTAGCTTTTGCATTAGCTATTATTTTTCCTTTATTAACTATTTTTCTATCCTTTCAAAACTTTTTTATACCCATTAACCAAAAACATAATTCTAAAAGTAAATTGTGACATTATACCAACTCTAATATAATGCACTTTCCATCCCATGCATTCATCCAAGGAAAATACTTCATAAAAAGGCACTAAACCAAAAGGAATATGGCATGTGATCATTACCCAATAATACAAGTGTGCACATAATTTATCTTTAAATTATATAATAAAGTTCGGTGTTTTGTACATAATTGACAAAAGGAATATGGCATGTGATTCTTACCCAATAATACAAGTGTGCACATAATTTATCTCTATTATACACTAAAGTTGGGTGTATTGTCCCTAATTAATTTCTCATTCATACATATATTTTTCCTTTATTAAATATTTTTCAGTCCTTTCAAAACTTTTTTATACCCATTAACCAAAAACATAATTCTAAAAGTAAATTTTTACATTATACTAACTCTATTATAATGCACTTTCCATCCCCTGCATTCATCCAAGGAAAATCCTTCATAAAAAGGCACTAAACCAAAAGGAATATGGCATGTGATCGTTACCCAATAATACAAGTGTGCACATAATTTATCTTTAAATTATATAATAAAGTTCGGTGTTTTGTACATAATTGACAAAAAGAATATGGCATGTGATTCTTACCCATTAATACAAGTGTGAACATAATTTATCTCTATTATACTCTAAAGTTGGGTGTATTGTCCCTAATTAATTTATCAATCATACATATGCAATGTATATTTAATAAGTGTATCAATTGTTCATATCTACTACCCAACTAACAAGTATTTATCTAGATGTGAGAGAAAGGTTTATAATAATGGTGAGTTCAATTTTGTATGTTAGTGGAAAGTAATACAAGAAAACATGGCATCAATTTATATTGAAATATAATACTCAACATAAGTAAAAAGAGAATAATAAATAATAATTAATAATAATAATAATAATAATAATAAGAAGAACAACAACAACAATAATAACAACAATAATAACAATATTAATAATAACAACTACCTACAAATCACATAAGTAGGCAAAATAAATGCAATTTCCTTAATGCACCAGTTGATGATTACTTTATAGATGAAATTCCATTATGAAGGATCTTCAAGTCATTTTCAATTTGATTTGTAGGATCTTTCTTGATAACATTTTGTATACCTTTGAAAAAACAAGGAAATGTTGACATGGCTTCATGGTTGATGTAGCCAATAATGGAGCCCCAAAGATATTATCTAATCTAAAAGTAAATCAAACCTATTAATTCATTATTAATAGCAATATCTTTCTCACTGCCAAGTTTAATAAGATATATTAGATTTATTCATTATGACAAAAATATTCTAATAACCATTATCACATAACATTCTTTACTCAAGGTGGTTGGGGGTTCCAATGGCATCTCTTGAACATCCAAAGGATAATTAGTTGTTCGTTTATAGTTGTATTCAATTTTAAGAGAAGACCTAAAATGAATTAAAAAAATATTCTACTCTTATTTTAAGGCCTCTTATCCATAAATGAGAGGTTTCCATTTCTGAAAAAATGGATTATAAATCTTATTAAAGATGTATCATAGTCACATGTTGTTAAGGTTGATTTTGAAAGCGAAATTCAACCATTTCAGTTTGTAAAATAGCAAGGTTTTGAAACTAAAATAAGGTGAAACAATACCTATGATTGCAAGATTCATTTGTACCTCTCAAGATTATGTTTCAATCTCAAGTTGGTAGTTTTCTATCATTAAAAAATATTATTTATTAGTTTTTTTGTTCTTCCATAATTGTAGGTTTAGAACATATAATGATATCTAGATCAGGTAATCTATTGAGGAAACCTCCTTTCCAATCTCAATACAAAATCAAGAACTTGTTGCCGCTTGTGTCAACCACCAAAATCTTGAGACAATAGAGATAGGCTCATTACTTTCACAAATCTTTGCAAGTTTAGGGGTAGTAGCATATTTTCTATGTTTTTGTCATTTTGTAGCTGGAAATTTGTCAAGTCTCCTTTTCAAAATATAAATGACAATATTTAAACTAACTCACTTATCTCATTTTTTTAAAAGGATACCTAGTCTTTCAATGCTTGTTTTAAAATATAATATATAAAGGGGCCCTTGAATATAGTTCAGAAGTATTTTCTAAATATATGAAGGGAAAAAGAAAAACAACTAAAAGATTCTACGTAAACTTCTTAGAAAAGAGAAGTCGGGAGTCATTATTCCTTATCACTATCAACATTTTTGAATTCAAATTTCAAATTTACATTCAAGGACAAAATTTTGTGGTTGACAATTTCACTAGAACAAAAAATCTCTTGGAATATTTTAGATTTAAAGACATAAATAGTCAACTCCATTTAGACAATTATATAAGAGAATCATGAACTTTTTGTATTCGCAAATAGTTTTCAAGTTTTATGACATTGTTGAGAATTTGAATCTATTCCACTTTTATCAGTTTATATTTTGCTATGAAAAGATTTATCATTATTACTAGTTATTTATACAACATTTCAATGCAATTTTGCTACATCTACTATTCATTTTATTATTATCAATAAATTTTATTATTATTTAAAAATTACAATTAACGTTGTTTACATCATATTATTTTATCAATCTTACAACTTAATATTATTTTTAAAATATTGTTAAGGATGGTAGCCTTAAACCTTGTTTAGTTACAACAACCATATCATAAGGAATAAGTTGTTTATCGAAACTATGTTGTAGACTGGCATACCTCTTAGTAGCTTGTGGGTATATACTCTTACATGTTTTGATTCTTATTTCCATCCTGGCATGCTTCCTACTTTGATTTCAACAATCTATTATGGATTATAAAAGTGAGCTTATTAAATGTTGATTATTGCTATTACTAAAAATAGTGTTTACAAGCAACACCAACCAAGTTAAAACCTTATGGGGCTACCCTCTACCACATCAATAATTGAGGTTGCTTACCCCCTAAATTATGTTATCCTTATTTTGAATTTAATTTTTAAATATGTCAAGATTGAGAAAAATATATGCCTATTACCTATCCTCTCTCTTGCCCATTACAAGTCCAAATTTTTTTGTCTTCATATCTTCTTCTTGTCATTTTTTTGCTCTCCCATAGGCTTCATTGGTCACCCATGGAACCCTACTAAGTGATGGTAGTCACAATTTAGCATAAGTTCCTTCTGACAAGCCTAATATACCTATGCGTGGGCTTAGGTTTATTTGGACCCCTAGTTATAGTGTTATGGATGTTGGTTGTGCCCCTCCTCTGGTGCCTACTTCTAGTTTGAGTGAACATATCTTTTCTTAGGTGGCTAGCTCCATTCCTACTTGCACTTTGAGGAAAAAGTCTCAAAAATATTGTCCTCTTCTTTATGCCAAATCATCCCCAAAGGTGGTTGGTGGCTTGGATGTGGTGGAAAATAAGGTTTTTTATTAGCATAAAGGTTTGGAGTGCAGATTCTCCAACCTTTGGCCTTCTCTTTTGAACCTACACAATCAAGTGCTAAATTGTTGGAGGCTTCTAGTGGCTGGTAAGACTGAGCCTTCCCTTGTCTTAGAGATTTTTATATTACTTTCTTTGCCTCTTTTGAGGATAAAAAATTCGTGTTGGGTAAGCTGTGGTCTTAGGGAGAGAATTTTTTTGATTAAACCTTGGTCAAATTCCTTTAATCCCTTTATCAAACCACTCAGTGTGCACCATGTGTGGGTTAAACATTCAAATCTTCCCCTCCAATTTTGGGAGGTTTATTGTTACAAGGCCATTAGCAACTATTATTCACTTCTTGAATATTGATGATTCCACTTCCTTAATGGGGCAATCTACTTTTCCTCACATACAAGTGGACATTGACATGTCCAAGTCTCTTCACAAGATTTTATTTTAATATTGGTGGTAGTCCTTGGACACAACACTTTATTATGAGGTCTCCCTTTCAAATGTTTTCTTTACATAACACTTGATTATGAGGGCTCCCTTTCAAAAAAATTCTTTGCTTCTCAATTCATCATTTGTCTAAGGATTTTCCTCTCTCATGTCATAATGGCATTGTTACTTGGTGAAATAATGCTAATGAAGATCACTTGACTATCCAGTCTCATTATTCTTTGTCACATGACTTCTCTCAAGATGATGAAAATTCTTTAGCTTCTAGTGTGGCCTTAACATTCCCTATCGACCCTATTAGGGAACCTCCTCCCCTGAGATCACAACCTAATTTTTCTCATATCTTCAATTCAACACTAGATTTATCATGCGTTGGATTGCCACCTTTGATCTCATCATTTTATTTCTTCCTCTTCATGCAATTAGGGGCTCAACATGGGGGTTTCTCCTCATACTTACCCTTTTTTTGAATTTGGATGATAATATCACTAAGACTATTGTAATCAGGAAAAAAGGTATTTCTAGTTCCTTTTCCCAAATTCATGCTCGAGTGGTGGGTGAAAGGTGAACTTTCTTCAAACCTTGGATTGTGTAAGTGGGACCATGATCGTCCCAATTTTTTTTTTTGTAGGCTTGTTTAAAAGCTTGGCTAAAATTGTTCCTCTTTCTCTTGGCTGTGTTATTTACTTGCTATAGCTTTTTGGGGCTTGTTTCACCCAGTCTTTTGGTAGCCTTTATATAAACTCAATACCCTTTTTTCATGCTTCTCTATATCTATTGCATGGTTTTATACAAGAGTATGGGTCATTTAAATAAACAATAATGTAAGGAAATTGTGTTGTCATTTGAATCAGTATTTATTTCTACCCAACTCATTGCATTATACTCCAAAGTTTGATATGTAAGATATTCTATGATATATTATGTTATTTAAAATATTATTATTAGTGCTATAATCTCTTAATATCACTATTAGTGCTAGTTAAAATATCTATTGTTTTTTGGGGATGCAAAGGATTTCAATAGTAAAATAATATATGTGGGTTTTATATTATAGATTACTATTAGTTTATTTATGTTAATGATTGTTAATTTTTGTTATTTACTAATAAATGTGATTAGTTTAGAGTTATTTAATACTTGCTTTAGACTATGGTTTAATTATAATTTATTTCTTTATTTTCTTGCACATTATTTTTGGTTTAATAAAAAAATAGAAAGTATCAAATTGCATATTCAATTTAGTTTCCATTAAATTAGATAAAATTTACAAATTGTATTTTATTTACATAAGATTTCAATAGTAAAATAATATATGTGGGTTTTATATTATAAATTAATATTAATTTATTTATGTTAATGGTTGTTATTTTTTGTTATTTGCTAATAAATGTGATCAGATTAGGGTTATTTAATAGTTGCTTTAGACAGTGGTTTAATTATAAATTATTTATTTATTTTCCTATATGTTATTTTTGGTTTAATAAAAAAATAGAAAGTATCAAATTGCATATTCAATTTAGTTTCCATTAAATTAGATAAAAATTACAAATTGCATTTTATTTGCATATTACTTGGGTTTGATTGCATAATTTGTCATTTATATCTAGTATTCATTACTAGTCATAATTTCAATAATTTAAAAAATATAAAACCACACATACAAAAAAATTATAAAAAGGGACATTACAAATTTATATCCTTAGGCATTTTATTAAACATCTATAATGTATATGATGAATCACTTATCAATGTTATCATATGAATATTTGAAATTTTCCTATTTTTATAAAAGACATCTCCTTGTCCCTTCTCGTCTTCGTCCTTGGAATTTGATAAAACATATCTCACATATAATAATTTGACAGCTGGGAAAATACCTCATGTGTATCGATCCACAATCTTCTTGTAGTTATCATTGTGTATTTTATTTTGTACACACTCTGTTTTGATGAGGCTAGCTTGCACCTGCCATGTGTTGGACTGGTGCTCGTTATTAGCGCTCTTTTCTTTGTCATGTTAATTAAGCCACGTGCTTCTAATGAGTGGCATTTCATTTGTAGCGCCTGTTTTTGCCCCGGTTGAATGGGACCTATAGTTTGTAGGTGAGTGTGTTGTGTTGCATGGTAGTTCCTCGGGAGGTCCTAGGTTAACAGTTCATAGGGCCCAAGCCTCTCTCCCTCCTATTGTTGCATGTCTCCCATGGTGGCAAACCAAAAGGATTTGCATTTTCCAGTTGTAGACGAATCATTGGAGGATCTTTTTTATCCGAATAACAGAATAGTAGAATGTGGTTTCGCTAGAAGCCAAGGGTGGTTTTCATTTGCAAGTTTTTTGTATGTCATCGAATGCAAAGGAGCCACTAGCAGTGTTTTTTTTGTTTTCCGTAGCTCGCAGGTTGTTAACTCCCAATCTATAAGAATAGCGATTTTCGCCTGTTTGCGGTTCAAAACTTATTTTTCAAAGATGCATTGATATTCTATAGGAAGTTAGCCTTTAATTTGTTGTTGGTATTTTATGAAGACAAGATAATCAAACTGTACCTACGGCCTTTATGATTGTTGTTATTCAATGTGCATTTTATATATATGCCTAATACTTTGTCGAATAAACTATGTTTTTGCACTTGTTATCTGGTGGATGTGTGGTGTGTATTTCTTTCTATTAAAATGAGTTTTGGTTATATCTTGATTATGGTTTTGGGCATGTATATTGTTAAATGGGCCTCGAAATTGTAATACCCTAAAAATGGTCATCTAAACCATTGTCCCCTAATCTCGACTACATCACTAGGGTCCTAACCAAAGGCAATTAAATCAATCTTGAGCACCTAATCAATTAATTCTTAAATCATCAATGTCACATGGAAAATAAATCACCTTAAATTAATTAAATATTTATTTAATCAATTAATCATTCCAAGTAAATCATTTTAATCAATTATTCTATTTATTTAATTAAATATCTTAGCATATTTAATTAATAAATCAATTTTCCATTAAATCATTTAAAGGAAATTAATTTGGAAAAAGAAATCAAATTGAGATATCTTGAAAATCTAATAAATAGAGAAATCTCAAGAAAAGCAATTAAAACAATTAAATCTCAAAATTGAATAAAAACGTGGAATAAATTAGTTTTTTTGATTTTATCTTAATTTTAGTTCAATCTTATTTCCTTCAAATCTGAAAAAAGCAACCAATCACATCAATTCACTTGGATTGTGCTTCCTTTTGGATAATCTTGACCACTCATCAAAAATTAATCTCGATCGTTACAATGATTTATTGAAGTGTTTGTGTCTTGCAGCTTACAGATCTCCACTTTTTCACACACACATTTTTCGCAACCACCGTGGGGCAGAAGAATTCAATTTTTTTCAGCCTTACAATCATTTTTTTTTATTTTCTAGATTTCGTTCATGCAGTCTTTGCAAACTGTCATACGAGCTTTTGTAGCACACAGTACGAGTTCTGATTTTTGTTGTATGGTTATGTAGGAATCCTCATACGATGTTTTGCTTCTGTTGTTTTTATTCAGTGTTTACTCATCTAGTTCACTGAGAATAGTCGTCTTGTTCTATGGGAGTTGTCATACAAATTTTTGATTTTCTCGTTTCAGAAACATTATACTTTTTAGGGTTTTTCTTGAATTGAATTTGATTTTACTGATGCTAACCCTGACCTGTCTTTTGTTTATCTAAGAGATTTTATTTTCACAGGCTAACTGGTCTTTTTGCAAAATGCTTATCAAAGAATCTATCAATCAAACTCACGCATGTCAACGAATCCATTGCTCAAAAACAATATGACTACTGATGCGTTGTTTTTGCAGGTTGCCTAAGGAGAATCAACTGAATATTGTGTATTCTTTAATTCATTTCTCGGCACTTAAATTGCGATGTGGTTAATGAACAAATTTGTCTTTCGTGTTTGCGAAAAGTCTAAAAGGTAGGAGATTTTGCTCTTGTCTATACAGACAATCAGAAATCTAGATCTTTGAAGTTTTTCTAGTTTTGAGATTTGTGTTCCTTTAGCGAGCTTGTCACAGTGGGAAAAAGTAATCACCCTATGAGAATGACCGAAGTGAGTACAGCTAGACCAAAGTATTCCAACTCACTATAATAAATAGGCCTTTCGAGATTAAAGTCTCAAAAGACGGGATTATTTGATTTTTCTCTTTGAGATTCTCTCATTTTGGGCATTTTTAGGGCCTTATTGTCTCAATCGTGCTTGCATGACTACATCTTGTTTCAATACCTTTTCAAGTTATAGGCCTCAATCCCGCTTGCGTGACTTCAAGGAGTAATTTCAAATGGAAAACCTTACTAAGAACTTTAAGATAGAAGCTACCTAGTTCACCTCCGAAAGGGGGATAATGTTTGTGCAAGAGAAATAGTAACTCTCCCAAGATACTTGCCATATCATGTCCCCATTAGCATTTGGAGTCAACTAATACGACATTGAGAATCCATTGTGTGAGACTCAGCAACCATATTCTGATTAGCTATCGGGTGTGTACCTGAGTCTACAAGCAATGGTTTTCTCTCTCAGCCAACTTCCTTAGGATTAGTGTGTTGTGCTTGAAGTGACTTAACATCTTGCATGTTTGTTGTGTCTTTGTCCTGGAAACAGAAACTGAAAAACAATAAAAACATCAAAAACACAGTGGTAAAAACTCCCTCCTTGTCAGAAAATCATCCCTATCCGGTCCAATGTCATACGAGTCTTTCGGATTTTTGTACTACCCTTTGAGAATTGTCGTCTGATAACTGGTAAAGTAACGTACTAGTCTTAACATGCAAGGTATATTTTATTTTTTTTAGATTGTCGTTATAGTCTCTACAAATTGTCATTTGGACATACATAAATTGTCTTGTGAGTCATCATCATCATTAACAGTTTATCATCTTATAAGCCCAATATTTTTGTTCGAGTATAGGTAGCAATTCGTACGAGTATCTAACTATGTCGTCTAAAAGTTAGTAAACTATCGTTTGAGTCATATTATTTTTTTGTACAAGACTTTGATTCTGTCAGTCTAGAAACATGTGTTTTCGTGTGCCTTTTCAGATCTGTTATACTTGCCTAACCAGTCTACAGTAAGCGTGTACCTAGTCTTTTTCACCCTGACCATAAACAATCTTTGTAGTGTACCCCTGTTGTTGTGTTGCACAATTTTTTCGATTATATCTTAGCTAGTTCAATCAACCTCTCATCAACTTGATCAATCTGATTCACTTAGATCATGTCTTATACAAGATAGATCATTCTTGAAACCAGACTTGGTCTTCTTCACCTCAAACAAAACATCTAACTTCGATCTAATCTTGACATCTGTATCACTTCTATCTCTCAATCACACCACTTGTAAATGCATGTTCGAACCAAGAGCTATTCTAAAAAATTTGATGAAAGTAAAGAGCAGTCTTACAAATTGCAAACTAATCCATTCTTTCAAGAACAACCAATCTTTGATGAACCTTTTGAACAACAAACCTCTGACAAACCTTCATCATCAAGTCAACCAGTATTTGATCAACCTTTATCATCCCAAATGTCTCGAGAAAAACAAGAAAAAGAGTCTTCTAAATGTAAGGCTCGTGATGACCTTAGCATCTAGGCTAATGATAGTGATTCCTCTTCTAATGATTCTGAAGTTTCTGAACCTGAAGAAGATACTATAATAAAATGTCAAAACAACAAGGATTTCAGAAAGATGATGAAGATTATCATGGCTCGAGAAAAAGAAGAATATTTTCTAGAATTGGCTAAACAAGGAGCCAATCTTCCTCCTGACTACAATGTTGAAAGCCTTATCTCTAAAAAAGAAGATACTCCACTAGCATTGGTGACAAAACAATTATAAGAACTACAAACTGAGATCAAAGAAATGAAAGACAAAGACAAATCTCCTGTGAAATATTCCTTGGATACAATCTACCCATTTCCATTCAATAAGAGTATTTGCCTCCATTTCCTTCAAGGACAAAAATTCCTAAATTTGATAAATATGATGGTAACTCGGATCCCCAAGACCATGTCCAATAATTGTGTGCTCTATGTATGGAATTTATGCATGAACAGACATATTCTGGAGTTGCGGCACATAGGTAATGGATAATAAATTCATCATTTGGGAAAATTGGTATATTATGGGTTTCAAGTTCATCCCAATCGATGAGGTTAGGAAAGACAAGTGGTAAGGAATCGCTGGGTGGATCAAGCTCTGCTACTGTAAGTGTTAGGACAGAGTTTTCATCATGATTGTTCTTGGTTTTAAAGAAGTCCAGGATTTCGTCGAGGCCTTTGCTGGTATTATCTTCTGCATAGACATGTTCATAATGTTTCTGTTCACTTTCCTTGGCATCATAGATATTCTGCTGTCCAAATTCAAGAGGTCTATCTTTTGCGTTATGTCCTTCTTGAGAAAGGGATACGAAATCAGTATCATCCAGGATATTTGTAGTAGTATTGGAGCAGGTACCCCATTCATATTCATTGGAATCTGTCTCAGAGGCATCATCCCAGATTTTATCTGTTTTGTAAATAGGTATGTTGTATGGTGAAAACAAATCTTTGATGATGGATACCATTTTGATAGTCTTTGTTGATTCTGTGTCAGATCCATCTTCTACTTTCTGGATTTGTTCATAGAATGTGCTTCCTCGGGGAGGAATAACGGTATCTCGAGATAATATGATTTGTTCTTGAGACATTGGTGTTGAAATATGTGCTACTGCTATAGATATGGCCTTCTTGTGGCTTAGAAGCTTTCTCTGATGCAACTTATGATCTTGACGTTCCTTTGTCTTGCGGATTGTTTCTGCTAATTCAAAGAGTGCTTCCTGCCAGGATTCTTCTTTGTATTTCTTCTTTACCTTCCATTGAGGTTTTGTAGTTGTGTGTGGCGGCCTTTTCAATAGGAAAGTGAGTTTAGAACCCAATCCTGCTTTGTTTCTACTAGGTTGTGAAGGAAGATCTATAGGTTCAGTGACTCCTTCTTTGCATTTCCCAATAGGTCCTTTACCGTCATATCCCATTTGCTTCATGATTAAGTATCCTTTTCCATACAGGTGTGTTGGTAGAACAATGTCCAAATCGGCTGCTCTATTATCTTCTTCCTCATCTTTGTATAACCAGCTAAGAACGTCCTTGTCTTCTGATTCATGTGCTAGAGTACCCAATTGGATGAATGTACCATCAAATTTGGTGATGGGCTGAGTGGCCAGATGTGTCGACGTAGTAGGTAATCCATGAGATCTAGGTGATGTTGGCAATTTGGCCAAACATAAAGGCTCCAAAGAGTATTCTCCCATGCCTTGGTCCTTGATTTGCATTTTCTGCTTGAAGTCTCCAAATAAGGAGTTGGGCTTTGATGTTTGTAGATTTGATGTCAAAGATCGCTGCTTTTCTCTATTATGAGGAACCAAACTATCTTGGGCTGCCCCCATTGCGTTGCAAGTTTGAAATGGATTATGATCAGCTGATATGGAGATTTCTTGTCCATCATAAGGAAATTTGACACACTGGTGATACGTAGAAGGTATTGCTTGCATTTCATGTATCCAGGGTCATCCTAACAAAATATTGTAGGTTAGATCTATGTCTAAGACTTGACATATAGTATCCTTTTGTATTGGTCCCACTTGAATAGGTAATATCACCATTCCTTTAGAGGACCTTTCCTCATCATCATATGCTTTTATGGTAATCTTCTTGTAGGGATCAATAGGTTCTTCTAAGAAGCCTAATGCACGGATAAGCTTTAAAGTACATATATTAAGTCCGACTCCTCCATCTATCAAGACTCTTTTTACTCGGTGTTTGCAAACAATGACTTCAATATGGAGAGGAGTATTATGGGAATGGCTCAAGGAAGTATTGTCATGCTCTGAGAAGGTGAGGTTATGAGGTCCTATCATATGGGTGACCATGGCTTGAAATCTGTCTGTATCCAGATTTTGAGGTACATTTTTTTCCAATAGGGCTTGTTCCAATATGTCTTTGTGTTTTGGTGATAGTTTCAACAATTCTAGTATAGATATTTGAGCCGAAGTTTTGTGTAGTTGGCTAACCAAGTCATATTGGATTTTTGATGTGGTATTTGTAGGTGTAGTATGTCCTTTCAAGATATATTTCTGAGTTCGGGTTGTTACATTGACAGATTCATGATCATGCCGATCTCGAACGGTGATGACATTTACTTGATGATCTTTAGCTAATATGTGGTTGATTATGTTGTTGTAGATATGATTGATACGAGCTCCGCGTGTATCATCCAAAGTTGATGCTCCATCTTTGTTGTAATTTGGGAGAGGATTTTTGAAGGCTTCATGATCACCATTTGTTTTGAGACCATCCACTGTTAAGTCACCTCGATCAATCATGTCATGTACCAGGTGTTTCAATCTCATGCAATCGTTCGTTCTATGACCCTTGTTACGATGGAAATCACAATAATGTGAATCATTCCACCAAGGTGGTTTGATTGGGGGTTCATAGTTGCTGATTGGAGGCAAAGAAAGAATCTTGTTTGCCAAAAGTTCTCTGAATGCTGATTGTAATGATTGTCCCAGTGGTGTGAAGATATGCTTTTGGAAATTGTTCATGTTGTTGCGTGAATTGATGTTAGGTCTTGGATTCATGTTTTTGTTTTGAGTATCGTGGGTCTTGTTTGTGTTGAGTTGTCCTTGATCAGTGTTTGGTGCATATGTGTTACCACTGGGATTAGCTTTTTTAGGATTTTTAGTATTTTGAGGATTTCTGGATAATGCAAGCACTGGTTGCTTAGATTTGGGATCATATGATTCATTGTTGCCTTCATTTTTGTTTCGAGTCCAAAATTGAGATTTGTCAACGTTGGTGTTGTTCTGGTTATTGTAGTTTGATGAGTTTGCTCCTTCCTTATAGAATTTGAGTGTTCCCCTTTTGACACATGCTTCCTCTACTTGAATTCCATTTTCAATCAATTTAGTCAAAGATGGTATGCATTGAAGTTTTAGTCTGTAACTCATTTCACCATTCAAGTTATCGATGAAGATTTCCATTTTCTCCTTTTCGGGAATATCTCGAGGATATCGTGATACCATGCATCGCCAACGTTGAAGGAATATCATGAATGTTTCATTGTTCTTTTGTTTGGTGTTGCAGACATCTAGCATGGTTATGGCATGTTGAATGTTATAGGAATATTGGGTTATGAATTTGTTAACCAATTCATCAAATGATCTAACAGGTGGTGTAATTTTGGATAACCATTCCATTGTTTGTCCTCCTAGGCTTCTTGGGAATAACCTCATTAGATAGGTGTCATCATGAGCAAATTCAAGACTCATGGTGCAAAATTCTCGAACATGATCCCGGGGATCACTTTTCCCATCATATTTATCAAATTTGGGAACATCTGAGTTTGGAGGAAAAGGTACCATGTTCAATCTTCTATCAAATGGATAAGGATAGATTTTGTTTAAAGAGTACCACACTGTTGTCCCTTGTTGCATATCTTGTATTTATCTTTGCAACATTTGCATTTGTTGAGTAAGAGCAACCAAAGGCGCATTAGATTGCTGAGGGAAAAGTTCTTCCCTTGCATTTGTTCTTAGCTGAAAAGGTGTGGTAAGCGGTATGTTTTGTTCTGGAGTTTCGAGCTCAGGTATACGCATTTCTGGTATACATTGTTCTCGAATATTTTGGTTAGGTATGTGAGTTTCTTCTTCTCTTTGTTGTTCTTGATATGCATATTGTTGAGACTCGGTTTGAAAAATATTTGTGTCTAAATCTTCGGGAAGTTTAACGCCTTTACTTGTGAGCATGAGCAGATACTTTTCTTTGTCATTTTCCATAAGCCTTTCGATAAGTTTTTGGAATGAAGGAATTTCTTAACATTCCTGAAGAAGTGCTTCAGTAATTTCAGGCTCTTCCGAGTGTGGAACTTCAAAAGGATTTGACAATCTTCAATTCATACTTGATTCTGTGTGTGTCTCACTTTGTTGGTTCTTTTGAGAGCGAGTAATAGGAATTTTAGTAGAAACTTTCAGTGATGAAGGGGACAAAATCCTCTTCAATGTGTTGCTCAAGGGTGGGTGGTTCTGGTCAAGATGTGTTATAAGTGATGCACCCGTCGGGCAAGAATGCTGGATTGATCTTTCCTTTGCGGTTTATGATTTGATTAAAAAGAGATTTTTGACAGTAGGCTCTTGTCTTCAATGGTTCTTTGTCAAATTCGTTAGATTTGTTTTGGATATACCGTTTGACGTGAGGAAGGAATACCCAATGAGATTTGAAGAGTTGACGATTGATGTATAAAAACTTATTTCTCTTGATGAATTTGGAAAAACTAGGTTGTTGTTTCTTCAATGCGATGTTACGATAAAGGTTCTTTCTTCTCAGAATAAGGGGATTAGTCATGCATGAGTGATCAATAGTTTCCTTTGATTTGTTTGGATTCAGTTGATTCTTGTTTTTGAAAATTTCAAATCTTACTCTATTAAAGTGAAGGTTTAGATGCCCTTTCATGACAAAGTGTGTCAAATGATATGGATAAAAGCCTCTCGATATGGAAACTTGATTTAACAATTTAAAAGTTTTAAACAAGTGTTTTGAGATAAAAATCCGTAAGATGGTGAAGGATTCTGTTGATACTGATGATGAGGTCTTCGGATTATGATAAGAGAGACATCTTTTATCGCGCGATTCGTTTAAGATTTTGACAACGTTTGTTTTGACACAAATGTAGCTCAAGAAATAGTTTTAATTGTTTTTTTGTCACTCTATTTTGATGAAAAATGATGTTGATGGAAAGAGGTTTCTGAAAATATTTTTGAAAATTTGAAAATTCCTCTCGGTTTCGCTCTCTATTTTTTTGTTTTTGATCACGTGCTAGAACAGAGACTACATGCGCTACTGAAACGCCTCTATGCGCTAAAATAATAACCACACGCACTAGGCTGCCCCCAGACACGCGCTAAAATTTTGGACTATTTAAAAATTATTGTCTAACTATTGAAAAAGCTATGCGCTATCTTGGGCCTGTCACGTGCTAAAATTTTGGACTATTTAAAAATTGTTGTCTAACTGTTGAAAAAGCTATGCGCTATCCTGGGCCTGTCATACGCTAACTATTGAGCTTTCTGCGCAATTTTTTGGTTTCCACGCGCTAAGCTGTTGCTTCTACGTGCTAGACTGTTTTTTTGATGTGCTAAATGTGTCAACACTTATTTGACCTATGATAAAAACGTTACTGTTTGGACCCGACGCGCTAACTTGATATTTTGATGCGCTAACAAAAGTACCTCATGCGCTAAGAAGTTTCTCTTATGCGCTAAACTGCCCTGATTTTTCTTTTGGTTGATTTTTTATGATTTTTGAATTTTTGCTGAGAATTTTTCAAGTTTGATGGATGATTTTCTGAAGTAATAAATGCAAGCACGACACAAAAAGTACAACCATTTTGCCTAATCTAACAAAAAGTGTATGTTCTGCGAGGATGTGTTCAAATCTCCAATGTTTTAACAGGTTTGGATATGAATAATACACTTCAGAAAGACTCTTTAGTCAAGGGTCATAAATAACATCATAGTCCACTAGTCTCGATACTCTGTCAGCTCAAACAGCCGTGTCACCCCCTAGAGGGCGCCCATTTTTTTGCCTTTTGCCAGAAATTAACTCAAAGTGAATCGCTTCACAGTTGAGTAGTTATCTTGGGAGATATATGGTGAGTAATCTTGGGGGTGGATTCTTCCCCACCCTTGCACTATGATGTTATAAATGTCTGGTTATTGACTCGGTTCCAGGCTTCTATTTCTATGGTTCATAATCAGGCTTCTCGTTCAATCGTCAGTGATAAACTCCTTCAGGAGGCTTCCCAACCTTGAGAACAAAGGCTTTACGTATCTCAAGGATACTGGGGGAAGGCTAATCGTTGTGCGCAACTGTTGAAAATGACTTTCATCACTTTCCACATTTGATTATAGTGGGTTGGAATTCTTGGCATCAAAGCCGTTCCCCACTTAGGTCGTTCCCTTTACACCGGCCATAAACGACTTTAAGAGTTGATTCCAACTCCTCGAGAAGGCAGACCTGCTAAAGGATGTAAATGCTTGAAGTACAGAAAGCTGTAAGAGTGGTCTAGATTTTTGATCACCCAGTTAAGGGGAGAGCATATTCCTTCCACTTTCGAGACAAAGCAATCAAATTGGTTCCTTTTAGCCTTTCAATTCAATGATTTGCTAAAATCTATATGGAGATGTTGCTCCACAAAAACATGGTGTTTATTTTATCCTTTCAAGGCAATGATTCTCTGATCTATGAAAAGGAATTGGTCAACAAAGTAAATTCGATGTTTGGTCAACAAAATTAAAGTTGATAGGGAAAAACTTTCCCTCTTTGCCTTGCACAAAATGAAGATGAGGTTCTTTTACTTTGCAAAATGAAGTGAATCCTTTTAAACACCAAAGGATGGTGAGTTTCTTTTTAAAACTTTTGCCAAAGTAAAGATTTGTTGGTTCTTTTTATAGCTTCCAAAATGAAGTGTTTTTCTCCTATAAAAGCAAGAAGATTTCGGATAGTAGTTCATTTTATAGCCCAAAAGAAATAAGTGAGTTCAATTTTAAGAATAAAAGATGTTTTAAAATTTTAAACTAACTTAAGTAAGTTAGAGAAAATCTTAACCATCTAAATATTCTAAGATTACGCTCCTTTCTGCAACAAATTTGGTTAGAATCCTGCAAGCAAACCAGAAAAAAAAATGTTAGATGATTTGGTGGACTTCCACAAGTCTAAAATTTCATTTCGGTTACAATTTTTGTGTCTGTCTTCGATGCGCTACAGAACAGACTGTATGCACTACAATATACCTTCGACGCGCTAAAATTAAGTATCAACGTGCTACACTGTTTGCTGGATGCACTACTTTGTGCGCCGAAGGCGCTGCTCTGGTTTTCTTCCGTGCTAAGACCTACAGGAAAATTAGTGATTTGATGCGCTAATGTATTAACTACACGTGCTAGGTGATGGACTCCATGTGCTGAACAGTGGACCGGATGCGCTATGCTGTTTACTAGATGCGCTAAACAGTGAACTGAACGCGCTAATTCATTTTTCCCGCATGCCTACAAAAGTAGTTAATTTCAAAAACCGATTTGATATATGGGGTCGGGCCCCATGGTGGGCGTCAGAAATGTATGCGAGAAAAGTGGGTTGATAAAACTCAATATGTGAAAATATTGCTAAATGACTTGTCCACACACACACAGGACTTCTTGGTGCAAGCTATGGAGTAACGAAGTATTACTTAGCTTCCCAAGGTGGCTCCCATGGTTCTCTATCTCACAATGTCCCTCAAACCAATGTTTTTGCTCTCAGATCAGTGAGCAAAATGGTTTAGGGATGGCAAATGCAAGAACGAGGGATGCTTTGATAGATTTTAGAATGAAATGCATCCTAAGCTATGCATGATTCTAGAAATGCAATAAACTAGATGATAAGATGACAATGTTAGTATGAATACTATCCTAACATGATATATTTAGTCTATGATTGAGCTAAATGATAAAGAAAGTATTCTAAACATGCATATTTAGACTAATTTCTATTCTAAAGAGAGGCTAAATGATGAGCATAAAAAATGATATATGAGAGCTTGAATGTATTTGAGCATAAGTGTGATACTACAAATTTGGTGGACGATTAAATGGAGGATTGAGAGCTCTATTTATAGCAAAAATAGGGCAATGGATGGCCAGGATTAAAAGATTCAATCAGGGGTTAAGTTTGAAAGTTGGGGTTCCATGTTTGCAATTGGCACCAATGAAATGGTGACAAGTGTGAACATAAGATTGGTTGAGAAAAGGGGTTGGAGACATTAAATGCCTAGGAAGACCTCATGGTTATTTAGAGGGTAAGGGTCAAGCTTAAGTTAGGTTTACCCAATGGATTAAGAGTTAATCCAAGGATAAATTCATGTGCAAATGATTAAGAGATAATCATGGTCAAAGCATTAAAGGCTTGATGAGACCCTTGGGTTGGGTGAATGTTGAGTTAAAACAAATTCTTTAACCATGTAAGAGGGTTTGAGTTAACCATTAATGGCTATTGGAGACTTTGGGGCATTAAGTGGTTGAAGGTTTGAAGCCTTTAATGGTTATCAAAGACTTTGAGGAATTAAGTGGTTGGAGGCTTGAAGCCTTTAATGGTTATCAAAGACTTTGAGGTTTTGAGAAGTGACCTCCCTTTTGCTTAGGGATGTGACAAAGTTTAGAATGATGGGTTAAGCTAATTAGAAGCGATTAGAAGATTCTAGAAGGGATTAGAAAGGGGTTTGGGATTTTGCAAGTGGATGGAGGGATAATAGGATTTAATTGAAATAAAGTAATTCAATTCAATTTGGTTGCAATTTGGGGAAATTAAATAAATTAGATTTATTCAATTTAGGATAAGTATTTAATTAAATTTGAATTTAATTAAAAGTGGATAGGGGGGATTTAATTGAATAAAATGATTTATTCATTAAATGGGTATAGTGAATTTTATTTAAATAAATTAAGTAATTTACTTTATAAAATAGAGGAATGTGGATAATTTAATTAAATAGAGAAATAAACATAAAATATTCATTTAGGAATATGG
This sequence comes from Cryptomeria japonica, assembly GCF_030272615.1. Lineage (NCBI taxonomy): Eukaryota > Viridiplantae > Streptophyta > Pinopsida > Cupressales > Cupressaceae > Cryptomeria > Cryptomeria japonica. The sequence continues at coordinate 602,631,452 of NC_081408.1, read as the reverse complement.
TCATTTTTATACGTCTACAACTTCTATAACATTCATCATCCAATTACTATGATTGACCTTTGTAATACAAGATAGAAACAGGAGAACCTTTTCTCACTTTCCTTCAATGTTGGAGAAAGAAGTTCTCAAGATATTCACAAACCATTCCTAATTTTGAAAAGATGGGTATCTTTGTCAACAATCTAATTCTTGAGTTAAAATATAGTATTCAAATTCAAGTAAATCCTTCATTCAATAAGATAGTGGATAGTGCTCTCAAAATAGAAGATATGCTTGTAAAGAAAGGATAGATATCACTTTATAAGGAAACATGACATGGCTCTAGTTCTAAAGAGAAAAACAAATACTGGAAGTATGGAAAAGATAATAACAAAAATGTTGTAAATGATGGAATAGTCGATACTGTTAAGTCAAAACCAAACCCAACGGTATTTAATCTAGCTAGTGGTACATAGGCCCTCAAAGCTGCCCAAAATGTTTTAGAAAACCCTCCTAAGAAATCAAAAGAGTGGTTTAAAGATAAAGCATTGGGTTTCAAAGCCTAAGCATGATTTTACTCCTCTAGGAGAATCCTATGAATCAGCTCTTAAGACTCTAATGGCAAATAATTTGATCTCATTGCTTGACAACTCAAAGCCATATGATCCTGAAGTCAAACCCAAATGGTGGAGAGAAAATAATTACTGTGAATATCACCGAAACAAGGGGCACACAACTAATAATTGCATGAAACTCAAACATGAGATTCAAGACCTTATTGATGCTGGCAAAATTGTTGTGGGAAATCATGCAGCCAATGTTGATCACAAAGCTTTCAAAGACCCCTTTCCCACTTATGAACAAGGAGATTCATCTAAATCCAAGGGAGGTGTGAAGATCAATTACACCTATACCAACAATGATAATGTCATGAACATGCTTGAACCCTCTCAATTAGAGAATTTCAATGTAATCATAATCAAAGAAGATTAAAACAAGTTGAGGGAAGCAAACATTGTGACCCATGCTCAAGGAAAAGTTACTCTCAAAGAAGTTAGTTCATTATCTTCTGACCAAACATTATCATCCAAATAGCTGACATATTTTAATAAACAACCAAGTACTATTACGACTAAGTCTTCTTCATCTAAACAACTGATTTTTCCATCCTCTTTTGGTTACAGCATTGTTGAGCAGCTAAAATAAACTACTACTCAGATTTCTATTCTTGAACTGCTTAAAATCTCTCCTACTCAAAGAGATATTCAGGACAAAGATTTGCTTGCTACCAATGTCCCTAAAGACTTAGATCTAGATCAGTTTCAATCCATGGTGGGTCATTTAACCTCACCTCACTACCTGTCCTGCTCTGAAGAAGATGATAATTCCTTGAACCATCCCCATAATCAGCCATTTAACATTGAAGCTATGATGCATAACACCAAGATAAGCGTGTTTTGATAGATGGAGGTGTTGGATTAAACATTTGTAGTTACAGTTTACTCATACAATTGTTTTTTCTAAGAATATTATAGATCAAGGAAAGAAGATAACAATAAAAGCTTATGATGAAGAAGAGAGAACTTCTAAAGGGCTGGTGCTATTACCAATCAGAGTAGGACTTGTGGAAAGAGATGTTATCTGTCAGGTGCTTGATCTTCCTCTTTCTTATAACATTTTGTTGGGCAGACCATGGATTCATTCTATGCAAGGAGTTCCTTCTACATGTCATTAGTGCTTGAAGTTTCCCTACAATGGAGTTGAAGTCAATATTCCTATTGATACAAGTTGTTCTTGCAACACATTAAAACAATGTGCAGAAGCTATTGTTCCTCATAACAGAGCATCCTCTATAGTTGAGAATTCAAAAGCTATTATAAAGGATTTATAAATAAAATTAAAAATTACAGATGTTGGCATGGGTGGATACAAGATAGAACATTTAATTTCATTGATGAATCTTCCTCCATCACCAAGAAAGATTGGAAAATCATCTAATGCTATGAAACCACAACCTTCACCTACAAGCGTCATTTATGATGGTACTTTTGTACAGTCCTTTGCTTCCCTTGCAAATGAAATCGAAGAGGTAGTTGTTCTTGACTAGATTTATAAAGAATAAAATAAAGTGAAACATTGTGAAATCTACCCTGAACAATATGGTCAAGGCTATAAGATAATCCAAGGCATGGGATATTCAGGTAAAAGTCCTTTGAGAAAGCAACAAGAAGGAATTATTAAACCTATCAAGATACAAACTAAATCTACAAATTATAAACTAGACTTGGATACCATCTAGATGTGTCATCAAATCAAACACAAAATTCTTATCAACAACCTAAGAAGAAGACCCTAAATAAAGCATCGACAGAGGGAGTAAATTCTCAACAAGCTTAGGAAGAGTATGAGAAAGAACAAGAAGAGAAGGAAATTAAGAGAGAGGAAGAAGCTATTAATCAAGATCAAGACGTATCAGCAAGAATATTACTAGAAGCAAATACTCTAGAACACATGAGAGAAGAGGTGGAAGGAATTAAAGAAATGTTTTGCATCATTAAACATTCTAGTCACATATACGGGAAGAATGCAACAAGAGGATTCGGAAATAGACTCAAATTAGTATGAATGGGGTCCATAAACTCTATCAGATATATCTAATGAAGAAAATCATGAAGAATCCAATGATGTTATGGATGAAGCACGGGAAATAGCACAAATGAAGCTACAACAAGAACTAGAGGAAGCTAGACTGAAAAGACAAGAAGCCTATGAGCAACAACTAAGAAAAGAAAAGGCATAAGAAAATCACTCACTTATTGTATCTCCCTCTAATTAGATAAAGCAAGTAAGATATGGGAGCACAATTGAAGAACTAGAGGATAGTCAAATAGAGCCATTCATCAATCCAAAAAAAGCAGAATGGGAAAGAAGACAAAGAATAACAGATCCATGTCAACAAGTATGTCAACTACATGTGATCATTGAACCAGAACAAGAAGGAACTTGTAGCATAAAAGATGTTGATATTGATACCATACATACTTTCACTAAACCACTTGAAGAGGAGTCGGATGCTTCATCTTCTGACACTAGTTCATCTAAAACAAGATCCATCTATGGCATTACCTATTAGACATCAAACTATGACTACTTTGTCATGAATGTTGAAACTCTGTCTGAAGAAGTTGTTGTGGTTAAATCACAATATATAGTCTAGTCTGAAGTAGGAGAAGGGTCTAGTGCTAGGTCCATTGGCTTAGATTCTCTAAATACTAACGTAAGCTTCGATAATCATGTTATGACTCTTTGGTCTCAAGATGTTAACGCGAGGTAGTCTTTTAGAACTCAACTTGACAGTCTGAGGTTGTGATGACAATACTGTGAATTTCCTTGAACCCATTGAATCTTTATCCCTGGCACACCCTGAAGTCATTGACCATACTCTACAAAACCAACCCATGGATATCCCTACCTTTTTCAATGACTATGCCATACCCACTATCTTTCTAGATGAGAATAAAATTAATTCTTCTCGGTCAAATTTGCTTGATTCTTGCCTTTTTATCAAGTAGGGTGGTGGAAAGTGGGTTAAGGACAGCTTTGAATCCTGGTGTAGAGCGCAGTGGGGAAAGGATATTAATATTAATATTCTTCTAAATGATTTCTATATGATTGAATTTATGAGAAATAAGGAGAAATGGCAAACGAAAAATGGATGTCTATAAAGTGATATCTATCCTTTCTTTACAAGCATATCTTCTATTTTGAGAGCACTATCCACTATCTTATTGAATGAAGGATTTACTTGAATTTGAATACTGTATTTTAACTCAAGAATTAGATTGTTGACAAAGATACCCATCTTTTCAAAATTAGGAATGGTTTGTGAATATCTTGAGAACTTCTTTCTCCAACATTGAAGGAAAGTGAGAAAAGGTTCTCCTGTTCTTATCTTGTATTACAAAGGTCAATCATAGTAATTGGATGATGAATGTTATAGAAGTTGTAGACGTATAAAAATGACCATATTCCTAAATGAATATTTTATGTTCATTTCTCTATTTAATTAAATCCAATTTAATTAAATTATCCACATTCCTTTATTTTATTAAGTAAATTACTCAATTTATTTAAATAAAATTCACTATGCCCATTTAATGAATAAATCATTTTATTCAATTAAATCCCCCCTATCCACTTTTAATTAAATTCAAATTTAATTAAATAGTTATCCTAAATTGAATAAATCTAATTTATTTAATTTCCCCAAATTGCAACCAAATTGAATTAAATTACTTTATTTCAATTAAATCCTATTATCCCTCCATCCACTTGCAAAATCCCAAACCCCTTTCTAATCCCTTCTAGAATCTTCTAATCACTTCTAATTAGCCTAACCCATCATTCTAAACTTTGTCACATCCCTAAGCAAAACGGAGGTCACTTCTCAAAACCTCAAAGTCTTTGATAACCATTCAAGGCTTCAAGCCTCCAACCACTTAATTCCTCAAAGATTGGTTGTTCTTGAAAGAATGGATTAGTTTGCAATTTGTAAGACTATTCTTTACTTTCATCAAATTTTTTAGAATAGCTCCTGGTTCGAACATGCATTTACAAGTGGTGTGATCGAGAGATAGAAGTGATACAGATGTCAAGATTAGATCGAAGTTAGATGTTTTGTTTGAGGTGAAGAAGACCAAGTCTGGTTTCAAGAATGATCTATCTTGTATAAGACATGATCTAAGTGAATCAGATTGATGAAGTTGATGAGAGGTTGATTGAACTAGCTAAGATATAATCGACAAAATTGTGCAACACAACAATAGGGGTACACTACAAACATTTTTTATGGTCAGGGTGAAAAAGACTAGGTATACGCTTACTGTAGACTGGTTAGGAAAGTATAACAGATCTGAAAAGGCACACGAAGACACATGTTTCTAGACTGACAAAATCAAAGTCTTGTACAAAAAAATAATATGACTCAAACGATAGTTTACTGACTTTTAGATGACATAGATAGATACTCGTACAAATTGCTACCTATACTCAAACAAAAATATTGGGTTTATAAGATGATAAACTGTTAATGATGATGATGACTCACAAGACAATTTATGTATGTCCAAATGACAATTTGTAGAGACTATAACGACAATCTAAAAAAAAAAAAATATACCTTGCATGTTAAGACTAGTACGTTACTTTACCAGTTATCAGACGACAATTCTCAAAGGGTAGTACAAAAATCCAAAAGACTCGTATGACATTGGACCAGATAGGGATGATTTTCTGACAAGGAGGGAGTTTTTACCACTGCGTTTTTGATGTTTTTATTGTTTTTCAGTTTCTGTTTCCAGGACAAAGACACAACAAAAGTGCAAGATGTTAAGTCACTTCAAGCACGACACGCTAATCCTAAGGAAGTTGGTTGAGAGAGAAAACCTTTGCTTGTAGACTCAGGTACACACCCGATAGCTAATCAGAATATGGTCGCTAAGTCTCACACAATGGATTCTCAATGCCATATTAGTCGACTCCAAATGCTAATGGGGACATGATATGGCAAGTATCTTGGGAGAGTTACTATTTCTCTTGCACAAAGATTATCCCCCTTTTGGAGGTGAACTAGGTAGCTTCTATCTTAAAGTTCTTAGTAAGGTTTTCCATTTGAAATTACCCCTTGAAGTCGCGCAAGCGGGATTGAGGCCTATAGCTTGAAAAGGTATTGAAACAAGATGTAGTCATGCAAGTGTGATTGAGACAACAAGGCCCTACAAATGCCCAAAATGAGAGAATCTCAAAGAGAAAAATCAAATAATCCCGTCTTTTGAGACTTTAATCTTGAAAGGCCTATTTATTATAGTGAGTTGGAATACTTTGGTCTAGATGTACTCACTTGGGTCATTCTCATAGGGTGATTACTTTTTCCCACCGTGACAGGCTCGCTAAAGGAACACAAATCTCAAAACTAGAAAAACTTCAAAGATCTAGATTTCTGATTGTCTGTATAGACAAAAGCATAATCTCCTACCTTTTAGAATTTTCGCAAACATGAAAGACAAATTTTTTCGTTAACCACATCGCAATTTAAGTGCCTAGAAATGAATTAAAGAATACACAATGTTCAGTTGATTCTCCTTAGGCAACCTGCAAAAACAACGCATCAGTAGTCATATTGTTTTTGAGCAATGGATTCTTTGACATGCGTGAGTTTGATTGATAGATTCTTTGATAAGCATTTTGCAAAAAAACCAGTTAGGCTGTGAAAATAAAATCTCTTAGTTAAACAGAAGACAGGTCAGGGTTAACATCAGTAAAATCAAATTCAATTCAAGAAAAACCCTAAAAAGTATAATGTTTCTGAAATGAGAAAATCAAAAATTTGTACGACAACTCCCATAGAACAAGATGACTATTCTTAGTGAACTAGATGAGTAAACACTGAATAAAAACAACAGAAGCAAAATATCGTACGAGGATTCCCACATAACCATACAACAAAAATCAGAACTCATACTGTGTGCTACAAAAGCTCGTATGACAATTTGCAAAGACTGCATGAACGAAATCTGGAAAATAAAAAAAAATGATTGTAAGGCTGAAAAAAATTAAATTCTTCTACCCCACGGTGGGTGCGAAAAATGTGTGAGTGAAAAAGTGGATATCTGTAAGCTGCAAGACACAAACACTTCAATAAATCATTGTAACGATCAAGATTAATTTTTTATGAGTGGTCAAGATTATCCAAAAGGAAGCAGAATCTAGGTGAATTGATGTGATTGGTTGCTTTCTTCAGATTTGAAGGAAATAAGATTGAACTAAAATTAAGATAAAATCAGAAAAAACTAATTTATTCCATGTTTTAATTCAATTTTGAGATTTAATTGTTTTAATTGCTTTTCTTGAGATTTCTCTATTTATTAGATTTTCAAGATATCTCAATTTGATTTCTTTTTCCAAATTAATTTCCTTTTAATGATTTAATGGAAAATTGATTTATTAATTAAATATGCTAAGATATTTAATTAAATAAATAGAATAATTGATTAAAATGATTTACTTGGAATGATTAATTGATTAAATAAATATTTAATTAATTTAAGGTGATTTATTTTCCATGTGACATTGATGATTTAAGAATTAATTGATTAGTTGCTCAAGATTGATTTAATTGCCTTTGGTTAGGACCCTAGTGATGTAGTCGAGATTAGGGGACAATGGTTTAGATGACCATTTTTAGGGTATTACAATTTCGAGGCCCATTTAACAATATACATGCCCAAAACCATAATCAAGATATAACCAAAATTCATTTTAACAGAAAGAAATACACACCACACATCCACCAGATAACAAGTGCAAAAACATAGTTTATTCGACAAAGTATTAGGCATATATATAAAATGCACATTGAATAACATCAATCATAAAGGCCGTAGGTATAGTTTGATTATCTTGTCTTCATAAAATACCAACAACAAATTAAAGGCTAACTTCCTATAGAATATCAATGCATCTTTGAAAAATAAGTTTTGAACTGCAAACAGGCGAAAATCACTATTCTTATAGATTGGGATTTAACAACCTGCGAGCTACGGAAAACAAAAAATATACTGCTAGTGGCTCCTTCGCATTCGATGACATACAAAAGAACTTGCAAATGAAAACCACCCTTGGCTTCTAGCGAAACCACATTCTACTGTTCTGTTATTTGGATAAAAAAGATCCTCCAACGATTCGTCTACAACTGGAAAATGCAAATCCTTTTAGTCTCCCACCATGGGAGACATGCAACAATAGGAGGGAGAGAGGCTTGGGCCCTACGAACTGTTAACCTAGGACTTCCCGAGGAACTACCATGCAACACAACACACTCCCCTACAAACTGTAGGTCCCATTCAACCGGGGCAAAAATAGGCACTACAAATGAAATGCCACTCATGAAGAGCACGTGGCTTAATTAACACGACAAAGAAAAGAGCGCTAATAACGAGCACCAGTCCAACACATGGCAGGTGCAAGCTAGCCTCTTCAAAATAGAGTGTGTACAAAATAAAATACACAATGATAACTACAAGAAGATTGTGGATCGATACACATGAGGTATTTTCCCAGCTGTCAAGTTATTATATGTGGGATATGTTTTATCAAATTCCAAGGACGAAGACGAGAAGGGACAAGGAGATGTCTTTTATAAAAATAGGAAAATTTCAAATATTCATATGATAACATTGATAAGTGATTCATCATATACATTATAGATGTTTAATAAAATGCCTAAGGATATAAATTTGTAATGTCCCTTTTTATAATTTTTTTGTATGTGTGGTCTTATATTTTTTCAATTATTGAAATTATGACTAGTAACGAATACTAGATATAAATGACAAATTATGCAATCAAACCCAAGTAATATGCAAATAAAATGCAATTTGTAATTTTTATCTAATTTAATGGAAACTAAATTGAATATGCAATTTGATACTTTCTATTTTTTTATTAAACCAAAAATAACATATAGGAAAATAAATAAATAAATTATAATTAAACCACTGTCTAAAGCAAGTATTAAATAACCCTAAACTAATCACATTTATTAGCAAATAACAAAAAATAACAACCATTAACATAAATAAATTAATATTAATTTATAATATAAAACCCACATATATTATTTTACTATTGAAATCTTATGTAAATAAAATACAATTTGTAAATTTTATCTAATTTAATGGAAACTAAATTGAATATGCAATTTGATACTTTCTATTTTTTTATTAAACCAAAAATAATGTGCAAGAAAATAAAGAAATAAATTATAATTAAACCATAGTCTAAAGCAAGTATTAAATAACTCTAAACTAATCACATTTGAAAGGGAACCCTCATAATAAAGTGTTGTGTCCAAGGACTACCACCAATATTAAAATAAAATCTTGTGAATAGACTTGGACATGTCAATGTCCACTTGTATGTGAGGAAAAGTAGATTGCCCCATTAAGGAAGTGGAATCATCAATATTCAAGAAGTGAATAATAGTTGCTAATGGCCTTGTAACAATAAACCTCCCAAAATTGGAGGGGAAGATTTGAATGTTTAACCCACACATGGTGCACACTGAGTGGTTTGATAAAGGGATTAAAGGAATTTGACCAAGGTTTAATCAAAAAAATTCTCTCCCCAAGACCACAACTTACCCAACACCAATTTTTTATCCTCAAAAGAGGCAAAGAAAGTAATATAAAAATCTCTAACACAAGGGAAGGCTCAATCTTACCAGCCACTAGAAGCCTCCAACAATTTAGCACTTGATTGTGTAGGTTCAAAAGAGAAGGCCAAAGGTTGGAGAATCTGCACTCCAAACCTTTATGCTAATAAAAAACATTATTTTCCACCACATCCAAGCCACCAACCACCTTTGGGGATGATTTGGCATAAATAAGAGGACAATATTTTTGAGACTTTTTCCTCAAAGTGCAAGTAGGAATGGAGCTAGCCACCTAAGAAAAGATATGTTCACTCAAACTAGAAGTAGGCACCAGAGGAGGGGCACAACCAACATCCATAACACTATAACTAGGGGTCCAAATAAACCTAAGCCCACACATAGGTATATTAGGCTTGTCAGAAGGAACTTATGCTAAATTGTGACTACCATCACTTAGTAGGGTTCCATGGGTGACCAATGAAGCCTATGGGAGAGCAAAAAAATGACAAGAAGAAGATATGAAGACAAAAAAGTTTGGACTTGTAATGGGCAAGAGAGAGGACAGGTAATAGGCATACATTTTTCTCAATCTTGACATATTTAAAAATTAAATTCAAAATAAGGATAACATAATTTAGGGGGTAAGCAACCTCAATTATTGATGCGGTAGAGGGTAGCCCCATAAGGTTTTAACTTGGTTGGTGTTGCTTGTAAACACTATTTTTAGTAATAGTAATAATCAACATTTAATAAGCTCACTTTTATAATCCATAATAGATTGTTGAAATCAAAGTAGGAAGCATGCCAGGATGGAAATAAGAATCAAAACATGTAAGAGTATATACCCACAAGCTACTAAGTGGTATGCCAGTCTACAACATAGTTTCGATAAACAACTTATTCCTTATGATATGGTTGTTGTAACTAAACAAGGTTTAAGGCTACCATCCTTAACAATATTTTAAAAATAATATTAAGTAGTAAGATTGACAAAATAATATGATGTAAACAACGTTAATTGTAATTTTTAAATAATAATAAAATTTATTGATAATAATAAAATGATTAGTAGATGTAGCAAAATTACATTGAAATTTTGTATAAATAACTAGTAATAATGATAAATCTTTTCATAGCAAAATATAAACTGATAAAAGTGGAATAGATTCAAATTCTTAACAATGTCATAAAACTTGAAAATTATTTGCGAATACAAAAAGTTCATGATTCTCTTATATAATTGTCTAAATGAAGTTGACTATTTATGTCTTTAAATCTAAAATATTCCAAGAGACTTTTTGTTCTAGTGAAATTGTCAACCACAAAATTTTGTCCTTGAATGTAAATTTGAAATTTGAATTCAAAAATGTTGATAGTGATAATGAATAATGACTCCCGACTTCTCTTTTCTAAGATGTTTACGTAGAATCTTTTAGTTAATTTTCTTTTTCCCTTCATATATTTAGAAAATACTTTTGAACTATATTCAAGGGCCCCTTTATAAATTATATTTTAAAACAAGCATTGAAAGACTAGGTATCCTTTTAAAAAAATGAGATAAGTGAGTTAGTTTAAATATAGTCATTTATATTTTGAAAAGGAGACTTGACAAATTTCCAGCTACAAAATGACAAAAACATAGAAAATATGCTACTACCCCTAAACTTGCAAAGATTTGTGAAAGTAATGAGCCTATCTCTATTGTCTCAAGATTTTGGTGGTTGACACAAGCGGCAACAAGTTCTTGATTTTAGGTCTTCTCTTAAAATCGAATAAAACTATAAACGAACAACTAATTATCCTTCGGACGTTCAAGAGATGCCATTGGAACCTCCAACCATCTTGAGTAAAGAATGTTATGTGATAATGGTTATTAGAATATTTTTGTCATAATGAATAAATCTAATATATCTTATTAAACTTGGCAGTGAGAAAGATATTGCTATTAATAATGAATTAATAGGTTTGATTTACTTTTAGATTAGATAATATCTTTGGGGCTCCATTATTGGCTACATCAACCATGAAGCCATGTCAACATTTCCTTGTTTTTTTAAAGGTATAAAAAATGATATCAAGAAAGATCCTACAAATCAAATTGAAAATGACTTGAAGATTCTTCATAATGGAATTTCATCTATAAAGTAATCATCAACTGGTGCATTAAGGAAATTGCATTTATTTTGCCTACTTATGTCATTTGTAGGTAGTTGTTATTATTAATATTGTTATTATTGTCGTTATTATTGTTGTTATTCTTCTTCTTCTTCTTCTTCTTCTTATTATTATTATTATTAATTATTATTTATTATTCTCTTTTTAATTATGTTGAGTATTATATTTCAATATAAATTGATGCCATGTTTTCTTGTATTACTTTCCACTAACATACAAAATTGAACTCACCATTATTATCAACCTTTCTCTCACATCTAGATAAATACTTGTTAGTTGGGTAGTAGATATGAACAATTGATACACTTATTAAATATACATTGCATATGTATGAATGATAAATTAATTAGGGACAATACACCCAACTTTAGAGTATAATAGAGATAAATTATGTTCACACTTGTATTATTGGGTAAGAATCACATGCCATATTCTTTTTGTCAATTATGTACAAAACACCGAACTTTATTATATAATTTAAAGATAAATTATGTGCACACTTGTATTATTGTATTATTGGGTAATGATCACATGCCATATTCCTTTTGGTTTAGTGCCTTTTTATGAAGGATTTTCCTTGGATGAATGTAGGGGATGGAAAGTGCATTATAATAGAGTTAGTATAATGTAAAAATTTACTTTTAGAATTATGTTTTTGGTTAATGGGTATAAAAAAGTTTTGAAAGGATTGAAAAATATTTAATAAAGGAAAAATATATGTATGAATGAGAAATTAATTAGGGACAATACACCCAACTTTAGTGTATAATAGAGATAAATTATGTGCACACTTGTATTATTGGGTAAGAATCACATGCCATATTCTTTTTGTCAATTATGTACAAAACACCGAACTTTATTATATAATTTAAAGATAAATTATGTGCACACTTGTATTATTGGGTAATGATCACATGCCATATTCCTTTTGGTTTAGTGCCTTTTTATGAAGTATTTTCCTTGGATGAATGCATGGGATGGAAAGTGCATTATAATAGAGTTGGTATAATGTCACAATTTACTTTTAGAATTATGTTTTTGGTTAATGGGTATAAAAAAGTTTTGAAAGGATAGAAAAATAGTTAATAAAGGAAAAATAATAGCTAATGCAAAAGCTAGACAATGATAGTACTTCATCCAAGTTTCTCCACAACAACAAAAAAAAACAAACATAAAAATAACCAACCCACAAACAACCAAAGGGTCAACAACGTACATAACAATTGGTCCTTTCCTAGTAGTTGGTACACACAAGATGTGCTATAAGAAACAAATATGTGTTTAGGCAAACCTTTTTCCTTCTTTGGACAACTGTCTAAGACACACTATTATCGGAATCCTTAAATTAGGGGAAGAGGAGAGGAGAATCTTGTATGTCACCTAAACTTGATCCACCATACATTGAGAAGAAGACCATCTAACCAAAGAAGAACTCAACATGAGGGTTTGCAAAGTGGTCTCAATATTGGATATTTCCAAATGATGTTTATTAACATCCCAAAATAAAAAAATAATAGTAAAAATTATATTAAACCATATTGTAGCATGAAATGTACATTATAGTATATCACAATTTCATGTACTTACAATTTTTTCATACGGTTTCTTCGATTTTTTGGGACAAGGGGATGAAGGACAAATAAAAATCCTAAAATTTTGGAACAATGTGAGAATGATTATATCTAATGATATGCCATAATTTACACAAAATGTACATAATTAAACAATAAATACACAATTGAAAATAAACTACATAATTGATAAGTTATAACGATTAAACAACACAAAAATTGTCAAATCATAAACCAAGATATAATCAAATCTCAATATAATGATAGCTAAAAATCCAAATCCTTTACAAATATTCTAAGAGTTCAAAGTACCAAACTACAAAGAAACATGCCAATAAGTACTAGATAATAAAATATAGAGAAATAGAATAGAACCATCAAGATTTAAATAACTTAATTAAATAGTAGTTAGAGTTGTGAATATTCAACAATGTAAATCAAATGATTTTGTTATTAGAGTTTTGGGTATTTGATCCTTAATAAAAAACAGTGTAAATCAAATAAATAGAAATAAAAATGACGTGTAGATTCCAAAATAATAGAAACAATAAAAATAAATAATAACCAACATAATATCTTACAAAACCGCTACTTTCATTACACCTTGCTGGAGATCAATATGCTGTCCAAAGCTCCTATCAAGCAGTTGGGATGCTGGCAAAATTTGTAGAATGCTGCTCTGCAACTATTATTTCAAACCAAACCTTTATGAAAGCTTAGACAAAGGCTATACAAAAGATTTTATCAATAACGAGAACCATAAAAACTGCAGAAAGCTTATTGGCCCGTGTAACGAGAACCTGTCTGCTAAATACATTAAGTAAATTCAATATCTTCATAAATCATATATTTAGCAGGAGAGATATCAACTTAAAACATCTAATCTAAAATATAACTGGAGAAAACAAACCAATATTTTCTTGGTTTGGTAGATATATTTAATAGCAAGTAATGACATCTGTTGTTCTACTATTCTATATATCCACAAATTCATCACTTCTTATTATTTATATATTGCTAAGGAAAATAGATTTCTGAAATATCATGATTGTGTCTGGTAAAAGTTTATTATATCTTGCTATATACTGATGTAGAAGAATCGTGTACAATCAATAAACAACTCTTTTTGTTCTCATGATTTTTCAAACTTTAAAAGAACTACCATCTTAACCACGAAGATGCATCTGAAGCCTCCATTTTTCTATGATGAGGAGTACGATATTTAGGATAAGGAGAAGAACTTGAATAAGTACTTGAATCAGGAGATCTAGGTGGACAAGGAGAAGGTCTAGGTGGATAAGGAGAAGTAATTGATCTAGGTGGATAAGGAGAAGATCTAGGTGGATAAGGAGAAGTAATTGATCTTGGTGGACAAGGAGAAGATCTAGGTGGATAAGGAGAAGTAATTGATTCTGTTTTAGGATAATGATATCTAGAACTATTTGAACAAGGAGAACTAGTTTGAGAATTCCAACAATGACTGGAAGAACACCTTTGACTACAATTATTGAGATTACTTTTACTCCAACTAGGAGTGGAAGCACGCTTTTGAGCAGAATTAGGGGTACTATTTTGAAGCTCTCTACATGGAGTTGAAGGACCCATTTGAAAAGGGTTAGGAGTATTAATTTTAACATTGGGTGTTACAGAAAACCTCCTTGGAGTCGAATTCATTTGTTCTTTATCAGCTTTCCAAATAGTGCATATCTCGCCAATTTCATTCAGTGGTGTTGTAGATGAGATCAAGCGATTTCTTTTAATCCACTTCTCCAATTTGTGTAGAAATGGGCCAACCATAAAATACTTGTTATGTTTTTTTCCCATGATTTGGAGTGGATGCCAAGCAATTTCACTGACTTCCTTTTTGGTCCTTGGTTCAAAAGGATATTTCTCATCCACTCCTCTGATAATATACAAAACCATTCGTTTCTTCTCTTCAGAATGCTCAATGAGGTCATTGATATTCAAAAATGGGCTTATATCATATCCTACCTCTTCCATGGTTTCTCTAATAGCACATATGTGATCTTTTTCATCAGGATCTTCCCTCTTTCCCCTAGGAAAACTCCAAGAATTACTCTTCCAGCCCTTCACAAGCAAACACCTCTGATGGGACTGGTCCAAAATTATTGAGCCCGCAACTGGAACGGAGTGCTTAAAGGCCTTGAATTCATCAAGTATATCATCTACATGGTTGGCATGGTAAATTTTAAATGCATCACAACTCTTAAAGAAAAGATAGGTGAAGTCCTTTATGCTAAGGGACTTGAAACGAGGATCTTGATCTACTATATTGTCCTCATAGTGCCAATGAGCTTGCTCTACTTGAAACATTAGGCTTGGCATGAAGTCTACTTCGTCTGGATTCATATCTTGAACAAAATTAACATACAATTCTTTCATGATCTCCTCTGAAGGATAAAGATACCCAAAAGATGTGCTACTCCTAGTGGAATTTCTTTCCATTCTAGATCTAGATCGAGAAATCCTACACTTACTATTGGGTGTCATTGGTGAAGGGCCAAGAATACCAGAAATGACACCCTTACTATTTGGTGTTTGGGGAAGAGAGCATTTTCGCCATTGGGGAGGAGGATCCAACATTTTATCTTGGAGTTTTGGGGAAGGAACATATTTCGAACTTTTACAAATGGAGGGGATGCTTCGAAATGCGCTCATTTTGCTTCTCTGGTCCCTTCCTAGAAGAATAACAAGATGGATGCCAAAATACTAGTGATAATGGTTGAATAAATACAAACTTACGTCCTTCATGGGACAAGATCAAGGGTCATGTCTGTTAACTTAGCCTTTGCAGACCTACGTGAATGGTAGATTTTGTCTTTGTTGATTTCAACTTGTTAATGTAATTTACAATACCATCGTTAAGTTTAACCAAAAAATATTAAAGAAAAATAATTTTCATCGCCATCAAAATCTGTACAAGAAATTCTATCTTATCTTCTTTCTTTTCTTAAAATCTCATTAAGAAATTTTGTGCGATACAGAAGAGAATCCCATCTGAGAAATCTAATTCATCAGTACATTGATGCCCAGATTAAATGGACTGTTGGCATAGATTTTCTATGACGTCTTATTGTACTGTACGGTTAGAATACAATTGCTAAATCTATTACAATTTCCAAAACTAATAATGGCGAAAACGTTTGATACTGTATAAGTATCTATGCACTGTGTCAAAATATTATATTTTGTCAGGAGATTATTTATGTTTGGTGTTTTGTAAATGCTGCAATGTCCAATGGCATGGTATCTTCCATGTTGATTAAGCTGTGTTCATGGCATTTGTTATATTAGTTCTGCCGAGGACGATTTGAGGTGAAATCGCATTATTTTCAGTACATTTCATTTGGTTTCGCCAGAGGAGATTTAATTTAAAATAAATACTTGTGTTTAGCCTCAGGCAGTTTCTCTCGAAAGTTCAGATTTGCACAGTTTTAACTTCGACAAGCTCATTTCATTTGCATTTGGCATCATTTACGTCAATTCTGAAAAGAAGCAGCTCATTGCCTGGATTCAAATGAAAATGTAACCTTTTTCCCCTTGTGAAAAATGGTGATTTTTGGTCAAAGAACAGTGGTTTTTGAGGGTTGGTTCTATGATCAAGGGTTCCATTTGCGACCAGTGTTTTCAGGTGAGTTGTTGGATTTGTTTTAGCCGTGTGTTGGTATGTATTGTGTGTTTGCTGCTTCAAATTTAGGCAAGCTGCTATCACTTGTTGCACGGTGGAAATGTTGACAAGATCATAGATAACCAAATGCAATATTTCCGAAACTTTTTTGCGTCATCTTACCTTAGTACTTGTAATTCCCATCAATATTTTCATACAGTTAAAAATAATTGGTTGCTGTCAGAGCATGGTTGCAGGGCTCACACTTTTGTCCCTCGTCAAAGGCTACCTATGCCTAATTGACTGCCCAGGTTTGAACAAAATGTCTGCTATAAGTTTTCTAATATTCATTGCTGGTTCTCCATTCATATCCTTAACCAAGGCCCACATATGTAGCATCCAAATTCTCATACTGATACAGGGGCTGGTAATTTGTTGCAAAATAAAATCTTCAAAATTTGATGAGAAAAGCCCTAACTTACAGTATATTAATCCAAAATATATACATTTTAAACTCTCGGAGACCATCTATGAGTTTGTGCGTTCTGCAGTAATCATACAACATAATTAAACATTTTGTGTTTTGCTGATTTATTTTCAAAAGCACCCAAAAATGCTTATTTCATCTCTCTGTTGAAAAAACATTCGGACCATTCCTATGCCCTTATTATAATAGTAGGCAGCGAACTCAATCGATTTGATTCAGTGGAAAGGGATTCATGCTTCCGATTTGACTCCATTTTGATAGTCCATTCATCTCCGGATAACCTGTATCCCAAGTCCAGTTAGCGAACTGCCCGTAGGGGTGGGGTGGGGGAATAGCTTAAGAGTGTCGGGCAGACCCGTAGGGCCCCTATAATTCCCCATGAATGCACACTTCATTATTCTGCAGGGTAATAAGATGTGCACTTCCACCTTCCATTGAACCTGAGCCCATCCCAACTCTGAGTACATCCGCCCCTGCATCTATCAAATTCTTGACCTGGTAAGTAGGTAGTTACCACATTTCCAGCAATAACATCAATTCCACAGTAACCCTTTCTGA
The DNA here is from genome assembly GCF_030272615.1 of Cryptomeria japonica. Taxonomy (NCBI): domain Eukaryota; kingdom Viridiplantae; phylum Streptophyta; class Pinopsida; order Cupressales; family Cupressaceae; genus Cryptomeria; species Cryptomeria japonica. Next base: position 602,613,843 of record NC_081408.1, on the reverse strand, counting down.
AGTACTTGTCTTCCAATTTTAAGATCAAGTATCCTATACATGGGATTCAAATTAGTGATTTGAGAAACGCAATTTAACAAAAGGTAAGAGTTTTCTTCATCATTTGCTGTTAAGAATTTCTAATATAGCACTGCTAAAGTCCTGTCTCATTGAAATGCCAAAAAAATCGCAACATTCAGATGGAGCCAATAAATGAACAAAAACTCACCAGATTTTGATTTGTAAACTACTATTCAAAATTTTAATGCATTTGATTATTGGAAGAGCTAAGAAATGGAAATGCTATACCTATGGTGAGGAATACATGCATCTTTGTCCTGAAACAATTTGGGCATGTAAAAATTCATAGAATGCAAGCACTTATATTTAGCAGACCCTCATTTATCTGTACAGGATAAAATCGCTTCCAAGTAATTTGGTATTTGTATGAACATTCAGAGTGTAAAATAGCTAATGATGTGATCTTGCACTGCTTATAGTGTGTATCAGTTTTAAATGATTCTGATTGTAAATGACACAGACCAGAACCCAGGTGGAACATATGTAATACATGAAGGTAGGCGACACAGTTATGTCTTCTTCTTTACACCTACCACTAGGTAGTCTCGCACAAGTACAGATGCATATGCCAACAAATGGCAGGGAAAAAGCTGCACACGTTATAACTCTTCCTCCATGCGTTCAACGTCGGTACTGCACTGGTAATCATTTATATGAAACCCTATTCACAAGATCAAAGGATTTTCTAAAGGAAATAAATGTTTCCATACGACAATTAATTAATATTTAGGCTTTCAAAGTTTGAGATGATTATTATGGAAAGCAATTTTTTATTAAATATTAGTAAGTACTTAAATATACTATAAAAAATGGTCAGTTTTATGGCTAATATTCTTAAGAATTATATTTAAAAAATATTTTGATTGTTTATAAATACAATATAAATAAGTATATGAGTCATCTACATTTATATTATTCCATAGTCCATAAATGTAAAGCAATTACTCAAGCTTACTATAATATAGATTTGCATCACATATTTGGGCAATTACTTTTACATTTTTTCTACAATATAACAATCTAATAAATTTATTACTTATACTTATTTCTTAAATTATTGTTTTTATTAACATTTGAATTTTGATATATTTCAATTTTGTATTTAATTTATTTATTTTAATTTTTAATTTAAATTTAAATTTTAATTAATTATATAGTTTTTTAATAAAATAAATTATTATTTTATAAATTATATATTTTTTTAACATTTAGATTTCGATATATTTCGAATTTGTTATCTCTATCTCTCTGTCATAGTGCCACATATATCTCTATTTCCTACTCTCTCTATCTCTCTCCCTATATACTTATCTATCTCTTCAACTCTTTCTCTCTTTCTCTATTTGTCAATCTCCTTATCTATATCTTTCTACTTTTATCTATCCCTCTACCTTTAGCAATCTCTCTATCAATTTCTTTCCTCTTCTTCCTCCCCTCTATCTTAATCCCAACTCTTATCTACTCCAAACTAATGGTAGGAACTTGATGCTAGTCTTTTTAATGGTATAATTTGTAAAGCATTACTTGCCAAAAGCCACCTCTACCTTGCCTTTTCTCTTCTACCTTTCACATTTCTAACTCTCGGCAGGAACATGACACTATGCGTCTCTTGTTGTATTAGGTTTCTTGCGATTATTCTTTTTCATGTTGATATGTTTTGTGGTTGACTTAAAAGCAAGTGAAATGGCTGTAGGGTGATTTTGTTTCTAAAATTATTCAGCTTGACATTAATAATCAATGCCATCATTGATGTCATTTCGCTTTAAACTATTTTTTTGTTATGTTTAGCATTTCATTTTAAAAACTTAGTATTATATTTTATGAAAATCAAAGTGTAATATACATATCAAAGAATTCAATTCATTATCAAAGGCCTAAATACTTTGAGATACTCATGTACTTCATCTAAGATTTGATTCATGATTACATAGAAGATCTTCAATATTATCTAATTGTAGAATATACATATTCACCAATCCATTCATTGAAAGAAGGTTCCTTCATTTGTGAGATTTGTTTGGGGTCTGGCCAATGTCCACTTTGGGGGGCGGGGGTGAGGGAGGTAGAAGGGATTCTTAATCCTTTCATTTCTCTCTATTCTAGAGGTTCTCTTCTCTCTCTATTTTGAGATGGAATGCTTCCTTTTTGAGTGGGCTCCTTGTCTTTGTGGGCTATGGTCATTGCATATCTCTCAAAATCTCTAGTTTGTATTTATTTATTCATTTACAATTTTATAACTTATTTCTCTTTTAAAATTTTCTTGTGTTTTGCATGTATGTGAGATATATAACACATGGTGCTTTATTTAGAAAGAAGTCTATTCCACACCCACTTGTGGCCCTCATACAATCATTGTAGCCCAAAAGTTTCACGGGGGCCTAATTAATGAAATGAGACCTCTTCTAGGATAAACCCCCCTATTAATGTTTTGGCACTATTAATTTGATGACATGAGGGTTTTTTCCAAAATTATCCTTTCTAGACCTTTACATTACATGAAATTGGCATTTTTTTGTAACTTTTAAAGACTGCATAGTTGTAACAACGCCACGTTGTTGCGAAGTTCCTATCAAATGCTAGTAGGATGTCCTTGTTCTTTGGATTTTTGACAAATTGAGAATAACATTTAAAATTTGATCTAATGTGAGGAATGAACTATTGACCATTTTCTAAATTACATTAAATGGTGCTACCATTTTTACCATGATTTATGTGGATTAGTTAGATAAAGTTCAAATGTGTCAAATATTACCTCTATTACTTGGTTTGAAACCCTCACTTATTACAATTTTGGTAGTTTATATGTCACATATATTTTCAACTAAGATACTAGTGTTACACATTTTGAAAGTCCAAAAGTGACAATCACTCAATCTTACTTTAATAAGAAGTGAAAAAAATAAATAAACATTAAGATTACATCAAAGTTAAGAGATTCTTTTTTTAAAGTAATGAGATATGTATATGTACATATGAGACATTATATAGATATGCTATAATAAAAAGGTTAATAGCTACAAAATTAGAAGCGTATATCTACATATAAGACATTATATAGATATGCTATAATAAAAAAATTAATAGTTGTAAGCTTAGAAGCATACGAGCATCTATTAGTTCTAATACTAATTTGTGCCATAATGTATTTGTTTGGCTTTCACACTTGATCAAGTACTATCTAAAAGTAGAGACACCCAACATTTTTTTAAGTCTTTTAATTATTATTTTTTGATGGATAATGGGCCGAAGTTGATAATTTTTTTAAGTCGGTTAATTGTCCATTCAATAAATTTAAACTTAAATTTTGTAATGTCAAAGTAGACCTAGAATGTTTGTTATAATTTTTCATTTTTTATTTATTAAATAAATAGAAACAAAACCTTTTTTAATAGTTAAAAATAAATCTCATTTCTTATTATTTAATATAATTAACTGGTACAAGTATTTTGTCTTAAAAATTTATAAAATAATATTTTTTTGTGCATAATGTAAGTTAATTTAATTTGATCTTTTATGCTTATTCTCTGTACATAATTAATAATGAACAAATCTAATGAATTTAAATAGTAAATTGATTATTTCTATAAGATAAATTATAATAAGAGGTTTTGAATTTTAAATTTAATATTACTGTTGAGAGTTGTAGTAATTTTATATTTTATTTAAAAAAATAAAGTTCATTTTTTAATTGTTAATTGAATATATATATATATATATATATATATATATATATATATATATATATATATATATATATATATATATATATATATATATATATATATATATATATATATATAATAAGTATATAGCTGTAGATGGGCAACACCCTTGTATTAAACAAAATACGAGAATACAAGGCCTGGTTCAGTGACAGCGGTAGGGGGAAAGAACCAGGAAGAAAACACCTTACCATGGCTCTATTCCTATACAAAAAACCAGCAATGGAGGCTGGACAAGTACAAAACACCAGTTGACAACCATTGGAAGAAGATACCAGAGGCCTTTAAAAGAAACAATAACCAGGAAATAGAGAAACCGGACAGAGGTGACAACCGGAATCAATGGGAGTCTTTAGATTCATCATCCACAGGAGCACGAGCCACATCTAGGACAATGGGACATTCAGGGCCACAATTGAAGTGAGCTGCTGATTCTGCCTTCTCCTTAGGGAGTCGGTAGTTGTTTGGATACCATTCTTCACCCAGCCCAAACCCCCAGTCATTTCCATCCACTAGATCACCATTCTCAAGGATCCCCCTTGTCATGTCCCCTCCTTGATCGTTATATATATATAAGAGCAATTATTATTATTAATTAATAGTTAATATAATAATTAACAAATGAATGATTATTTGAAATTTATTTATTTATTAAATATTATTATTTAATTAACATTTTTTAATATCTATTACTAATAATATTATTGATATATTCAAATAAAAATAAATTAATATTATATTATAAACATAATTTACATGTTCTAAATCAAATTCAGATAGGTAATAAAAGCAACAATGAATTTATTAGAAAATGAATTAAAGAGAGCAGCTACCCAAGAAGACAAAGACAACTCAGAAAAGTATAATCACACAAGGAAAGAATTTACAAAGTAGGAAATACGAATACAAAATATTAAGGAGGTTATTGTGCAGTGATTTAATTCTTCTTTTTAAATGAAGCGATAGAGATTAAAGGTAGTTGATTGTGATTGAGAAATATATTAGTGAATTACATAGCAAAGGTAGCCGTCGATATGCTTAATAAACAACAATGGTAGAAGCTACTAAGAACAACGACTTATGAAGACAAAAGTGAGCGACTTATATGCTTAAGTCAAAGACTTATTAAAAGATGATTAAAGAAGAAATAACAAACAAAATAGTGATCCTCTTTGGTGTGATTTTGGAAAGGTGCGACTATATCTAGAAAGATAGCATTTAAGCTAGGGAAGATATTTGTTAATGATTAAAATTAAAAAGGAGATTGTCTAGAAGACAACGATCAATTATAAATGACTGCCATTACAAATATAAGTAGTGACTCATTATCCAAGTACAAAGTATAATTGATTAAGAGATTAAAGGATGTGACCCTTCCCCTCCATAAGGTATTAAGGAAGATCGATGTAGGGCTATGGTGGGGGAAAAAGGAGGTAGCGCAAGGTGTAAGGAACACTGTGAACAACAACAAGGAATTGCAGACCAAAATCTACTACTGAGGGTGCAGATAGGTAAGGATGTCACAATGTTTATATAAATGATTATAGTTAATAAATATTTTAATATATATATTAATGAATATTAATAATGAATATTTTAATATATATATTAATGAATATTAACAATGAATATTTTAATATATATATTAATGAATATTAATAATGAATATTTTAATACATATATTAATGAAAGTTAATAATGAATATTTTAATATATATATTAATGGATATTAATAATGGATATTTTAATACATATATTAATGAAGGTTAATAATGAATATTTTAATACATATGTTGATGAATATAAACAATGAACATTTTAATGCATATGTTAATGAATGGTTCTTAGATGTTGATGAATACGTATCAATGAATAGTTAGGAATATACGTTAATAAATAAATGTGGATTTTGGATAATGGATATTTTTCAATAAATGTTAGGGAATACATGTTAAATTAGGAATATGAAAATATGGATTATGGAATGGAAAATAGTAATAAATTGTAAAATATAATATAAATGTGATTACCTGATGGAGGCTATAGGGAGGAAACTCCCTTAGTCTAATGAATGGATTATGACAATCCCTGGTAGGCAGTATATATACTAAATATCTATATGCATATATATGGCTTGGTTGACTAAGTTCATCTAAGAAGAGATGGATTTGGCTGGTCCCCTTTGAGGACTTGGATGATGAGATGCATCATCCAAGGCAGAGAACTGACATATGGTCTTCCTTGGATGGCTTGGGTGTAAGAAATTACACCCAAGACAGGAATCAAATTAACCTTTGATTTCCTGGATGGCTTGGGTGTAAGAAGTTACACCCAAGACATGAATCAAATTAACCTTTGATTTCCTGGATGGCTTGGGTGTAAGAAATTACATCCAAGACAGGAATTGAATTGAACATTGATTTCTCGGATGGCTTGGGTGTAAGAAATTACATCCAAGACAAGAATCAAATTCACCTTCGATTTAAAGGTAAGAATTGTGATTAGTGTTAATTAAGTATTTTAAAGTTAAATTGCAAGTCAGATTAGTTATATGTACATATATTTGTTGTATTTTAACAATCTGTTTTGCAGGACAATGATCTCTAACTAGTAGGGACATTATAGGCAGCAACCTTGTATTAACCAAAATAGGAGAATACAAGGCCTGGTTTAGTGAGAGCAGTAGGGGGAAAGAACCATGAAGAAAACCCCTTACCATAGCTCTATTCCTATACAAAAAACCAACAATGGAGGCTAGACAAGTACAAAACACCAGTCGAGAACCTTTGGAAGAAGATACCAGAGGCCTTTAAAAGAAACAATAACCAGGAAATAGAGAAACTAGAGAGAGGTGCCAACTGGAATCAATGGGAGTCTTCAGAGCCATCATCCATAGGAGCATGAGCCGTATCTAGGACAATGGGACATTTAGGGCCATAATTCAAGTGAGCTGCCGATTCTACCTTCTCCTTAGGGAGTCGGTAGTAGTTTGGATACCATTCTTCACCCAGGCCAAACCCCTAGTCATTTCTATCCACTAGATCACCATTCTCAAGGATCTCGAGGTCACCAGTCATGGCTATATCTTCACCACAGAGAAATATTGCCCTCCAATTCGATGTGAAACCGCTTTGAAAACCAACCGCTTTTAGAAGGAGCTCAATGTTCATGGAGATGACAAGCCAAGTTGCTTGGAAGGATTCAAAATCCTGAGAATTAACAATCACAAGCTTCTCCACCTCCGCTCCGTTGCTAAGTGACGTATATAGTAGTTTTGGGGAAGTAGAATTTTTAGATTGGCATCAATATTATCCAATACAGCATCTATTTCCCCCAACAGGCAGTGCGTGAACATCATCTGGGTTAGCTATTTTGCTTGCTGCTTACTAGTCCCCATGTAGATTAACATTGCAAGAAAAAAGGCTAGAATATCAGCATTGGCTCTATACCTGTGGTAAGCCATAATAAATTCCTTTCCCAAAATCCTCTTTAAGCTATGGAGAATGAGAGGATGTTGAGAAAAAAGGAACTCTTACAGAAGCCTATTTGTGATTTTGCCCAAGAAAGCCATATGTCGACAAGTAGCTTTGAGAAGGATTGGGGTCTCCATACCGAGTTGCCAAGACAGGAAAGCAAATTATGGTGGAAAGAAGGGGAGATCCATTATTAAATAGCAAGGAATCAAACTAGAGAATACATAACCTTGCAACCGCAACTCCAATAAATGCCCACACGCGTGATCTGCCAGTCTCCGGCTAACCATATGCTCCAAAATTCCTCAACTTGATGTCGATCGACTTTGATCAGCAAGTGATCATAACCAAATCTTGAAAGGATACAGTCATAACTAGATACTCAAGTACACTTGAATTTAATAGCCATGAGCCAAAAGCTAGCACTAATCAATAGTGCCAGCAATACGTCACATCACGATGATAAGAGGAGACATTAACCGGTTAACATGGCAGCCTGTCAATCCTTCTACCAAAAACAAGACACCGGTTTGCTCCATGACCGAAAGAGGTAGACAGAAACAGAGAGCACACAGTTTATCAGGAGACCCACTGGCACGCGCCATATTTCAAAGGATCTACAATCTCTTCCTGATCTAGACATAAAGGACATCTGCTGGGTCCATTGATACCTATTGAATGAAGCCTATCTTGAGTTAAGATTTTCCTCTGGCAGGCCAACTAGGCAAAGGAATCTGCTTTGGGAAGGAGGTGTTGATGCCAAAAGAGATTAACAAGCCAGTCTTTTTTGTCTATAGCCGCTTCTTTCAGCTTGTAGCCAAAGCATACCTTGTATTTTCCATCAAAGGAGCCGCACCACCGAATAATATCCTTATCAGGGGAAGGGAAAATAATCCTTTTGTTGAGAATATCAGTAAATAAGTCCTTCTGAAACCTATCCAAGTCCAGCTCGACCAAGGAGTTCCATTTCCATTTAGAGATACCATTTTCTAGGATTGGATAACTATAATCACAGATATTAAGCCCTAAGAGGTGAAAGGTTTCCTCCATCACAAGTTGTAGAAAGGGGTTGTGACATAGGGTAGCTTCACCCGACCAAGAATCAAACCAATAGGAGGCATCCCTGCCATTCCTGACCTCCCAGGTAACCCAAACACTTATGATTTCCCTTCTATCCAAAATAAAATTCTAGATAGCTGAGCCCCTAGGAGGGTTGTTGCTAATCAAAATACTCTTAGGTTCTAGGGAGTCCAGATATTTATGTTTTAGGAGCCTTGCCCATTTTTGCTTCCCTTCGCTACACATTTCCCAAACTAGTTTAGCACCCATTGCTAAATTCATAATTAATATTTGGCAAATACCAGTACCACCTACCATTTTTGGTTGACAGATCTTTTTCCAAGCTATCAGGGGAAATTTACCTTTATAATCTGACTGATTCCAAAGGAAATTTCTAATTAGAGAAGTCAATTCATCTTCAACCTCCATTGGTAACCGTAGGCAAGCCATGGAAAAAACTGGTAGCGCTGAAAGGATTGACTTTATCATAGTGAGTTTCCCAGCAAAAGATAGCCACTTGCCTTTCCAATTTGCAAGCTTGGATTTGCACTCATCAATGAGGTACTTCCAATAGTGAGCTCTGTTACTACCAATGAAAAGTGGGGTACCAAGAAATTTCCCTGGGAAATTAGCAACTCTGAGATTGAGAATCCTTGATAATACTTTTTGCAAGTTGAGCAGAGTGTTGACAAAAAACACTTCAGACTTGTGCTAGTTGATTTTCTGACCAAAAGCCAAACATTAATCATCAAGGAAAGTTTTGATTGATCTGGCTTCACGCCTATAGGCTGATCCAAATAAAATGGTATCGTCAGCAAACTGAAGATGAGTTGTTTTTTTGACCCCTATTGTCATATTAACTCCAACCCAAGGACCATCTTGGTGGAGAACTCTTATGGATCGACCTAAAGCTTCAACCATTATGATGAACAGAAAGGGTGATAATGGATCACCTTGTCTAATACCTCTTGTCGAAGAGAAGAAACCATGGGATGAACTATTGACCAGAACAAAGAATTTGGGGGAAGAGAGACAACTCGTGACCCAAGTGAGCCATTCCTTGTAGAAGCCAAATTTGTTGAGAACATCAAATAAGAAATCCCTATCCACCATGTCATAAGCTTTTATAATGTCCAGGTTTAAAATCATACATGAGTCCTTGGTTTTCCTGGCTGTGTGGAGTGTTTCATGAGCAACAATGATGCCTTCTACAATGGATCTTCCAGGGGAAAACCCGCTTTGTTCCTCTGATATGATGTGATTAAGGAGGGGCTTCAATCTGTTAGCTATGATCTTTTTTACAATCTTATATACAGTATTGCATAGAGCGATAGGCCTGAAATCACTCATCTGTTGTGGATTCTGCTTCTTTGGAATTAGAGTAAAAAAGGTGTGATTGATGGTCCCTAACATAGTCATCTTCTTTCTTGGTTCTTCTACAACAAGGTGTAAATCTCAAGTATGATATCCCGTTATTGATGGAAGAACGCGACAGGCAAGCTGTCCGGGCTAGGAGTCTTATCCGGTTTCAACTAGAAGGTGGTCTTCCTTACTTCATCAATAGAAATGGGCGTATAGAGAGCTGTATTTTGATTAGCAGAGATGATGGATGGGATTGAGTTCAGAATTCTGGCTCTTGCTTCATGATCAATCTGATGGTCCCCATTCAATAGAGAATCAAAGAATCTTACAGCTTCTTGCACAATGTCCTCGTAATTCTTGATAGTGACTCCATTCGACCTCATAATCTCTGATATTCTATTTCTGTTTTGATTGGCAATGGCCGACCGGTGGAAGAATTTGGTTTTTTAATCTCCTTCCTTTAACCATAACTCCCTTGATTTTTGTCGCCAGTGGATTTTCTCACATCTAAGGATTTCATTTAGGTCTGATTTGAGAGAATTTTCTTTGATGAATAGATCCTCAGTCATTCCTAAAGACACAACATAGTTGGTTAAATCAACCAATTTAGCCTTAATTCTTAATTTCTCCATATGAATATTCTTGAAGTGGTTATTATTCCATTCTTTGATCTTAACCTTAATATACTTGAGCTTTTTATTGAGAATGAGAAGTCTCAAATGATTCCTAAAAACCGGCTCATTCCACCAAGCTGGTATAAGATCATGAAGTTCAGCCACTTTGAGCCACATTTTCTCAAATTGGAATAAAGTACCTCCCTCCGCTTTAGCCAAGGCGACCTCCGGATAGTTCGGGTAGTGATCTGATCCAGTGAGTGATAGAATTGATGATTCTAAGGCTAGATTTTAGCATAGCCACTCACCAGAAACAAGGAACTGGTCGAGCCACTCAGCAATATTAGTGAAGCCCAGTCTCTGGTCCGACCATGTGAAAATTCCATTTTTCAGAGCAATGTCTAAGAGGTGATTTTTCTCAACAAAGTCCAAGAAGTCTTTTTGGGACGTACTAGTCCTCTGAATACCCCCACTTTTCTCAATTCCAGAAAGGATCGTATTAAAATCCCTAGCTACCACACAACTACCATCAGTAATACTGTTTAGCTTAATGGATAGGAGATTCCAGAGAGCCCACTTATCACCAGCAGAAGAAGGTCCATACACATTGAAGAGATCGAAGCTCTCATTACGTCCAAGAATAGTGACTAAGCAATGTTGCCAATACTTATCTTCTCCCACGAGTGAGATCTTAACATTCATGGGGTTCCAAATAATTCCCAAGCCACCAAAAGCTCCATCTAATTTCCTAAAAAACACATCCCGCTGTTTCCAAACTCTCATTTTGGCCTCAATCTCAGCCTTGCTCCATTTAGTTTCCTGTAGTAGCCAAATATCTCCTTTGGAGTCATCAATCTGGCACTTAATAAAGCACCATTTGTCAAGGGAATTGATGCCCTTGACGTTGCAAGATAGGAGTCTCATGACTCCTAGGGAAGGGCATTTCCCTTCCCTAAATTAAGTTTGGTTTGACCAGAGGCAGCACCAATGACTACTAGCATGACTTTTTTGGACTTGTGCCCCCGCCCACCTTTTGGTTTAAAATTTGGTTTATCAATAATCGAATTTGATTTTCCAAAACCTTTTAGGGAACCCTCCATTATAAGCTCTGAGTCAGGTTCAAAGTCCTCCTCCCCCTCTGAGGAGGAGGTTTCAATTTTGCCATCTTCTAGTTCATTGCCTATCGGAGGGTGATTCTGCCCTCCTAACACCTCTATAGTGTCATTCTCCATAGCATGAGAGAGTGGATTTCCATTTTCAATTGCCAAATGATTCCTAGGCACAAAGGGGGAGGGTGGAAGAGAGTCTGCTAATTTGGATTCAATGTCTGCCTGAAGGGATTGGGTCTTCTGCATTAGTGTGAGAAGATCTTGATGGCTCTCGCTTTGGCTAGAGGAGGGGAGGACTATGATCGAAGGGGTTGCCTCTATCAGCATAACATTATCCTTCTCAAGAGCATCATTGCAAAGGGCATCCCCGGTGTCATTGGTAATGGGAGGTTCTGGTTGCAATTTAACCTCAATAGGAGATTGCATACAGGGATAATTTTGTTGTATCGTAGCGGAGACATCAAAAATAATACCGGTATGATCCAAGGAGAAGCATTTAGGGAAAATATGCAGCTGATCTTCCCTGTCAATCTTTTGAATCCAGATCTTTCCAGCCCCAATAATTCTAACTTCATCGGGGATCTTGTTGATTTGGTTTGTGCTAATACAAATTCTGAGAAAGCTTCCCCATAGTTTATCTTCCAAGATGTCATTTGCTGATACAAAGGTGCCAAGGTTTTTGCATATGTCCTTAATGACATCAATGTGCCAATAATCTGAGGGACAATTATACAATCTTATCCATACCTTTCTATCTAGAAAGATATATGTCTGGGGATTGAAATTGGGCTGCCAATCGATGATGTGAACTTCAATGCCATCTAGGATATATGGACCTCTATTTTTTGCTTTCCATTTCTCCTTATTGGTCATAAATTCAATCATATAGAAATCATTCGGAAGAATATTAATATTAATATCCTTTCCCCACTGCGCTCTATACCAAGATTCAAAGCTGTCCTTAACTCGCTTTCCACCACCCTACTTGATGAAAAGGCAAGACTCAAGCAAATTTTACCGAGAAGAATTAATTTTATTCTCATCCAGAAAGATAGTGGGTATGGCATAGTCATTGAAAAAGTTAGGGATATCCATGGGTTGGTTTTGTAGAGTATGGTGAATGAGTTCAGGGTGTGCCAGGGATAAAGATTCAATGGGTTCAAGGAAATTCATAGTACTGTCATAACAACCTCAGACTGTCAAGTTGAGTTCTAAAAGACTACCTCGCGTTAACATCTTGAGACCAAAGAGTCATAACATGATTATCGAAGCTTACGTTAGTATTTAGAGAATCTAAGCCAATGAACCTAGCACTAGACCCTTCTCCTACTTCAGACTAGACTATATATTGTGATTTAACAACAACTTCTTCAGATAGAGTTTCAACATTCATGACAGAGTAGTCATAGTTTGGTGTCTAATAGGTAATGGCATAGATGGATCTTGTTTTAGATGAACTAGTGTCAGAAGATGAAGCATCTGACTCCTGTTCAAGTGGCTTAGTGAAAGTATGTATGGTATCAATATCAACATCTTTTATGCTACAAGTTCCTTCTTGTTCTGGTTCAGTGATCACCTGCAGTTGACATACTTGTTGACATGGATCTGTTATTCTTTGTCTTCTTTCCCATTCTGCTTCTTTTGGATTGATGACTGGCTCTATTTGACTATCCTCCAGATCTTCAATTGTGCTCCCATATCTTACTTGTTTTATCTCATTAGAGGGAGATACAATAAGTGAGTGATTTTCTTGTGCCTTTTCTTTTCTTAGTTGTTGCTCATAGGCTTCTTGTCTTTTCAGTCTAGCTTCCTCTAGTTCTTTTTGTAGCTTCATTTGTGCTATTTCCTATGCTTCATCCATAACATCATCGGATTCTTTAGGATTTTCTTCATTAGATATATCTGATAGAGTTTATGGACCCCATTCATACTAATTTGAGTCTGTCTTTGAATCCTCTTGTTGCATTCTTCCTTTATATGTGACTAGAATGTTTAATGATGCAAACATTTCTTTAATTCCTTCCACCTCTTCTCTCATGTGTTTTGGAATATTTGCTTCTGGTAATATTCTTGCTGATACGTCTGGATCTTGATTAATAGCTTCTTCCTCTGTCTTAATTTCCTTCTCTTCTTGTTCTTTCTCATACTCTTCCTAAGCTTGTTGAGCATTTACTCCCTGTGTCGATGCTTGATTTAGGGTCTTCTTCTTAGGTTGTTGATAAGAATTTTGTTTTTGATTTGATGATACATCTAGATGGTATCCAAGTCCAGTTTATCATTTGTAGATTTAGTTTGTATCTTGATAGGTTTAATAATTCCTTCTTGTTGCTTTCTCAAAGGACTTGTACCTGAATATCCCATGCATTGGATTATCTTATAGCCTTGACCATATTTTTCAGGGTAGATTTCACAATGTTTCACTTTATTTTATTCTTTATAAATCTAGTCAACAACAACTACCTCTTCTATTTCATTTGCAAGGGAAGCAAAGGACTGTACAAAAGTACCATCATAAATGACGTTTGTAGGTGAAGGTTGTGGTTTCATAGCATTAGACGATTTTCCAGTCTATCTTGGTGATGGAGGAAGATTCATCAATGAAATTAAATGTTCTATCTTGTATCCACCCATGCCAACATCTGTAATTTTTAATTTTATTTCTAAATCCTTTATAATAGCTTCTGAATTCTCAACTATAGAGGATGCTCTGTTATGAGGAACAATAGATTCTGCACATTGTTTTAATGTGTTGCAAGAACAACTTGTATCAATACGAATATTGACTTCAACTCCATTGTAGGGAAACTTCAAGCACTAATGACATGTAGAAGGAACTGCTTGCATAGAATGAATCCATGGTCTGCCCAACAGAATGTTATAAGAAAGAGGAAGATCAAGCACTTGACAGATAACATCTCTTTCCACTGGTCCTACTCTGATTTGTAATAACACCAACCCTTTAGAAGTTCTCTCTTCTTCATCATAAGATTTTATTGTTATCTTCTTTCCTTGATCTATGATATTCTTAGAAAAAAAAATTGTATGAGTAAACTGTAACTACAAATGTTTAATCCAACACCTCCATCTATCAAAACATGCTTATCTTGGTGTTATGGATCATAGCTTCAATGTTAAATGGCTGATTATGGGGATGGTTCAAGGAATTATCATCTTCTTCAGAGCAGGACAGGTAGTGAGGTGAGGTTAAATGACCCACCATGGATTGAAACTGATCTAGATCTAAGTCTTTAGGGACATTGGTAGCAAGGAAATCTTTGTCCAGAATATCTCTTTGAGTAGGAGAGATTTTAAGCAGTTCAAGAATAGAAATTTGAGTAGTAGTTTATTTTAGCTGCTCAACAATGCTGTAACTAGAAGAGGATGGAAAAACCAGTTGTTTAGATGAAGAAGACTTAGTCGTAATAGTAGTTGGTTGTTTATTCAAAGATGTCAGCTATTTGGATGATAATGTTTGGTCAGAAGATGAGGAACTAACTCCTTTGAGAGTAACTTTTCCTCTAGCATGGGTCACAACGTTTGCTTCCCTCAACTTGTTTTAATCTTCTTTTATTATGATTACATTGAAATTCTCTAATTGAGAGGGTTCAAGCATGTTGATGACATTATCATTGTTGGTACAGGTGTAATTGATCTTCACACCTCCCTTGGATTTAGATGAATCTCCTTGTTCATAAGTGGGAAAGGGGTCTTTGAAAGCTTTGTGATCAACATTGGCTGCATGATTTCCCACAACAATTTTGCTAGCATCAATAAGGTCTTGAATCTCATGTTTGAGTTTCATGCAATTATTAGTTGTGTGCCCCTTGTTTCGGTGATATTCACAGTAATTATTTTCTCTCCACCATTTGGGTTTGACTTTAGCATCATATGGCTTTGAGTTGTCAAGCAATGAGATCAAATTATTTGCCATCAGAGTCTTAAGAGTTGATTCATAGGATTCTCCTAGAGGAGTAAAATCACGCTTAGGCTTTGAAACCCAGGGCTTTATCTTTAAACCACTCTTTTGATTTCTTAGGAGGGTTTTCTACAACATTTTGGGCAGCTTTGAGGGCCTGTGTACCACTAGCTAGATTAAATATCATTGGGTTTGGTTTTGACTTAACAGTATCGACTATTCCATCATTTACAACATTTTTGTTATTATCTTTGCCATACTTCTAGTATTTGTTTTTCTCTTTAGAACTAGAGCCATGTCGTGTTTCCTTATTAAGTGATATCTATCCTTTCTTTACAAGCATATCTTCTATTTTGAGAGCACTATCCACTATCTTATTGAATGAAAGATTTACTTGAATTTGAATACTGTATTTTAACTCAAGAATTAGATTGTTGACAAAGATACCCATCTTTTCAAAATTAGGAATGGTTTGTGAATATCTTGAGAACTTCTTTCTCCAACATTGAAGGAAAGTGAGAAAAGGTTCTCCTGTTTCTATCTTGTATTACAAAGGTCAATCATAGTAATTGGATGATGAATGTTATAGAAGTTGTAGACGTATAAAAATGACCATATTCCAAAATGAATATTTTATGTTCATTTTTCTATTTAATTAAATCCAATTTAATTATATTATCCACATTCCTCTATTTTATTAAGTAAATTACTCAATTTATTTAAATAAAATTCACTATACCCATTTAATGAATAAATCATTTTATTCAATTAAATCCCCCCTATCCACTTTTAATTAAATTCAAATTTAATTAAATAGTTATCCTAAATTGAGTAAATCTAATTTATTTAATTTCCCCAAATTGCAACCAAATTGAATTAAATTACTTTATTTCAATTAAGTCCTATTATCCCTCCATCCACTTGCAAAATCCCAAACCCCTTTGTAATCCCTTCTAGAGTCTTCTAATCGCTTCTACTTAGGCTAACCCATCATTCTAAACTTTGTCACATCCCTAAGCAAAAGGGAGGTCACTTCTCAAAACCTCATAGTCTTTGATAACCATTAAAGGCTTCAAGCCTCCAACCACTTAATTCCTCAAAGTCTTTGATAACCATCAAAGGCTTCAAACCTTCAACCACTTAATTCCCCAAAGTCTCCAATAACCATTAATGGTTAACTCAAACTCTCTTACATGGTTAAAGAATTTGTTTTAACTCAACCTTCACCCAACCCAAGGGTCTCATCAAGCCTTTAATGCTTTGACCATGATTATCTCATAATCATTTGCACAAGAATTTATCCTTGGATTAATTCTTAATCCAATTGATAAACCTAACTTAAGCTTGACCCTTACCCTCTAGATAACCATTAGGTCTTCTCAGGCATTTAATGTCTCCAACCCCTTTTCTCAACCAATCTTATGTTGACACTTGTCACCATTTCATTGGTGCCAATTGCAAACATGGAACCCCAACTTTTAAACTCAACCCTTGATTGAATCTTTTAATCCTGGCCATCCATTGCCCTATTTTTGCTATAAATAGAGCTCTCAATCCTCCATTTTAATCATCCTCCAAATTTGTAGTATCACACTTATGCTCAAATACATTCAAACTCTCATATATCATTTTTTATGCTCATCATTTAGCCTCTCTTTAGAATAGAAATTAGTCTAAATATGCATGTTTAGAATACTTTCTTTATCATTTAGCTCAATCATAGACTAAATATATCATGTTAGGATAGTATTCATACTAACCTTGTCATCTTATCATCTAGTTTATTGCATTTCTATAATC
Source organism: Cryptomeria japonica (assembly GCF_030272615.1). NCBI lineage: Eukaryota > Viridiplantae > Streptophyta > Pinopsida > Cupressales > Cupressaceae > Cryptomeria > Cryptomeria japonica. The sequence continues at coordinate 602,596,728 of NC_081408.1, read as the reverse complement.
ATGCATAGCTTAGGATGCATTTCATTTTAAAGTCTATCAAAGCATCCCTCGTTCTTGCATTTGCCATCCCTAAACCATTTTTCTCAGTGATCTAAGAGCAAAAACATTGGTTTGAGGGACATTGTGAGATAGAGAACCATGGGACCCACCTTGGGAAGCTGAGTAATACTTTGTTACTCCATAGCTTGCACCAAGAAGTCCTGTGTGTGTGTGTGGACAAGTCATTTAGCAATATTTTCATATATTGAGTTTTATCAACCCACTTTTCTCGCATACATTTCTGGCGCCCACCATGGGGCCCGACCCCATATATCAAATCGGTTTCTGAAATTAACTACTTTTGTAGGCATGCGGGAAAAATGAATTAGTGCATTCAGCTCACTGTTTAACGCATCCAGTAAAGAGCATAGCGCATCCGGTCCACTGTTCAGCGCATGGAGTCCATCACCTAGCACATGTAGTTAATACATTAGCGCATCAAATCACTAATTTTCCTGTAGGTCTTAGCACGGAAGAAAACCAGAGTAGCGCCTTCAGCGCACAGAGTAGCGCATCCAACAAACAGTGTAGTGCGTTGATAGTTAATTTTAGCGCGTCGAGGGTATATTGTAGCGCATACAGTCTGTTCTGTAGCGCATCGAAGACAGACACAAAAATTGCAACCGAAAATGAAATTTTAGACTTGTGGAAGTCAACCAAATCATCTAACATTTTTTTTTAGTTTGCGTGCAGGATTCTAACCAAATTTGTTGCAGAAAGGAGTGTAAGCTTAGAATATTTAGATGGTTAAGATTTTCTCTAACTTAGTTAAGTTAGTTTAAAATTTTAAAACATCTTTTATTCTTAAAATTGAACTCACTTATTTCTTTTGGGCTATAAAATGAACTACTATCTGAAATATTCTTGCTTTTATAGGAGAAAAACACTTCATTTTGGAAGCTATAAAAAGAACCAACAAATCTTTACTTTGGCAAAAGTTTTAAAAAGAACCTCACCATCCTTTGGTGTTTAAAAGGATTCACTTCATTTTGCAAAGTAAAAGAACCTCATCTTCATTTTGTGCAAGGCAAAGAGGGAAATTTTTTCCCTATCGACTTTAATTTTGTTGACCAAACATCGAATTTACTTTGTTGACCAATTCCTTTTCATAGATCAGAGAATCATTGCCTTGAAAGGATAAAATAAACACCATGTTTTTGTGGAGCAACATCTCCATATAGATTTTAGCAAATCATTGAATTGAAAGGCTAAAAGGAACCAATTTGATTGCTTTGTCTCGAAAGTGGAAGGAATATGCTCTCCCCTTAACTAGGTGATCAAAAATCTAGACCACTCTTACAGCTTTTTGTACTTCAAGCATTTACATCCTTTAGCAGGCCTGCCTTCCTGAGGAGTTGGAATCAACTCTTAAAGTCGTTTATGGCCGGTGTAAAGGGAACGACCTAAGTGGGGAATGACTTTGATGCCAAGAATTCCAACCCACTATAATCAAATGTGGAAAGTGATGAAAGTCCTTTTCAATGGTTGCGTGCAACGATTAGCCTTCCCTAGTATCCTTGAGATACGTAAAGCCTTTGTTCTAAAGGTTGGGAAGTCTCCTAAGGGAGTTTATCACTAACGATCAAACGAGAAGCCTGATTATGAACCATAGAAATAGAAGCTTTGAACCAAGTCAGTAACTAGACATTTATAACATCATAGTGCAAGGGTGGGGAAGAATCCGCCCCCAAGATTACTCACCATATATCTCCCAAGATAACTACTCAACTGTGAAGCAATTCACTTTGAGTTAATTTCTGGCAAAAGGCAAAAAAATGGGCGCCCTCTAGGGGGTGACACGGCTATTTGAGCTGACAGAGTATCGAGACTAGTGGGCTATGATGTTATTTATGACCCTTGACTAAAGAGTCTTTTTGAAGTGTATTATTCATATCCAAACCTGTTAAAACATTGGAGATTTGAACACATCCTCGCAGAACATACACTTTTTGTTAGATTAGGCAAAATGGTTGTACTTTTTGTGCCGTGCTTGCATTTATTACTTCAGAAAATCATCCATCAAACTTGAAAAATTCTCAGCAAAAATTCAAAAATCATAAAAAAATCAACCAAAAGAAAAATCAGGGCAGTTTAGCGCATAAGAGAAACTTCTTAGCATGTGAGGTACTTTTGTTAGCGCATCAAATATCAAGTTAGCGCATCAGGTCCAAATAGTAGCGTTTTTATCATAGGTCAAATCAGTGTTGACACATTTAGCACATCAGAAAAATAGTCTAGCATGTAGAAGCAACAGCTTAGCGTGTGGAAACCACAAATTAGCGCATAAAGCTCAACATTTAGAGTGTGATAGGCCCAGGACAGCGCATAGCTTTTTCAATAGTTAGACAATAATTTTTAAACAGTCCAAAATTTTAGCGCGTGTCTGGGGGCAGCCTAGTGCGTGTGGTTATTATTTTAGCGCATAGAGGCGTTTCAGTAGCGCATGTAGTCTCTGTTCTAGCATGTGATCAAAAACAAAAAAATAGAGAGCAAAACTAGGAGGAATTTTTAAATTTTCAAAAACATTTTCAGAAACCTCTTTCCATCAACATCATTTTTCATCAAAATAGAGTGACAAAAAAACCATTAAAACTATTTCTTGAGCTACATTTGTGTCAAAACAAACATTGTCAAAATCTTAAATGAATCATGCGATAAAAGATGTCTCTCTTATCATAATCTGAAGACCTCATCATCAGTATCAATAGAATCCTTTACCATCTTATGGATTTTTATCTCAAAACACTTGTTTAAAACTTTTAAATTGTCAAATCAAGTTTCCATATCGGGAGGCTTTTATCCATATCATTTGACACACTTTGTCGTGAAGGGGCATCTAAACCTTCACTTTGATAGAGTAAGATTTGAAATTTTCAAAAACAAGAATCAAATGAATCCAAACAAATCAAAAGAAACCATTGATCACTCATATTCTGAGAAGAAAGAACCTTTATTGTAACATCACGTTGAAGAAACAACAACCTAGTGTTTCCAAATTCATCAAGAGAAATAAGTGTTTATACATCAATCGTCAACTCTTCAAATCTCATTGGGTATTCCTTCATCACGTCAAACGGTATATCCAAAACAAATCCAATGAATTTGACAAAGAACCATTGAAGACAAGAGCCTATTGTCAAAAATCTGCTTTTAATCAAATCATAAACCGCGGAGGAAAGATCAATCCAGCATTCTTTCCCAACGAGTGCATCACTTATAACACATCTCGACCAGAACCACCCACCCTCGAGCAACACATCGAAGAGGATTTTGTCCCCTTCATCACTGAAAGTTTGTACTAAAATGCCTGTTACTCGCTCTCAAAAGAACCAACAAAGCGAGACACACACAGAATCAAGTATGAATCGAAGATTGTCAAATCCTTTTGAAGTTCCACACTCGGAAGAGCCTGAAATTACTGAAGCACTTCTTCAGGAATGTTAAGAAAATCCTTCATTCCAAAAACTTATCGAAAGGCTTATGGAAAATGACAAAGAAAAGTATCTGCTCATGCTCACAAGTAAAGGCGTTAAACTTCCCGAAGATTTAGACACAAACATTTTTCAAACCGGGTCTCAACAATATGCATATCAAGAACAACAAAGAGAAGAAGAAACTCACATACCTAAGCAAAATATTCCAGAACAACGTATACCAGAAATGCGTATACCTGAGCTCGAAACTCCAGAACAAAACATACTGTTTACCACACCTTTTCAGCTAAGAACAAATGCAAGGGAAGAACTTTTCCCTCGACAATCTAATGCGCCTTTGGTTTCTCTTACTCAACAAATGCAAATGTTGCAAAGATAAATACAAGATATGCAACAAGGGACAACAATGCGGTACTCTTTAAACGAAATCTATCCTTATCCATTTGATAGAAGATTGAACATGGTACCTTTTCCTCCAAACTCAGATGTTCCCAAACTTGATAAATATGATGGGAAAAGTGATCCCCAGGATCATGTTCGAGAATTTTGCACCATGAGTCTTGAATTTGCTCATGATGACACCTATCTAATGAGGTTATTCCCAAGAAGCCTGGGAGGACAAACAATGGAATGGTTATCCAAAATTATACCACCTGTCAGATCATTTGATGAATTGGTTAACCAATTCATAACCCAATATTCCTATAACATTCAACATGCCATAACCATGCTAGATGTCTGCAACACCAAACAAAAGAACAATGAAACATTCATGATATTCCTTCAACGTTGGCGACGCATGGTATGACGATATCCTCGAGATATTCCTGAAAAGGAGAAAATGGAAATCTTCATCGATAACTTGAATGGTGAAATGAGTTACAGACTAAAAATTCAATGCATACCATCTTTCGCTAAATTGATTGAAAATGGCATTCAAGTAGAGGAAGCATGTGTCAAAAAGGGAACACTCAAATTCTATAAGGAAGGAGCAAACTCATCAAACTACAATAATCAGAACAACACCAACCTTGACAAATCTCGATTTTGGACTCAAAACAAAAATGAAGGCAATAATGAATCATATGATCCCAAATCTAAGCAACCAGTGCTTGCATTATCCGGATATCCTCAAAATACAAAAAATCCTAAAAAAGCTAATCCTGGTGCTAACACATATGCACCAAACATTGATCAAGGACAACTCAACACAAACAACACCCATGATACTCAAAACAAAAACATGAATCCAGGACCTAACAACAATTCACGCAACAACACGATCAATTTCCAAAAGCATATCTTCACACCACTGGGACAATCATTAGAATCAGCATTCAGAGAACTTTTGGCAAATAAGATTCTTTCTTTGCCTCCAATCAGCAACTATGAACCCCCAATCAAACCACCTTGGTGGAATGATTCACATTATTGTGATTTCCATCGTAACAAGGGTCATAGAATGAACAATTGCATGAGATTGAAACACCTGGTACAAGACATGATTGATCGAGGTGACTTAACGGTGGATGGTCTCAAAACAAATGGTGATCATGAAGCCTTCAAAAATCCTCTCCCAAATTACAACAAAGATGGAGCATCAACTTTGGATGATACACGCGGAGCTCATATCAATCATATCTACAACAACACCATCAACCACGTATCAGCTAAAGATCATCAAGTAAATGTCATCACCATTCGAGATCGACATGATCATGAATCTGTCAATGTAACAACCCGAACTCAAAAATATGTCTTGAAAGGACATACTGCACCTGCAAATACCACCTCAAAAATCCAATATGACTTGGTTAGAAAACTACACAAAACTCCAGCTCAGATATCTATACTAGAATTGTTGAAACTATCACCAAAACACAAAGACATATTGGAACAAGCGCTATTGGAAACAAATGTACCTCAAAATCTTGATACAGATAGATTTCAAGCCATGGTCACCCATATGACAGGACCTCATAACCTCACCTTCTTAGAGCATGACAATACTTCCTTGAGCCATCCGCATAATACTCCTCTCCATATTGAAGTCATTGTTTGCAAACACCGAGTAAAAAGAGTCTTGATAGATGGAGGAGCCGGACTTAATATATGTACTTTAAAGCTTATCCGTGCATTAGGCTTCTCAGAAGAACCTATTGATCCCTGCAAGAAGATTACCATAAAAGCATATGATGATGAGGAAAGGTCCTCTAAAGGAATGGTGATATTACCTATTCAAGTGGGACCAGTACAAAAGGATACTATATGTCAAGTCTTAGACATAGATCTAACTTACAATATTTTGTTAGGACGACCCTGGATACATGAAATGCAAGCAGTACCTTCTACGTATCACCAGTGTGTCAAATTTCCTTATGATGGACAAGAAATCTCCATATCAGTTGATCATAATCCATTTCAAACTTGCAACGCAATGGGGGCAGCCCAAGATAGTTTGGTTCCTCATAATAGAGAAAAGCAGCGATCTTTGACATCAGATCTACAACCAGCAAAGCCCAACTCCTTATTTGGAGACTTCAAGCAGAAAATGCAAATCAAGGACCAAGGCATGGGAGAATACTCTTTGGAGCCTTTATGTTTGGCCAAATTGCCAAAATCACCTAGATCTCATGGATTACCTACTACGTCAACACATCTGGCCACTCAGCCCATCACCAAATTTGATGGTACCTTCATCCAATTGGGTACTCTAGCACATGAATCAGAAGACAAGGACGTTCTTAGTTGGTTAGACAAAGATGAGGAAGAAGATAATAGAGAAGCCACTCTGGACATTGTTCTACCAACACACCTGTACAGAAAAGGATACTTAATCATGAAGCAAATGGGATATGACGATAAAGGACCTATTGGGAAATGCAAAGAAGGAGTTACTGAACCTATAGATCTTCCTTCACAACCTAGTAGAAACAAAGCAGGATTGGGATCTAAATTCACTTTCCTATTGAAAAGGCCGCCACACACAACTACAAAACCTCAATGGAAGGTAAAGAAGAAATACAAAGAAGAATCCTGGCAGGAAGCACTCTTTGAATCAGCAGAAACAATCCGCAAGACACAGGAACGTCAAGATCATAAGTTGCATCAGAGAAAGCTTCTAAGCCACAAGAAGGCCATATCTATAGCGGTAGCACATATTTCAACACCAATGTCTCAAGAACAAATCATATTATCTCCAGATACTGTTATTCCTCCCCGAGGAAGCACAGTCTATGAACAAATCCAGAAAGTAGAAGACGAATCTGACACAGAATCAACAAATACTATCAAAATGGTATCCATCATCAAAGATTTGTTTTCACCATACAACATACCTATTTATAGCACAGATAAAATCTGGGATGATGCCTCTGAGATAGATTCCAATGAATATGAATGGGGTACCTGCTCCAATACTACTACAAATATCCTGGATGATACTAATTCTATATCCCTTTCTCAAGAAGGACATAACGCAAAAGATAGACCTCTTGAATTTGGATAGCAGAATATCTATGACGCCAAGGAAAGCGAACAGAAACATTATGAACAAGTCTATGCAGAAGACAATACCATCGAAGGCCTCGACGAAATCCTGGACTTCTTTAAAACCAAAAAGAATCACGATGAAAACTCTATCCTAACACTTACAGTAGCAGAGCTTGATCCACCCAACGATTCCTTACCGCTTGTCTTTCCTGACCTCATCGATTGGGATGAACTTGAAACCCATAATATACCAATTTTCCCAGATGATGAATCTATTATGCATTACCTATGTACCGCAACTCCAGAATATGTCTGTTCATGCATAAATTCCATACATAGAGCACACAATTATTGGACATGGTCTTGGGGATCCGAGTTACCATCATATTTATCAAATTTAGGAATTTTTGTTCTTGAAGGAAATGGAGGCAAATACTCTTATTGAATGGAAATGGGTAGATTGTATCCAAGGAATATTTCACATGAGATTTGTCTTTGTCTTTCATTTCTTTGATCTCAGTTTGTAGTTCTTATAATTGTTTTGTCACCAATGCTAGTGCAGTATCTTCTTCTTTAGTGATAAGGCTTTCAACATTGTAGTCAGGAGGAAGATTGGCTCCTTGCTTAGCCAATTCTAGAAAATATTCTTCTTTTTCTCGAGCCATGATAATCTTCATCATCTTTCTGAAATCCTTGTTGTTTTGACATTTTATTATAGTATCTTCTTCAGGTTCGAAAACTTCAGAATTATTAGAAGAGGAATCACTATCATTAGCCTGGATGCTAAGGTCATCACGAGCCTTAAATTTAGAAGACTCTTTTTCTTGTTTTTCTCGAGACATTTGGGATGATAAAGGTTGATCAAATACTGGTTGACTTGATGACGAAGGTTCGTTAGAGGTTTGTTGTTCAAAAGGTTCATCAAAGATTGGTTGTTCTTGAAAGAATGGATTAGTTTGCAATTTGTAAGACTGCTCTTTACTTTCATCAAATTTTTTAGAATAGCTCCTGGTTCGAACATGCATTTACAAGTGGTGTGATTGAGAGATAGAAGTGATACAGATGTCAAGATTAGATCAAAGTTAGATGTTTTGTTTGAGGTGAAGAAGACCAAGTCTAGTTTCAAGAATGATCTATCTTGTATAAGACATGATCTAAGTGAATCAGATTGATCAAGTTGATGAGAGGTTGATTGAACTAGCTAAGATATAATCGACAAAATTGTGCAACACAACAACAAGGGTACACTACAAATATTGTTTATGGTTAGGGTGAAAAAGACTAGGTATACGCTTACTGTAGACTGGTTAGGCAAGTATAATAGATCTGAAAAGGCACAAGAAAAACGCATGTTTCTAGACTGACAGAATCAAAGTCTTGTACAAAAAAATAATATGACTCAAACGATAGTTTACTGACTTTCAGACGACACAAATAGATACTCGTACGAATTGCTACCTATACTCGAACAAAAATATTGGGTTTATAAGATGATAAACTGTTAATGATGATGATGACTCACAAGACAATTTATGTATGTCCAAATGATAATTTGTAGAGACTATAACGACAATCTAAAATATATATATATATATACCTTGCATGTTAAGACTAGTACGTTACTTTACCAGTTATTAGATGACAATTCTCAAAGGGTAATACAAAAATCCAAAAGACTCGTATGACATTGGACCGGATAGGGATGATTTTCTGACAAGGAGGGAGTTTTTACCACTGCGTTTTTGATGTTTTGATTGTTTTTCAGTTTCTGTTTCCAGGACAAAGACACAACAAACATGCAAAATGTTAAGTCACTTCAAGCACAACACGCTAATCCTAAGGAAGTTGGCTGACAGAGAAAACCTTTGCTTGTAGACTTAGGTACACACCCAATAGCTAATCAGAATATGGTTGCTGAGTCTCACACAATGGATTCTCAATGCCGTATTAGTTGACTCCAAATGCTAATGGGGAAATGATATGGCAAGTATCTTGGGAGAGTTACTATTTCTCTTGTACAAAGATTATCCCCCTTTCGGAGGTGAACTAGGTAGCTTCTATCTTAAAGTTCTTAGTACGGTTTTCCATTCAAAATTACCTCTTGAAGTCGTGCAAGCGGGATTGAGGCCTATAGCTTGAAAAGGTATGGAAACAAGATGTAGTCATGCAAGCGTGATTGAGACAACAAGGCCCTACAAATGCCCAAAATGAGAGAATCTCAAAGAGAAAAATCAAATAATCCCGTCTTTTGAGACTTTAATCTCGAAAGGCCTATTTATTATAGTGAGTTGGAATACTTTGGTCTAGCTGTACTCACTTGGGTCATTCTCATAGGGTGATTACTTTTTCCCACTATGACAGGCTCGCTAAAGGAACACAAATCTCAAAACTAGAAAAACTTCAAAGATCTAGATTTCTGATTGTCTGTATAGACAAGAGCATAATCTCCTACCTTTTAGACTTTTCTCAAACATGAAAGACAAATTTGTTCATTAACCACATCACAATTTAAGTGCCTAGAAATGAATTAAAGAATACACAATGTTTGGTTGATTCTTCTTAGGCAACCTTCAAAAACAACGCATCAGTAGTCATATTGTTTTTGAGCAATGGATTCTTTGGCATGCGTGAGTTTGATTGATAGATTCTTTGATAAGCATTTTGCAAAAAAACCAGTTAGGTTGTGAAAATAAAATCTCTTAGATAAACAGAAGACAGGTCAGGGTTAGCATCAGTAAAATCAAATTCAATTCAAGAAAAACCCTAAAAAGTATAATGTTTCTGAAACAAGAAAATCAAAAATTTGTACGACAACTCCCATAGAACAAGATGACTATTCTCAGTGAACTAGATGAGTAAACACTGAATAAAAACAACAAAAGCAAAATATCGTACGAGGATTCCCACATAACCATACAACAAAAATTAGAACTCGTACTGTGTGCTACAAAAGCTCGTATGACAGTTTGCAAAGACTACATGAACGAAATCTGGAAAATAAAAAAAAATGATTGTAAGGCTGAAAAAAATTGAATTCTTCTGCCCCACGGTGGGTGCGAAAAATGTGTGTGTGAAGAAGTGGAGATCTGTAAGCTGCAAGACACAAACACTTCAATAAATCATTGTAACGATCGAGATTAATTTTTGATGAGTGGTCAAGATTATCCAAAAGGAAGCACAATCCAGGTGAATTGATGTGATTGGTTGCTTTTTTCAGATTTGAAGGAAATAAGATTGAACTAAAATTAAGATAAAATCAAAAAAACTAATTTATTCCACGTTTTTATTCAATTTTGAGATTTAATTGTTTTAATTGCTTTTCTTGAGATTTCTCTATTTATTAGATTTTCAAGAGAAAGAGGAACAATTTTAGCCAAGCTTTTAAACAAGCCTACAAAAAAAAAAGAAAGTTGGGACGATCATGGTCCCACTTACACAATCCAAGGTTTGAAGAAAGTTGACCTTTCACCCACCACTCGAGCATGAATTTGGGAAAAGGAACTAGAAATACCTTTTTTCCTGATTACAATAGTCTTAGTGATATTATCATCCAAATTCAAAAAAAGGGTAAGTATGAGGAGAAACCCCCATGTTGAGCCCCTAATTGCATGAAGAGGAAGAAATAAAATGATGAGATCAAAGGTGTCAATCCAATGCATGATAAATCTAGTGTTGAATTGAAGCTATGAGAAAAATTAGGTTGTGATCTCAGGGGAGGAGGTTCCCTAATAGGGTCGATAGGGAATGTTAAGGCCACACTAGAAGCTAAAGAATTTTCATCATCTTGAGAGAAGTCATGTGACAAAGAATAATGAGACTGGATAGTCAAGTGATCTTCATTCGCATTATTTCACCAAGTAACAATGCCATTATGACATGAGAGAGGAAAATCCTTAGACAAATGATGAATTGAGAAGCAAAGAAAAAATTTGAAAGGGAGCCCTCATAATCAAGTGTTATGTAAAGAAAACATTTGAAAGGGAGCCCTCATAATAAAGTGTTGTGTCCAAGGACTACCACCAATATTAAAATAAAATCTTGTAAAGAGACTTGGACATGTCAATGTCCACTTGTATGTGAGGAAAAGTAGATTGCCCCATTAAGGAAGTGGAATCATCAATATTCAAGAAGTGAATAATAGTTGCTAATGGCCTTGTAACAATAAACCTCCCAAAATTGGAGGGGAAGATTTGAATGTTTAACCCACACATGATGCACACTGAGTGGTTTGATAAAGGGATTAAAGGAATTTGACCAAGGTTTAATCAAAAAAATTCTCTCCCCAAGACCACAACTTACCCAACACCAATTTTTTATCCTCAAAAGAGGCAAAGAAAGTAATATAAAAATCTCTAACACATGGGAAGGCTCAATCTTACCAGTCACTAGAAGCCTCCAACAATTTAGCACTTGATTGTGTAGGTTCAAAAGAGAAGGCCAAAGGTTGGAGAATCTGCACTCCAAACCTTTATGCTAATAAAAAACCTTATTTTCCACCACATCCAAGCCACCAACCACCTTTGGGGATGATTTGGCATAAAGAAGAGGACAATATTTTTGAGACTTTTTCCTCAAAGTGCAAGTAGGAATGGAGCTAGCCACCTAAGAAAAGATATGTTCACTCAAACTAGAAGTAGGCACCAGAGGAGGGGCACAACCAACATCCATAACACTATAACTAGGGGTCCAAATAAACCTAAGCCCACACATAGGTATATGAGGCTTGTCAGAAGGAACTTATGCTAAATTGTGACTACCATCACTTAGTAGGGTTCCATGGGTGACCAATGAAGCCTATGGAAGAGCAAAAAAATGACAAGAAGAAGATATGAAGACAAAAAAGTTTGGACTTGTAATGGGCAAGAGAGAGGACAGGTAATAGGCATACATTATTCTCAATCTTGACATATTTAAAAATTAAATTCAAAATAAGGATAACATAATTTAGGGGGTAAGCAACCTCAATTATTGATGCCATAGAGGGTAGCCCCATAAGGTTTTAACTTGGTTGGTGTTGGTTGTAAACACTATTTTTAGTAATAGCAATAATCAACATTTAATAAGCTCACTTTTATAATCCATAATAGATTGTTGAAATCAAAGTAGGAAGCATGCTAGGAGGGAAATAAGAATCAAAACATGTAAGAGTATATACCCACAAGCTACTAAGTGGTATGCCAGTCTACAACATAGTTTCGATAAACAACTTATTCCTTATGATATGGTTGTTGTAACTAAACAAGGTTTAAGGCTACCATCCTTAACAATATTTTAAAAATAATATTAAGTAGTAAGATTGATAAAATAATATGATGTAAACAACGTTAATTGTAATTTTTAAATAATAATAAAATTTATTGATAACAATAAAATGAATAGTAGATGTAGCAAAATTGCATTGAAATTTTGTATAAATAACTAGTAATAATGATAAATCTTTTCATAGCAAAATATAAACCGATAAAAGTGGAATAGATTCAAATTCTCAACAATGTCATAAAACTTGAAAATTATTTGCGAATACAAAAAGTTCATGATTCTCTTATATAATTGTCTAAATGGAGTTGACTATTTATGTCTTTAAATCTAAAATATTGCAAGAGACTTTTTGTTCTAGTGAAATTGTCAACCACAAAATTTTGTCCTTGAATGTAAATTTGAAATTTGAATTCAAAAATGTTGATAGTGATAATGAATAATGACTCCTGACTTCTCTTTTCTAAGAAGTTTATGTAGAATCTTTTAGTTGTTTTTCTTTTTCCCTTCATATATTTAGAAAATACTTTTGAACTATATTCAAGGGCCCCTTTATAAATTATATTTTAAAACAAGCATTGAAAGACTAGGTATCCTTTTAAAAAAATGAGATAAGTGAGTTAGTTTAAATATTGTCATTTATATTTTGAAAAGGAGACTTGACAAATTTCCAACTACAAAATGACAAAAACATAGAAAATATGCTACTACCCCTAAACTTGAAAAGATTTGTGAAAGTAATGAGCCTATCTCTATTGTCTCAAGATTTTGGTGGTTGACACAAGCGGCAACAAGTTCTTGATTTTGTATTGAGATTGGAAAGGAGGTTTCCTCAATAGATTACCTGATCTAGATATCATTATATGCTCTGAATCTACAATTATGGAAGAACAAAAAAACTAATAAATAATATTTTTTAATGATAGAAAATTACCAACTTGAGATTGAAACATAATCTTGAGAGGTACAAATGAATCTTGCAATCGTAGGTATTCTTTCACCTTATTTTATTTTCAAAACCTTGCTATTTTACAAACTAAAATGGTTGAATTTCACTTTCAAAATCAACCTTAACAACATGTGACTATGATACATCTTTAATAAGATTTATAATCCATTTTTTCATAAATAGAAACCTCTCATTTATGGATAAGAGGCCTTAAAATAAGAGTAGAATATTTTTTTAATTCATTTTAGGTCTTCTCTTAAAATTGAATACAACTATAAACGAACAACTAATTATCCTTCGGACGTTCAAGAGATGCCATTGGAACCCCCAACCATCTTGAGTAAAGAATGCTATGTGATAATGGTTATTAGAATATTTTTGTCGTAATGAATAAATCTAATATATCTTATTAATCTTGGCAGTGAGAAAGATATTGCTATTAATAATGAATTAATAGGTTTGATTTACTTTTAGATTAGATAATATCTTTGGGGCTCCATTATTGGCTACATCAACCATGAAGCCATGTCAACATTTCCTTGTTTTTTTAAAGGCATACAAAATGTTATCAAGAAAGATCCTACAAATCAAATTGAATATGACTTGAAGATCCTTCATAATGGAATTTCATCTATAAAGTAATCATCAACTGGTGCATTAAGGAAATTGCATTTATTTTGCCTACTTATGTCATTTGTAGGTAGTTGTTATTATTGTTGTTATTAATGTTGTTATTCTTCTTCTTCTTCTTCTTCTTCTTATTATTATTATTATTAATTGTTATTTATTATTCTCTTTTTACTTATGTTGAGTATTATATTTCAATATAAATTGATGCCATATTTTCTTGTATTACTTTCCACTAACATACAAAATTGAACTCACCATTATTATCAACCTTTCTCTCACATCTAGATAAATACTTGTTAGTTGGGTAGTAGACATGAACAATTGATACACTTATTAAATATACATTGCATATGTATGAATGATAAATTAATTAGGGACAATACACCAAACTTTAGAGTATAATAGAGATAAATTATGTTCACACTTGTATTATTGGGTAAGAATCACATGCCATATTCTTTTTGTCAATTATGTACAAAACACCGAACTTTATTATATAATTTAAAGATAAATTATGTGCACACTTGTATTATTGGGTAACGATCACATGCCATATTCCTTTTGGTTTAGTGCCTTTTTATGAAGGATTTTCCTTGGATGAATGCAGGGGATGGAAAGTGCATTATAATAGAGTTAGTATAATGTAAAAATTTACTTTTAGAATTATGTTTTTGGTTAATGGGTATAAAAAAGTTTTGAAAGGATTGAAAAATATTTAATAAAGGAAAAATATATGTATGAATGAGAAATTAATTAGGGACAATACACCCAACTTTAGTGTATAATAGAGATAAATTATGTGCACACTTGTATTATTGGGTAAGAATCACATGCCATATTCTTTTTGTCAATTATGTACAAAACACCGAACTTTATTATATAATTTAAAGATAAATTATGTGCACACTTGTATTATTGGGTAATGATCACATGCCATATTCCTTTTGGTTTAGTGCCCTTTTATGAAGTATTTTCCTTGGATGAATGCATGGGATGGAAAGTGCATTATAATAGAGTTGGTATAATGTCACAATTTACTTTTAGAATTATGTTTTTGGTTAATGGGTAGAAAAAGTTTTGAAAGGATAGAAAAATAGTTAATAAAGGAAAAATAATAGCTCATGCAAAAGCTAGACAATGACAGTACTTCATCCAAGTTTCTCCACAACAACAAAAAAAAACAAACATAAAAATAACCAACCCACAAACAACCAAAGGGTCAACAACATACATAACAATTGGTCCTTTCCTAGTAGTTGGTACACACAAGATGTGCTATAAGAAACAAATATGTGTTTAGGCAAACCTTTTTCCTTCTTTGGACAACTGTCTAAGACACACTATTATCGGAATCCTTAAATTAGGGGAAGAGGAGAGGAGAATCTTGTATGTCACCTAAACTTGATCCACCATACATTGAGAAGAAGACCATCTAACCAAAGAAGAACTCAACATGAGGGTTTGCAAAGTGGTCTCAATATTGGATATTTCCAAATGATGTTTATTAATATCCCAAAATAAAAAAATAATAGTAAAAATTATATTAAACCATATTGTAGCATGAAATGTACATTATAGTATATCACAATTTCATGTACTTACACTTTTTTCATACGGTTTCTTCGATTTTTTGGGACAAGGGGATGAAGGATAAATAAAAATCCTAAAATTTTGGAACAATGTGAGAATGATTATATCTAATGATATGCCATAATTTACACAAAATGTGCATAATTAGACAATAAATACACAATTGAAAATAAACTACATAATTGATAAGTTATAACGATTAAACAACACAAAAATTGTCAAATCATAAACCAAGATATAATCAAATCTCAATATAATGATAGCTAAAAATCCAAATCCTTTACAAATATTCTAAAAGTTCAAAGTACCAAACTACAAAGAAACATGCCAATAAGTACTAGATAATAAAATATAGAGAAATAGAATAGAAGCATCAAGATTTAAATAACTTAATTAAATAGTAGTTAGAGTTGTGAATATTCAACAATGTAAATCAAATGATTTTGTTTTTAGAGTTTTGGGTATTTGATCCTTAATAAAAAACAATGTAAATCAAATAAATAGAAATAAAAATGATGTGTAGATTCCAAAATAATAAAAACAATAAAAATAAATAATAACCAACATAATATCTTACAAAACCGCTACTTTCATTACACCTTGTTGGAGATCAATATGCTGTTCAAAGCTCCTATCAAGCAGTTGGGATGCTGGCAAAATTTGTAGAATGCTGCTCTGCAACTATTATTTCAAACCAAACCTTTATGAAAGCTTAGACAAAGGCTATACAAAAGATTTTATCAATAACGAGAACCATAAAAACTGCAGAAAGCTTATTGGCCCGTGTAACGAGAACCTGTCTGCTAAATACATTAAGTAAATTCAATATCTTCATAAATCATATATTTAGCAGGAGAGATATCAACTTAAAACATCTAATCTAAAATATAACTGGAGAAAACAAACCAATATTTTCTTGGTTTGGTAGATATATTTAATAGCAAGTAATGACATCTGTTGTTCTACTATTCTATATATCCACAAATTCATCACTTCTTATTATTTATATATTGCTAATGAAAATAGATTTCTGAGATATCATGATTGTGTCTGGTAAAAGTTTATTATATCTTGCTATATACTGATGTAGAAGAATCGTGTACAATCAATAAACAACTCTTTTTGTTCTCATGATTTTTCAAACTTTAAAAGAACTACCATCTTAACCACGAAGATGCATCTGAAGCCTCCATTTTTCTATGATGAGGAATACGATATTTAGGATAAGGAGAAGAACTTAAATAAGTACTTAAATCAGGAGATCTAGGTGGATAAGGAGAAGATCTAGGTGGATAAGGAGAAGTAATTGATCTAGGTGGATAAGGAGAAGATCTAGGTGGATAAGGAGAAGTAATTGATCTTGGTGGACAAGGAGAAGATCTAGGTGGATAAGGAGAAGTAATTGATTCTGTTTTAGGATAATGATATCTAGAACTATTTGAACAAGGAGAACTAGTTTGAGAATTCCAACAATGACTGGAAGAACGCCTTTGACTACAATTATTGAGATTACTTTTACTCCAACTAGGAGTGGAAGCACGCTTTTGAGCAGAATTAGGGGTACTATTTTGAAGCTCTCTACATGCAGTTGAAGGACCCATTTGAAAAGGGTTAGGAGTATTAATTTTAACATTGGGTGTTACAGAAAACCTCCTTGGAGTCGAATTCATTTGTTCTTTATCAGCTTTCCAAATAGTGCATATCTCGCCAATTTCATTCAGTGGTGTTGTAGATGAGATCATGCGATTTCTTTTAATCCACTTCTCCAATTTGTGTAGAAATGGGCCAACCATAAAATACTTGTTACATTTTTTTCCCATGATTTGGAGTGGATGCCAAGCAATTTCACTGACTTCCTTTTTGGTCCTTGGTTCAAAAGGATATTTCTCATCCACTCCTCTGATAATATACAAAACCACTCGTTTCTTCTCTTCAGAATGCTCAATGAGGTCATTGATATTCAAAAATGGGCTTATATCATATCCTACCTCTTCCATGGTTTCTCTAATAGCACATATGTGATCTTTTTCATCAGGATCTTCCCTCTTTCCCCTAGGAAAACTCCAAGAATTACTCTTCCAGCCCTTCACAAGCAAACACCTCTTATGGGACTGGTCCAAAATTATTGAGCCCGCAACTGGAACGGAGTGCTTAAAGGCCTTGAATTCATCAAGTATATCATTTACATGGTTGGCATGGTAAATTTTAAATGGATCACAACTCTTAAAGAAAAGATAGGTGAAGTCCTTTATGCTAAGGGACTTGAAACGAGGATCTTGATCTACTATATTGTCCTCATAGTGCCAATGAGCTTGCTCTACTTGAAACATTAGGCTTGGCATGAAGTCTACTTCGTCTGGATTCATATCTTGAACAAAATTAACATACAATTCTTTCATGATCTCCTCTGAAGGATAAAGATACCCAAAAGATGTGCTACTCCTAGTGGAATTTCTTTCCATTCTAGATCTAGATCGAGAAATCCTACACTTACTATTGGGTGTCATTGGTGAAGGGCCAAGAATACCAGAAATGACACCCTTACTATTTGGTGTTTGGGGAAGAGAGCATTTTCGCCATTGGGGAGGAGGATCCAACAGTTTATCTTGGAGTTTTGGGGAAGGAACATATTTCGAACTTTTACAAATGGAGGGGATGCTTCGAAATGCGCTCATTTTGCTTCTCTGGTCCCTTCCTAGAAGAATAACAAGATGGATGCCAAAATACTAGTGATAATGGTTGAATAAATACAATCTTACGTCCTTCATGGGACAAGATCAAGGGTCATGTCTGTTAACTTGGCCTTTGCAGACCTACGTGAATGGTAGATTTTGTCTTTGTTGATTTCAACTTGTTAATGTAATTTACAATACCATCGTTAAGTTTAACCAAAAAATATTAAAGAAAAATAATTTTCATCGCCATCAAAATCTGTACAAGAAATTCTATCTTATCTTCTTTCTTTTCTTAAAATCTCATTAAGAAATTTTGTGCGATACAGAAGAGAATCCCATCTGAGAAATCTGATTCATCACTACATTGATGCCCAAATTAAATGGACTGTTGGCATAGATTTTCTATGACGTCTTATTGTACTGTACGGTTAGAATACAATTGCTAAATCTATTACAATTGCCAAAACTAATAATGGCGAAAACGTTTGATACTGTATAAGTATCTATGCACTGTGTCAAAATATTATATTTTGTCAGGAGATGATTTATGTTTGGTGTTTTGTAAATGCTGCAATGTCCAATGGCATGGTATCTTCCATGTTGATTAAGCTGTGTTCATGGCATTTGTTATATTAGTTCTGCCGAGGACGATTTGAGGTGAAATCGCATTATTTTCAGTACATTTCATTTGGTTTCGCCAGAGGAGATTTAATTTAAAATATATACTTGGGGTTATCCTCAGGCAGTTTCTCTCGAAAGTTCAGATTTGCAGAGTTTTAACTTCGACAAGCTCATTTCATTTGCATTTGGCATCATTTACGTCAATTCTGAAAAGAAGCAGCTCATTGCCTGGATTCAAATGAAAATGTAACCTTTTTCCCCTTGTGAAAAATGGTGATTTTTGGTAACAGAACAGTGGTTTTTGTGGGTTGGTTCTATGATCAAGGGTTCCATTTGCGACCAGTGTTTTCAGGTGAGTTGTTGGATTTGTTTATTAATCCAAAATATATATACATTTTAAACTCTCGGAGACCATCTATGAGTTTGTGCGTTCTGCAGTAATTATACAACATAATTAAACATTTTGTGTTTTGCTGATTTATTTTCAAAAGCACCCAAAAATGCTTACTTCATCTCTCTGTTGAAAAAACATTCGGACCATTCCTATGCCCTTATTATAATGGTAGGCAGCGAACTCAATCGATTTGATTCAGTGGGAAGAGATTCATGCTTCCGATTTGACTCCATTTTGATAGTCCATTCATCTCCGGATAACCTGTATCCCAAGTCTAGTTAGCGAACTGCCCGTAGGAGTGGGGTGGGGGAATAGCTTAAGAGTGTCGGGCAGACCCGTAGGGCCCCTATAATTCCCCATGAATGCACACTTCATTATTCTGCAGGGTAATAAGATGTGCACTTCCACCTTCCATTGAACCTGAGCCCATCCCAACTCTGAGTACATCCGCCCCTGCATCTATCAAATTCTTGACCTGGTAAGTAGGTAGTTACCACATTTCCAGCAATAACATCAATTCCAAAGTAACCCTTTCTGAAGTACTTGTCTTCCAATTTTAAGATCAAGTATCCTATACATGGGATTCAAATTAGTGTTTTGAGAAACGCAATTTAACAAAAGGTAAGAGTTTTCTTCATCATTTGCTGTTAAGAATTTCTAATATAGCACTGCTAAAGTCCTGTCTCATTGAAATGCCAAAAAAAATCGCAACATTCAGATGGAGCCAATAAATGAACAAAAACTCACCAGATTTTGATTTGTAAACTACTATTCAAAAATTAAATGCATTTGATTATTGGAAGAGCTAAGAAATGGAAATGCTATACCTATGGTGAGGAATACATGCATCTTTGTCCTCAAACAATTTGGGCACGTTAAAATTCATAGAATGCAAGCACTTATATTTAGCAGACCCTCATTTATCTGTACAGGATAAAATCGCTTCCAAGTAATTTGGTATTTGTATTCAACATTCAGAGTGGAACATATGTAATACATGAAGGTATGCGACACAGTTATGTCTTCTTCTTTATACCTACCACTAGGTAGTCTCGCATAAGTACAGATGCATACGCCAACAAATGGGAGGGAAAAAGCTGCACACGTTATAACTCTTCCTCCATGCGTTCAACGTCGGTACTGCACTGGTAATCATTTATATGAAACCCTATTCACAAGAGCAAAGGATTTTCTAAAGGAAATAAATGTTTCCATACGACAATTAATTAATATTTAGGCTTTAAAAGTTTGAGATGATTATTATGGAAAGCAATTTTTTATTAAATATTAGTAAGTACTTAAATATACTATAAAAAATGGTCAGTTTTATGGCTAATATTCTTAGGAATTATATTTTAAAAATATTTTGATTGTTTATAAATATAATATAAATAAGTATATGAGTCATCTACATTTATATTATTCCATAGTCCATAAATGTAAAGCAATTACTCAAGCTTACTATAATATAGATTTGCATCACATATTTGAGCAATTACTTTTACATTTTTTCTACAATATAACAATCTAATAAATTTATTACTTATACTTATTTCTTAAATTATTGTTTTTATTAACATTTGAATTTTGATATATTTCAATTTTGTATTTAATTTATTTATTTTAATTTTTAATTTTAATTTTAATTTTAATTAATTATATAGTTTTTTAATAAAATAAATTATTATTTTATAAATTATATATTTTTTTAACATTTAGATTTCGATATATTTCTAATTTGTTATCTCTATCTCTCTATCATAGTGCCACATATATCTCTATTTCCTGCTCTCTCTATCTCTCTCCCTATATACTTATCTATCTCTTCAACTCTTTCTCTCTTTCTCTATTTGTCAATCTCCTTATCTATATCTTTCTACTTTTATCTATCCCTCTACCTTTAGCAATCTCTCTATCAATTTCTTGCCTCTTCTTCCTCCCCTCTATCTTAATCCCAACTCTTATCTACTCCAAACTAATGGTAGGAACTTGATGCTAGTCTTTTTAATGGTATAATTTGTAAAGCGTTACTTCCCAAAAGCCACCTCTACCTTGCCTTTTCTCTTCTACCTTTCACATTTCTAACTCTTGGTAGGAACATGATGCTATGCGTCTCTTGTTGTATTAGGTTTCTTGCGATTATTCTTTTTCATGTTGATATGTTTTGTGGTTGACTTAAAAGCAAGTGAAATGGCTGTAGGGTGATTTTGTTTCTAAAATTATTCAGCTTGACATTAATAATTAATGCCATCATTGATGTCATTTCGCTTTAAACTATTTTTTTGTTATGTTTAGCATTTCATTTTAAAAACTTAGTATTATATTTTATGATAATCAAAGTGTAATATACAAATCAAAGAATTCAATTTATTATCAAAGGCCTAAATACTTTGAGATACTCATGTACTTCATCTAAGATTTGATTCATGATTACATAGGCGATCTTCAATATTATCTAATTGTAGAATATACATATTCACCAATCCATTCATTGAAAGAAGGTTCCTTCATTTGTGAGATTTGTTTGGGGTCTGGCCAATGTCCACTTTGGGGGGCGGGGGTGAGGGATGTAGAAGGGATTCTTAATCCTTTCATTTCTCTCTATTCAAGAGGTTCTCTTCTCTCTCTATTTTGAGATGGAATACTTCCTTTTTGAGTGGGCTCCTTGTCTTTGTGGGCTATGGTCATTGCATATCTCTCAAAATCTCTAGTTTGTATTTATTTATTCATTTACAATTTTATAACTTATTTCTCTTTTAAAATTTTCTTGTGTTTTGCATGTATGTGAGATATATAACACATGGTGCTTTATTTAGAAAGAAGTCTATTCCACACCCAATTGTCGCCCTCATATAATCATTGTAGCCCAAAAGTTTCACGGGGTTCTAATTAATGAAACGAGACCTCTTCTAGGATAAACCCCCCTATTAATATTTTGGCACTATTAATTTGATGACATGAGGGTTTTTTTCCAAAATTATCCTTTCTAGACCCTTACATTACATGAAATTGGCATTTTTTTGTAACTTTTGAAGACGACATAGTTGTAACAATGCTGCGTTGTTGCAAAATTCCTATCAAATGCTAGTAGGATGTCCTTGTTCTTTGGATTTTTGACAAATTGAGAATAACATTTAAAATTTGATCTAATGTGAGGAATGAACTATTGACCATTTTCTAAATTACATTAAATGGTGCTACCATTTTTACCATGATTTATGTGGATTAGTTAGATAAAGTTCAAATGTGTCAAATATTACCTCTATTACTTGGTTTGAAACCCTCACTTATTACAATTTTGGTAGTTTATATGTCACATATATTTTCAACTAAGATACTAGTGTTACACATTTTGAAAGTCCAAAAGTGACAATCACTCAATCTTACTTTAATAAGAAGTGAAAAAAATAAATAAACATTAAGATTACATCAAAGTTAAGAGATTCTTTTTTTAAAGTAACGAGATATGTATATGTACATATGAGACATTATATAGATATGCTATAATAAAAAGGTTAATAGCTACAAACTTAGAAGTGTATATCTACATATGAGACATTATATAGATATGCTATAATAAAAAATTTAATAGTTGTAAGCTTAGAAGCATACGAGTAGCTATTAGTTCTAATACTAATTTGTGCTATAATGTATTTATTTGGCTTTCACACTTGATCAAGTACTATCTAAAAGTAGAGACACCCAACATTTTTTTAAGTCTTTTAATTATTATTTTTTGATGGATAATGGGCCGAAGTTGATTATTTTTTTAAGTCTGTTAATTGTCCATTCAATAAATTTAAACTTAAATTGTGTAATGTCAAACTAGACCTAGAATGTTTGTTATAATTTTTCATTTTTTATTTATTAAATAAATAGAAACAAAACCTTTTTTAATAGTTAAAAATAAATCTCATTTCTTATTATTTAATATAATTAACTAGTACAAGTATTTTGTCTTAAAAATTTATAAAATAATATTTTTTTGTGCATAATGTAAGTTAATTTAATTTTATCTTTTATGACTATTCTTTGTACATAATTAATAATGAACAAATCTAATGAATTTAAATAGTAAATTTATTATTTCTATAAGATAAATTATAATAAGAGGTTTTGAATTTTAAATTTAATATTACTGTTGAGAGTTGTAGTAATTTTATATTTTATTTACAAAAATAAAGTTTATTTTTTAATTGTTAATTGAATATATATATATAATAAGTAAATAGCTGTAGATGGGCAACACCCTTGTATTAATCAAAATAGGAGAATAAAAGGCCTGGTTCAGTGAGAGCGGTAGGGGGAAAGAACTAGGAAGAAAACACCTTACCATAGCTCTATTCCTATACAAAAAACTAGCAATGGAGGCTGGACAAGTACAAAACACCAGTCGACAACTGTTGGAAGAAGATACCAGAGGCCTTTAAAAGAAACAATAACTAGGAAACAGAGAAACCAGAATCAATGGGAGTCTTCAGATTCATCATCCATAGGAGCACGAGCCACATCTAGGACAATGGGACATTCAGGGCCACAATTCAAGTGAGCTGTCGATTCTGCCTTCTCCTTTGGGAGTCGGTAGTCGTTTGGATACCATTCTTCACGCAGCCCAAACCCCCAGTCATTTCCATCCACCAGATCACCATTCTCAAGGATCCCCCTTGTCATGTCCCCTCCTTGATCGTTATATATATATAAGAGCAATTATTATTATTAATTAATAGTTAATATAATAATTAACAAATGAATGATTATTTGAAATTTATTTATTTATTAAATATTATTATTTAATTAACATTTTTTAATATCTATTACTAATAATATTATTGATATATTCAAATAAAAATAAATTAATATTATATTATAAACATAATTTACATGTTCTAAATCAAATTCAGATAGGTAATAAAAGCAACAACGAATTTATTAGAAAATGAATTAAAGAGAGCAGCTACCCAAGAAGACAAAGACAACTCAGAAAAGTATAATCATGCAAGGAAATAATTTACAAAGTAGGAAATATGAATACAGAATATTAAGGAGGTTATTGTGTAGCGATTTAATTCTTCTTTTTAAATGAAGCGATAGAGATTAAAGGTAGTTGATTGTGATTGAGAAATATATTAGTGAATTACATAGCAAAGGTAGCCATCAATATGCTTAATAAACAACAACGGTAGAAGCTACTAAGAACAATGACTTATGAAGACAAAAGTCAACGACTTATATGCTTAAGTCAAAGACTTATTAAAAGATGATTAAAGAAGCAATAACAAACAAAATAGTGATCCTCTTTGGTGTGATTTTGGAAAGGTGCGACTATATCTAGAAAGATAGCATTTAAGCTAGGGAAGATATTTGTTAATGATTAAAATTAAAAAGGAGATTGTCTAGAAGACAATGATCAATTATAAATGACTGCCATTACAAATATAAGTAGCGACTCATTATCCAAGTACAAAGTATAATTGATTAAGAGATTAAAGGATGTGACCCTTCCCCTCCATAAGGTATTAAGGAAGATCCCCACAGGGCTATGGTGGGGGACAAAGGAGGTAGCGCAAGGTGTAAGGAACACTGTGAACAACAACAAGGAACTGCAGACCAAAATCTACTACTAGGGGTGCAGATAGGTAAGGATGTCACAATGTTTATATAAATGATTATAGTTAATAAATATTTTAATATATATATTAATGAATATTAATAATGAATATTTTAATATATATATTAATGAATATTAATAATGAATATTTTAATACATATATTAATGAATGTTGATAATGAATATTTTAATATATATATTAATGGATATTAATAATGAATATTTTAATACATATATTAATGAATGTTAATAATGAATATTTTAATACATATGTTGATGAATATAAATAATGAACATTTTAATGCATATGTTAATGAATGGTTCTTAGATGTTGATGAATACGTATCAATGAATAGTTGGGAATATACGTTAATAAATAAATGTGGATTTTGGATAATGGATATTTTTCAATATATGTTAGGGAGTACATGTTAAATTAGGAATATGAAAATATGGATTATGGAATGGAAAATAGTAATAAATTGTAAAATATAATATAAATGTGATTACCTGATGGAGGCTATAGGGAGGAAACTCCCTTAGTCTAATGGAGGGATTATGACAATCCCTGGTAGGCAGTATATATACTAAATATCTATATGCATATATATGGCTTGGTTAACTAAGTTCATCCAAGAAGAGATGGATTTGGTCGGTCCCCTCTGAGGACTTGGATGGTGAGATGCATCATCCAAGGCAAGGAATTGACATATGGTCTTCCTTGGATGGCTTGGGTGTAAGAAATTACACCCAAGACAGGAATCGAATTAACCTTCGATTTCCTGGATGGCTTGGGTGGAAGAAGTTACACCCAAGACATGAATCAAATTAACCTTTGATTTCCTGGATGGCTTGGGTATAAGAAATTACATCCAAGACAGGAATTGAATTGAACTTTGATTTCCTAGATGGCTTGGGTGTAAGAAATTACATCCAAGACAGGAATCGAATTCACCTTCGATTTCCTGGATGGCTTGGAACCAAGATGGGTTCCAAGAAGGTGAGCTGCACAGCCCACTAAGGACATATCTTCGTATGGCATTTGTATCCTTTCTATTAGGTAAGAATTGTGATTAGTGTTAATTAAGTATTTTAAAGTTAAATTGCAAGTCAGATTAGTTATATGTATATATATTTGTTGTATTCTAACAATCTATTTTGCAGGACAATGATCTCTAACTAGTAGGGACATTATAGGCAGCAACCTTGTATTAATCAAAATAGGAGAATACAAGGCCTAGTTTAGTGAGAGCAGTAGGGGGAAAGAACCATGAAGAAAACCCCTTACCATAGCTCTATTCCTATACAAAAAACCAACAATGGAGGCTAGACAAGTACAAAACACCAGTCAGGAACCACTGGAAGAAGATACCAGAGGCCTTTAAAAGAAACAATAACCAGGAAATAGAGAAACTGGAGAGAGGTGAGAACTGGAATCAATGGGAGTCTTCAGAGCCATCATCCATAGGAGTATGAGCCGCATCTAGGACAATGGGACATTCAGGGCCACAATTCAAGTGAGCTGCCAATTCTACCTTCTCCTTAGGGAGTCAGTAGTAGTTTGGATACCATTCTTCACCCAGCCCAAACCCCCAATCATTTCTATCCACCAGATCACCATTCTCAAGGATCTCGAGGTCACCAGTCACCGCTATATCTTCACCACAGAGAAATATTGCCCTCCAATTCGACGTGAAACCGCTTTGAAAACCAACTGCTTTCAGAAGGAACTCAATGTTCATGGAGATAACAAGCCAAGTTGCTTGGAAGGATTCAAAATCTTGAGAATTAACAATCACAAGCTTCTTCACCTCCGCTCCATTGCTAAGTGACATATATAGTAATTTTGGGGAAGTGGAATTTTGAGATTGGCATCAATATTATCCAATACAACATCTATTTCCCCCAATAGGCGGTGCTTGAACATCATCTGGGTTAGCTATTTTGCTTGCTGCTTACTAGTCCCCATGTAGATTAACATTGCAAGAAAAAAGGCTAGAATATCAGCATTGGCTCTGTACCTGTGGTAAGCCATAATAAATTCCTTTTCCAGAATCCTCTTTAAGCTGTGGAGAATGAGAGGATGTTGAGAAAAAAGGACCTCTTGCAGATGCCTATCCGTGATTTCATGCAAGAAAGCCATCTGTCGACGAGTAGCTTTGAGAAGGATTGGGGATTTAATTATGGTGGAAAGAAGGGGAGATCCATTATTAAATAGCAAGGAATCAAACCAGAGAATACAAAACCCTGCAACTGCAACTCCAATAAATGCCCACACACGTGAGCTGCGGGTCTTCGGCTAACCATATGCTCCAAAATTCCTCAACATGTTGTCGACCGACTTTGATCAACAAGTGATCGTAACCAAATCTTGAAAGGATACAGTTGTAACTGGATACTCAAGTACACTTGAATTTAATAGCCATGAGCCAAAAGATAGCACTAATCAATAGTGTCGGCAATACATCACATCATGATGATAAGAGGAGACATTAACTGATTAACATGACAGCCGATCAATCCTTCTACCAAAAACAAGAGACCAGTTTGCTCCATGACCGGAAGAGGCAGAAAGAAACAGAGAGTGTGTAGTTTATCAGGAGACCCACTAGCATGCGCCATATTTCAAAGGATCGATGGATCTTCAGGGGGGTCACTAGCAGTTATAGCCAATTTAGAAAGTCAATCGACTTCACCATTGGCTTCTCTATAGATATGGCTAGCCTGAAATTCATCAGAGGTAGCTAGGAGTGCCAGTATCGGTTGAAGCCATTGGATGAGGCACCAACAAGGGGTGCTATTGCAGTGGATCGCGTTAATGACATTTAATGAGTCACCCTCCAAATGAATTTTCTGCACCCCTAGCTCCTTCTCTAGTTGTAGACCTCTTAATTTCTCTCTGAATTCTGCTTCATTATTAGTAGCCACTCCAATCTTTTCAGAGATTTCTTTTATATAGAGACCCTCAGAGTTCCTCAGAATGCAACCAATACCACTTTGGCCTGGATTTCTTGTAGAGGCACCATCAAAGTTTATCCTGCACCACCCAACCGCTGGTGCGTCCAAGATCGCCCCCTCTCTTGGATTGGGCTGATCCACCAGAGTGCCTAGGCCAAAAATCAGAGGGATGAGTAGGTTTGGAAGAACCATCTTAATCTTACAATCCCAGTCTATGAACAAATTTTTCTTAAGTGTTGTAGATTGGGCTGCCACATTCAGGATTTCAGTGAGGTGGTTCTCAATTTTCACACAAAGTGACTGAGGGCACATATCTTTACCCTGGAAGATTCTATGGTTCCTTTCTTTCCAAATTTACCAAATCAGAAGTGATGGGAGGATGAAGAGAAAATCAGAAAAAGCTGCCTTTCCTACTAGTTTAGGCCATTGTGAAAACCAATTGTCCAGCCCTGCTGGGAAGGGGCCGAAGATTCTCAGTTTTCCCATGAAATACCACCAATAATGAATGGAGAATTTGCAATAGAGAAGATGATGATCTATAGTCTCTTCCTGATCTAGACATAAAGGACATCTGCTGGGTCCATTGATACCTATTGAATGAAGCCTATCTTGAGTTAAGATTTTCCTCTGGCAAGCCAACTAGGCAAAGGAATCTGCTTTGGGAAGGAGGTGTTGATGCCAAAAGAGATTAACAGGCCAGTCTTTTTTGTCTATAGCCGCTTCTTTCAACTTGTAGCCAAAGCATACCTTGTATTTTCCATCAGAGGAGCCGCACCACCTAATAATATCCTTATCAGGGGAAGGGAAAATAATCCTTTTGTTGAGAATATTAGTAAATAAGTCCTTCTGAAATTGATCCAAGTCTAGCTCGACCAAGGAGTTCCATTTCCATTTAGAGATACCATTTTCTAGGATTGGATAACTATAATCACAGATATTATGCCCCTAGAGGTGAAAGGTTTCCTCCATAACAGGTTGTAGAAAGGGGTTGTGACATAGGGCAGCTTCACCCAACCAAGAATCAAACCAATAGGAGGCATCCCTACCATTCCTGACCTCCCAGGTAACCCAATCACTTATGATTTCCCTGCTATCCAAAATAAAATTCTAGATAGCCGAGCCCCTAGGAGGGTTGTTGATAATCAAAATACTCTTAGGTTCTAGGGAGTCTAGATATTTATGTTTTAGGAGCCTTGCCCATTTTTGCTTCCCATCGCTACACATTTCCCAAACCAATTTAGTACCCATTGCTAAATTCATAATTAATATTTGGCAAATACCAACGCCACCTACCATTTTTGGTTGATAGATCTTTTTCCAAGCTATTAGGGGAAATTTACCTTTATAATCGGACCCATTCCAAAGCAAATTTCTAATTAGAGAAGTCAATTCATCTTCAACCTCCACTGGTAACCGTAGGCAAGCCATGGAAAAAACTGGTAGCGCTGAAAGGACCGACTTTATCATAGTGAGTTTCCCAGCAAAAGATAGCCACTTGCCTTTCCAATTTGCAAGCTTGGATTTGCACTTATCAATGAGGTGCTTCCAGTAGTGAGCTCTGTTACTACCAATGAAAAGCGGGGGTACCAAGAAATTTCCGTGGTAAATTAGCAACTCTGAGATTGAGAATCCTTGATAATACCATTTGCAAGTTGAGCGGAGTGTTGACAAAAAACACTTCAGACTTGTGCTAGTTGATTTTCTGACTAGAAGCCAAACATTAATCATCAAGGCAAGTTTTGATTGATCTGGCTTCCCACCTACAGGCTGATCCAAATAAAATGGTATCATCAGCAAACTGAAGATGAGTTGTTTTTTCGACCCCTATTGCCATATTAACTCCAACCCAAAGACCATCTTGGTGGAGAGCTCTTATGGATCGACCTAAAGCTTCAACCATTATGATGAATAGAAAGGGTGATAATGGATCACCTTGTCTAATACCTCTTGTCGAAGAGAATAAACCGTGGGATGAACCATTGACCAGAACAAAGAATTTGAGGGAAGAGAGACAACTCGTGACGCAAGTGAGCCATTCCTTGTAGAAGCCAAATTGTTGAGAACATCAAATAAGAAATCCCTATCCACCATGTCATAAGCTTTCATAATGTCCAGTTTTAAAATCATACATGAGTCGTTGGTTTTCCTGGTTGTGTGGAGTGTTTCATGAGCAACAATGATGCCTTCTACAATGGATCTTCCAGGGGAAAACCCGCTTTGTTCCTCAGATATGATGTGATTAAGGAGGGGCTTCAATCTGTTAGCTATGATCTTTTTTACAATCTTATATACAGTATTGCATAGAGCGATAGGCCTGAAATCACTCATCTGTTGTGGATTCTACTTCTTCAGAATTAGAGTAAAAAAGGTGTGATTGATGGTCCCTAACATATTCATCTTCTTTCTTGATTCTTCTACAACAAGGTGTAAATCTCAAGTATGATATCCCGTTATTGATGGAAGAACGTGATAGGCAAGCTATCCAGGCTAGGAGTCTTATCCGGTTTCAATTGGAAGGTGGTCTTCCTTACTTCATCAATAGAAATGGGCGTATAGAGAGCTGTATTTTGATTAGCAGAGATGATGGATGGGATTGAGTTTAGAATTCTGGCTCTTGCTTCATGATTGATCTGATGGTCCCCATTCAATAGAGAATCAATGAATCTTACAGCTTCCTGTGCAATGTCCTCGTAATTCTTGATAGTGACTCCATTCGACCTCATAATCTCTGATATTCTGTTTCTGTTTCGATTGGCAATGGCTGACTGGTGGAAGAATTTGGTTTTTTAATCTCCTTGCTTTAACCATAACTCCCTTGATTTTTGTCACCAGTGGATTTTCTCACATCTAAGGATTTCATTTAGGTCTGATTTGAGAGAATTTTCTTTGATAAATAGATCCTCAGTCATTCCTAAAGATGTAACATAGTTGGTTAAATCAGCCAATTTAGCCTTAATTCTTAATTTCTCCATATGAATATTCTTGAAGTGGTTATTATTCCATTCTTTGATCTTAACCTTAATATACTTGAGCTTTTTATTGAGAATGAGAAGTCTCAAATGATTCCTAAAAACTAGCTCATTCCACCAAGCTGCTATAAGATCATGAAGTTCATCCACTCTAAGCCACATTTTCTCAAACCGGAATAAAGTACCTCCCTCCGCTTTAGCTAAGGCGACCTCTGGATAGATCAAGTAGTGATCTGATCCACTGAGTGATAGAATTGATGATTCTAATGCTAGATTTTACCATAGCCACTCACCAAAAACAAGGAACCGGTCGAGCTGCTTAGCAATATTAGTGAAGCCCAATCTCCGGTTTGACCATGTGAAAATTCCATTTTTCAGAGCAATGTCTAAGAGGTGATTTTTCTCAACAAAGTCCAAGAAGTCTTTTTGGGACGTACTAGTCCTCTAAATACCCCCACTTTTCTCAATGCCAGAAAGGATCGTATTAAAATCCCTAGCTACCACACAACTACCATCAGTAATATTGTTTAACTTAATGGATAGGAGATCCCAGAGAGCCCACTTATCACTAGCAAAAGAAGGTCCATACACATTGAAGAGATTGAAGCTCTCATTACGTCCAAGAATAGTGACCAAGCAATGATGCCAATACTTATCTTCTCCCACGAGTGAGATCTTAACATTCATGGGGTTCCAAATAATTCCCAAGCCACTAAAAGCTCCATCCGATTTCCTAAAAAACACATCCCACTGTTTCCAAACTCTCATTTTGGCCTCAATCTCAGCCTTGCTCCATTTAGTTTCCTGTAGTAGCCAAATATCTCCTTTGGAGTCATCAATCTGGCACTTAATAAAGCACCATTTGTCAAGGGCATTGATGCCCCTGACGTTGCAAGATAGGAGTCTCACGACTCCTAGGGAAGGGCATTTCCCTTCCCTAAATTAAGTTTGGTTTGACTAGAGGCAACACCAATGACTACTAGCATGACTTTTTTGGACTTGCGCCCCCCCCCACCTTTTGGTTTAAAATTTGGTTTATCAATAGTCGAATCTGATTTTCCAAAACCTTTTAGGGAACCCTCCATTATAAGCTCTAAGTTAGGTTCAAAGTCCTCCTCCCCCTCCGAGGAGGAGGTTTCAATTTTGCCATCTTCTAGTTCGATGCCTATCGGAGAGTGATTCTGCCCTCCTAACACCTCTATAGTGTCATTCTCCATAGCATGAGAGAGTGGATTTCCATTTTCAATTGCCAAATGATTCCTGGGCACAAAGGGGGAGGGTGGAAGAGAGTCTGCTAACTTGGATTCAATGTCTACCTGAAGGGATTTGGTCTTTTGCAATAGTGTGAGAAGATCTTGATGGCTCTCGCTTTGGCCAGAGGAGGGGAGGACTATGATCAAAGGGGTTGCCTCTATCAGCATACCATTATCCTTCTCAAGAGCATCATTGCAAAGGGCATCCCCGGTGTCATTGGTAATGGGAGGTTCCGGTTGCAATTTAACCTCAATAGGAGATTGCATACAGGAATAATTTTGTTGTATCGTAGTGGAGACATCACAAATAATACCAGTATGATCTAAGGAGAAGCATTTAGGGAAAATATGCAGCTGATCTTCCCTATCAATCTTTTGAATCCAGATCTTTCCAGCCCCAATAATTCTAACTTCATCAGGGATCTTGTTGATTTGGTTTGTGCTAATACAAATTCTGAGAAAGCTTCCCCATAGTTTATCTTCCAAGATGTCATCTGCTGATACAAAGGTGCCAATGTTTTTGCATATGTCCTTAATGACATCAATGTGCCAATAATTTGAGGGACAATTATACAATCTTATCCATACCTTTCTATCTAGAAAGATATATGTTTGGGGATTGAAATTGGGCTGCCAATCGATGATGTGAACTTCAATGCCATCTAGGATATATGGACCTCTATTTTTCGCTTGACATTTCTCCTTATTGCTCATAAATTCAATCATATAGAAATCATTCAGAAGAATATTAATATTAATATCCTTTCCCCACTGCGCTCTACACCAGGATTCAAAGCTGTCCTTAACTCGCTTTCCACCACCCTACTTGATAAAAAGGCAAGACTCAAGCAAATTTTACCGAGAAGAATTAATTTTATTCTCATCCAGAAAGATAGTGGGTATGGCATAGTCATTTAAAAAGGTAGGGATATCCAAGGGTTGGTTTTGTAGAGTATGGTCAATGAGTTCAGGGTGTGCCAGGGATAAAGATTCAACGAGTTCAAGGAAATTCACAGTACTGTCATCACAACCTCAGACTATCAAGTTGAGTTCTAAAAGACTACCTCGCATTAACATCTTGAGACCAAAGATTCATAACATGATTATCAAAGCTTACGTTAGTATTTAGAGAATCTAAGCCAATGGACCTAGCACTAGACCCTTCTCTTACTTCAGACTAGACTATATATTGTGATTTAACAACAACAACTTCTTCAGACAGAGTTTCAACATTCATGACAAAGTAGTCATAGTTTGGTGTCTAATAGGTAATGCCAAAGATGGATCTTGTTTTAGATGAACTAGTGTCAAAAGATGAAGCATCTGACTCCTCTTCAAGTGGCTTAGTGAAAGTATGTATGGTATCAATATCAACATCTTTTATGCTACAAGTTCCTTCTTGTTCTGGTTCAATGATCACCTGCAGTTGACATACTTGTTGACATGGATCTATTATTCTTTGTCTTCTTTCCCATTCTACTTCTTTTGGATTGATGACTGGCTCTATTTGACTATCCTCCAGTTCTTCAATTGTGCTCCCATATCTTACTTGCTTTATCTCATTAGAGGGAGATACAATAAGTGAGTGATTTTCTTGTGCCTTTTCTTTTCTTAGTTGTTGCTCATAGGCTTCTTGTCTTTTCAGTCTAGCTTCCTCTAGTTCTTGTTGTAGCTTCATTTGTGCTATTTCCTGTGCTTCATCCATAACGTCATTGGATTCTTTAGGATTTTCTTCAGTAGATATATCTGATAGAGTTTATGGGCCCCATTCATACTAATTTGAGTCTATTTTTGAATCCTCTTGTTGCATTCTTCCCGTATATGTGACTAGAATGTTTAATGATGCAAACATTTCTTTAATTCCTTCCACCTCTTCTCTCACGTGTTTTGGAATATCTGCTTCTAGTAATATTCTTGCTGATACGTCTGGATCTTGATTAATAGCTTCTTCCTCTATCTTAATTTCCTTCTCTTCTTGTTCTTTCTCATACTCTTCCTAAGCTTGTTGAGCATTTACTCCCTGTGTCGATGCTTGATTTAGGGTCTTCCTCTTAGGTTGTTGATAAGAATTTTGTTTTTGATTTGATGATACATCTAGATGGTATCCAAGTCCAGTTTATCATTTGTAGATTTAGTTTGTGTCTTGATAGGTTTAATAATTCCATCTTGTTGCTTTCTCAAAGGACTTGTACCTGAATATCCCATGCGTTGGATTATCTTATAGCCTTGACCATATTGTTTAGGGTAGATTTCACAATGTTTCACTTTATTTTATTCTTTATAAATCTAGTCGAGAACAACTACCTCTTCTATTTCATTTGCAAGGGAAGCAGAGGACTGTACAAAAGTACCATCATAAATGATGTTTGTAGGTGAAGGTTGTGGTTTCATAGCATTAGACGATTTTCCAGTTTGTCTTGGTGATGGAGGAAGATTCATCAATGAAATTAAATGTTCTATCTTGTATCCACCCATGCCAACATTTGTAATTTTTAATTTTATTTCTAAATCCTTTATAATAGCTTCTGAATTCTCAACTATAGAGGATGCTCTGTTATGAAGAACAATAGCTTCTGCACATTGTTTTAATGTGTTGCAAGAACAATTTGTATCAATAGGAATATTGACTTCAACTCGATTGTAGGGAAACTTCAAGCACTAATGACATGTAGAAGGAACTGCTTGCATAGAATGAATCCATGGTCTGCCCAACAAAATGTTATAAGAAAGAGGAAGATCAAGCACCTGACAGATAACATCTCTTTCCACTGGTCCTACTCTGATTGGTAATAACACCAGCCCTTTAGAAGTTCTCTCTTCTTCATCATAAGCTTTTATTGTTATCTTCTTTCCTTGATCTATAATATTCTTAGAAAAAACAATTGTATGAGTAAACTGTAAGTACAAATGTTTAATCCAACACCTCCATCTATCAAAACATGCTTATCTTGGTGTTATGGATCATAGCTTCAATGTTAAATCGCTGATTATGGGGATGGTTCAAGGAATTATCATCTTCTTCAGAGCAGGACAGGTAGTGAGGTGAGGTTAAATGACCCACTATGGATTGAAATTGATCTAGATCTAAGTCTTTAGGGACATTGGTAGCAAGCAAATCTTTGTCCAGAATATCTCTTTGAGTAGGAGAGATTTTAAGCAGTTCAAGAATAGAAATTTGAGTAGTAGTTTATTTTAGCTGCTCAACAATGCTGTAACCAAAAGAGGATGGAAAAACTAGTTGTTTAGATGAAGAAGACTTAGTCGTAATAGTAGTTGGTTGTTTATTCAAAGATGTCAGCTATTTGGATGATAATGTTTGGTCAGAAGATGAGGAACTAACTCCTTTGAGAGTAACTTTTCCTTGAGCATGGGTCACAACGTTTGCTTCCCTTAGCTTGTTTTAATCTTCTTTGATTATGATTACATTGAAATTCTCTAATGGAGAGGGTTCAAGAATGTTGATGACATTATCATTGTTGGTATAGGTGTAATTGATCTTCACACCTCCCTTGGATTTAGATGAATCTCCTTGTTCATAAGTGGGAAAGGGGTCTTTGAAAGCTTTGTGATCAACATTGGCTGCATGATTTCCCACAACAATTTTGCTAGCATCAATAAGGTCTTGAATCTCATGTTTGAGTTTCATGCAATTATTAGATGTGTGCCCCTTGTTTCGGTGATATTCACAGTAATTATTTTCTCTCCACCATTTGGGTTTGACTTCAGGATCATATGGCTTTGAGCTATCAGGCAATGAGATCAAATTATTTGCCATCAGAGTCTTAAGAGCTGATTCATAGGATTCTCCTAGAGGAGTAAAATCATGCTTAGGCTTCGAAACCCAAGGCTTTATCTTTAAACCACTCTTTTGATTTCTTAGGAGGGTTTTCTATAGCATTTTGGGCAGCTTTGAGGGCTTGTGTACCACTAGCTAGATTAAATACCGTTGGGTTTGGTTTTGACTTAACAGTATCGACTATTCCATCATTTACAACATTTTTGTTATTATCTTTGCCATACTTCCAGTATTTGTTTTTCTCTTTAGAACTAGAGCCATGTTGTGTTTCCTTATAAAGTGATATCTCTCCTTTCTTTACAAGCATATCTTCTATTTTGAGAGCACTATCCACTATCTTATTGAATGAAGGATTTACTTGAATTTGAATACTGTATTTTAACTCAAGAATTAGATTGTTGACAAAGATACCCATCTTTTCAAAATTAGGAATGGTTTGTGAATATCTTGAGAACTTCTTTCTCCAACATTGAAGGAAAGTGAGAAAAGGTTCTCCTGTTTCTATCTTGTATTACAAAGGTCAATCATAGTCATTGGATGATGAATGTTATAGAAGTATTGTTGAAGAAATAGTTCGATCAACTCCTCAAAAGATTTAATTCCCGTAGTCAATTTTGAAAACCATTCCATAGCTTGTACTCCTAGACTTCTTGGGAAGAGATGCATAAGATATGTCTGTTCATGCATAAATTCCATACATAGAGCACACAATTATTGGACATTGTCTTGGGGATCCGAGTTACCATCATATTTATCAAATTTAGGAATTTTTGTTCTTGAAGGAAATGGAGGCAAATACTCTTATTGAATGGAAATGGGTAGATTGTATCCAAGGAATATTTCACAAGAGATTTGCCTTTTTCTTTCATTTCTTTGATCTCAGTTTGTAGTTCTTATAATTGTTTTGTCACCAATGCTAGTGGAGTATCTTCTTCTTTAGTGATAAGGCTTTCAACATTATAGTCAGGAGGAAGATTGGCTCCTTGTTTAGCCAATTCTAGAAAATATTCTTCTTTTTCTCGGGCCATGATAATCTTCATCATCTTTCTAAAATCCTTATTGTTTTGACATTTTATTATAGTATCTTCTTTAGGTTCGAAAACTTCAGAATCATTAGAAGAGGAATCACTATCATTAGCCTGGATGCTAAGGTCATCACGAGCCTTACGTTTAGAAGACTCTTTTTCTTGTTTTTCTCGAGACATTTTGGATGATAAAGGTTGATCAAATACTGGTTGACTTGATGATGAAGATTTGTCAAAGGTTTGTTGTTCAAAAGGTTCATCAAAGATTGGTTGTTCTTGAAAGAATGGATTAGTTTGCAATTTGTAAGACTGCTCTTTACTTTCATCAAATTTATTAGAATAGCTCCTGGTTCGAACATGCATTTACAAGTGGTGTGATCGAGAGCTAGAAGTGATACAGATGTCAAGATTAGATCGAAGCTAGATGTTTTGTTTGAGGTGAAGAAGACCAAGTCTGGTTTCAAGAATGATCTATCTTGTACAAGACATGATCTAAGTGAATTAGGTTGATCAACTTGATGAGAGGTTGATTGAACTAGCTAAGATATAATCGACAAAATTGTGCAACACAACAACAGGGGTACACTACCAAGATTGTTTATGGTCAGGGTGAAAAAGACTAGGTATACACTTACTATAGACTGGTTAGGCAAGTATAATAGATCTGTAAAGGCACACAAAAACACAAGTTTCTAGATTGACAGAATCAAAGTCTTGTACAACAAAATAATATGACTCAAATGATAGTTTACTAACTTTTAGACGACATAGATAGATACTCGTACGAATTGCTACCTATACTCGAAAAAAAATATTGGGCTTATAAGATGATAAACTGTTAATGATGATGATGACTCACAAGACAATTTATGTATGTCCAAATGATAATTTGTAGAGACTATAACGACAATCTAAAAAAAAAAATATATACCTTGCATGTTAAGACTAGTACGTTACTTTATCAGTTATCAGACAACAATTCTCAAAGGGTAGTACAAAAATCCAGAAGACTTGTATGACATTGGACCGGATAGGGATGATTTTCTGACAAGGATGGAGTTTTTACCACTCCGTTTTTGATGTTTTGATTGTTTTTCAGTTTTTGTTTCCAGGACAAAGACACAACGAACATGCAAGATGTTAAGTCACTTCAAGCACAACACGCTAATCCTAAGGAAGTTGGCTGAGAGAGAAAACCTTTGCTTGTAGACTCAGGTACACACCCGATAGCTAATCAGAATATGGCCGCTGAGTCTCACACAATGGATTCTCAATGCCGTATTAGTCGACTCCAAATGCTAATGGGGAAATGATATGGCAAGTATCTTGCGAGAGTTACTATTTCTCTTGCACAAAGATTATCCCCCTTTCAGATGTGAACTAGGTAGCTTCTATCTTAAAGTTCTTAGTAAGGTTTTCCATTCAAAATTACCCCTTGAAGTCGCGCAAGCGTGATTGAGGCCTATAGCTTGAAAATGTATTGAAACAAGATGTAGTCATGCAAGCGTGATTGAGACAACAAGGCCCTACAAATGCCCAAAATGAGAGAATCTCAAAGAGAAAATTCAAATAATCCCGTATTTTGAGACTTTAATCTCGAAGGGCCTATTTATGATAGTGAGTTGGAATACATTGGTCTAGCTGTACTCACTTGGGTCATTCTCACAGGGTGATTACTTTTTCCCACTGTGATAGGCTCACTAAAGGAACACAAATCTCAAAACTAGAAAAACTTCAAAGATCTAGATTTCTGATTGTCTGTATAGACAAGAGCATAATCTCCTACCTTTTAGACTTTTCTCAAACATGAAAGACAAATTTGTTCATTAACCACATCGCAATTTAAGTGCCTAGAAATGAATTAAAGAATACACAATGTTTAGTTGATTCTCCTTAGGCAACCTGCAAAAACAACACATTAGTAGTCATATTGTTTTTGACCAATGGATTCTTCGACA
Source organism: Cryptomeria japonica (assembly GCF_030272615.1). NCBI lineage: Eukaryota > Viridiplantae > Streptophyta > Pinopsida > Cupressales > Cupressaceae > Cryptomeria > Cryptomeria japonica. The sequence continues at coordinate 602,558,081 of NC_081408.1, read as the reverse complement.
TGCGTGAGTTTGATTGATAGATTATTTGATAAGCATTTTGCAAAAAAACCATTTAGGCTGTGAAAATAAAATCTCTTAGATAAATAGAAGATAGATCAGGGTTAGCGTCAGTAAAATCAAATTCAATTCAAGAAAAACCCTAAAAAGTATAATGTTTCTGAAATGAGAAAATCAGAAATTTGTACAACTCCCATAGAACCAGATGACTATTCTTAGCGAACTAGATGAGTAAACACTGAATAAAAACAATAGAAGCAAAATATCGTACGAGGAATCCCACATAACCATACAACAAAAATTAGAACTCGTACTGTGTGCTACAAAAGCTCGTATGATAGTTTGCAAAGACTGCACTAACAAAATCTGGAAAATTAAAAAAAATGATTGTAAGGCTGAAAAAAATTGAATTCTTCTACCCCACGGTGGGTGCGAAAAATGTGTGTGTGAAAAAGTGGAGATCTATAAGCTGCAAGACACAAACACTTCAATAAATCATTGCAACGATCAAGATTAATTTTTGATGAGTGGTCAAGATTATCCAAAAGGAAGCACAATCCAGGTGAATTGATGTGATTGGTTGCTTTCTTCAGATTTGAAGGAACTAAGATTGAACTAAAATTAAGATAAAATCAGAAAAACTAATTTATTTCATGTTTTTATTCAATTTTGAGATTTAATTGTTTTAATTGCTTTTCTTGAGATTTCTCAATTTATTAGATTTTCAAGATATCTCAATTTGATTTCTTTTTCCAAATTAATTTCCTTTTAATGATTTACTAGAAAATTAATTTATTAATTAAATATGCTAAGATATTTAATTAAATAAATAGAATAATTGATTAAAATGATTTACTCGAAATGATTAATTGATTAAATAAATATTTAATTAATTTAAGGTGATTTATTTTCCATGTGACATTGATGATTTAAGAATTAATTGATTAGGTTCTCAAGATTGATTTAATTGCCTTTGGTTAGGACCCTAGTGATGTAGTCGAGATTAGGGGCCCATGGTTTAGATGACCATTTTTAGGGTATTACAATTTCGACGACCATTTAACAATATACATGCCCAAAACCATAATCAAGATATAACCAAAATTCATTTTAACAGAAAGAAATACACACCACACATCCTCCAGATAACAAGTGCAAAAACATAGTTTATTCGCCAAAGTATTAGGCATATATTTCTAAAGTTATATCAGAATTTTATAGATGCATAAAAAACTATAAAATGCACATTGAATAACAACAATCATAAAGGCCATAGGTACAGTTTGATTATCTTGTCTTCATAAAATACCAACAACAAATTAAAGGCTAACTTCCTATAGAATATCAATGCATCTTTGAAAAATAAGTTTTGAACCGCAAATAGGCGAAAATCGCTATTCTTATAGATTGGGATTTAACAACCTATGAGGTACAAAAAACAAAAAAAACACCGCTAGTGGCTCCTTCACATTTGATGACATGCAAAAAAACTTGCAAATGAAAACCACCCTTGGCTTCTAGTGAAACCACATTCTACTGTTCTATTATTCAGATAAAAAAGATCCTCCAACGATTCGTCTACAACTGGAAAATGCAAATCCTTTTGGTCCACCACCATGGGAGACATGCAACAATAGGAGGGAGAGAGGCTTGGGCCCTGCGAACTACTAACCTAGGACCTGCCGAGGAACTGCCATGCAACACAACACACTCCCCTACAAACTGTAGGTCCCATTCAACCGGGACAAAAATAGGTGCTACAAATGAAATGCCACTCATCAAGAGCACATGGCTTAATTAACACGACAAAGAAAAGAGCGCTAATAACGAGCACTAGTCCAACATGTGGTAGGTGCAAGCTAGCCTCTTCAAAACATAGTGTGTACAAAATAAAATACACAATGATAACTACAAGAAGATTGTGGATTGATACACATGAGGTATTTTCCAAGCTCTCAAATTATTATATGTGGGATATGTTTTATCAAATTCCAAGGACGAAGACGAGAAGGGACAAGGAGATGTCTTTTATAAAAATAGGAAAATTTCAAATATTCATATGATAACATTGATAAGTGATTCATCGTATACATTATAGATGTTTAATAAAATGCCTAAGGATATAAATTAGTAATGTCCCTTTTTATAATTTTTTTGTATGTGTGGTTTTATATTTTTTCAATTATTGAAATTATGACTAGTAACGAATACTAGATATAAATGACAAATTATGCAATCAAACCCAAGTAATATGCAAATAAAATGCAATTTGTAATTTTTATCTAATTTAATGGAAACTAAATTGAATATGCAATTTGATACTTTCTATTTTTTTATTAAACCAAAAATAACATACTGGAAAATAAATAAATAAATTATAATTAAACCACTGTCTAAAGCAAGTATTAAATAACCCTAAACTGTTCACATTTATTAGCAAATAACAAAAAATAACAACCATTAACATAAATAAATTAATATTAATTTATAATATAAAACCCAGATATATTATTTTACTATTGAAATCTTATGTAAATAAAATACAATTTGTAAATTTTATCGAATTTAATGGAAACTAAATTGAATATGCAATTTGATACTTTCTATTTTTTTATTAAACCAAAAATAATGTGCAGGAAAATAAAGAAATAAATTATAATTAAACCATAGTCTAAAGCAAGTATTAAATGACTCTAAACTAATCACATTTATTAGTAAATAACAAAAAATAACAATCATTAACATAAATAAATTAATAGTAATCTATAATATAAAACCCACATATATTATTTTACTATTGAAATCCTTTGCATCCCCAAAAAACAATAGATATTTTAACTAGCACTAATAGTGATATTAAGAGATTATAGCACTAATAATAATATTTTAAATAACATAATATATTATAGAATATCTTACATTTCAAACTTTGGAGTATAATGCAATGAGTTGGGTAGAAATAAATACTAATTCAAATGACAACACAATTTCCTTACATTATTGTTTATTTAAAGGACCCATACTCTTGTATAAAACCATGCAATAGATATAGAGAAGCATGAAAAAAGGGTATTGAGTTTATATAAAGGCTACCAAAATACTGGGTGAAACAAGCCCCAAAAAGCTATAAATAGCAAGTAAATAACACAGCCAAGAGAAAGAGGATCAATTTTAGCCAAGCTTTTAAACAAGCCTACAAAAAAAAAAAGTTGGGACGATCATGGTCCTACTTACACAATCCACCACTCGAGCATGAATTTGGAAAAAGGAACTAGAAATACCTTTTTTCCTGATTACAATAGTCTGAGTGATATTATCATCCAAATTCAAAAAAAGGGTAAGTATGAGGAGAAACCCCCATGTTGGGCCCCTCATTGCATGAAGAGGAAGAAATAAAATGATGAGATCAAAGGTGGCAATCCAACGCATGATAAATCTAGTGTTGAATTGAAGCTATGAGAAAAATTAGGTTGTGATCTCAAGGGAGGAGGTTCCCTAATAGTGTCCATAGGGAATGTTAAGGCCACACTAGAAGCTAAAGAATTTTCATCATCTTGAGAGAAGTCATGTGACAAAGAATAATGAGACTAGATAGTCAAGTGATCTTCATTAGCATTATTTCACCAAGTAATAATGCCATTATGACATGAGAGAGGAAAATCCTTAGACAAATGATGAATTGAGAATGAAAGAAAAAATTTGAAAGGGAGCCCTCATAATCAAGTGTTATGTAAAGAAAACATTTGAAAGGGAGCCCTCATAATAAAGTGTTATGTCCAAGGACTACCACCAATATTAAAATAAAATCTTGTGAAGAGACTTGGACATGTCAATGTCCACTTGTATGTGAGGAAAAGTAGATTGCCCCATTAAGGAAGTGGAATCATCAATATTCAAGAAGTGAATAATAGTTGCTAATGGCCTTGTAACAATAAACCTCCCAAAATTGGAGGGGAAGATTTGAATGTTTAACCCACACATGGTGCACACTGAGTGGTTTGATAAAGGGATTAAAGGAATTTGACCAAGGTTTAATCAAAAAAATTCTCTTCCCAAGACCACAACTTACCCAACACCAATTTTTTATCCTGAAAAGAGGCAAAGAAAGTAATATAAAAATCTCTAGCATAAGGGAAGGCTCTCAATCTTACCAGCCACTAGAAGCCTCCAACAATTTAGCACTTGACTGTGTAGGTTCAAAAGAGAAGGCCAAAGGTTGGAGAATATAAACTCCAAACATTTATGCTAATAAAAAACCTTATTTTCCACCACATCCAAGCCAACAACCACCTTTGGGGATGATTTGGCATAAAGAAGAGGACAATATTTTTGAGACTTTTTCCTCAAAGTGCAAGTAGGAATGGAGCTAGCCACCTAAGAAAAGATATGTTCACTCAGAATAGAAGTAGGCACCAGAGGAGGGGCACAACCAACATCCATAACACTATAACTAGGGGTCCAAATAAACCTAAGCCCACACATAGGTAGTTGGTACACACAACATGTGCTATAAGAAACAAATATGTGTTTAGGCAAACCTTTTTCCTTCTTTGGACAACTGTCTAAGACACACTATTATTGGAATCCTTAAATTAAGGGAAGAGGAGAGGAGAATCTTGTATGTCACCTAAACTTGATCCACCATACATTGAAAAGAAGACCATCTAACCAAAGAAGAACTCAACATGATGGTTTGCAAAGTGGTCTCAATATTGGATATTTCCAAATGATGTTTATTAACATCCCAAAATAAAAAAATAATAGTAAAAATTATATTAAACCATATTGTAGCATGAAATGTACATTATAGTATATCACAATTTCACATACTTAAACTTTTTTCATACGGTTTCTTTGATTTTTTGGGAGAAGGGGATGAAGGACAAATAAAAATCCTAAAATTTTGGAACAATGTGAGAATGACTATATCTAATGATATGCCATAATTTACACAAAATGTACATAATTAAACAATAAATACACAATTGAAAATAAACTACATAATTGATAAGTTATAACGATTAAACAACACAAAAATTGTCCAATCATAAACCAAAATATAATCAAATCTCAATATAATGATAGCTAAAAATCCAAATCCTTTACAAATATTCTAAAAGTTCAAAGTACCAAACTACAAAGAAACATGCCAATAAGTACTAGATAATAAAATATAGAGAAATAGAATAGAACCATCAAGATTTAAATAACTTAATTAAATAGTAGTTAGAGTTGTGAATATTCAACAATGTAAATCAAATGATTTTGTTATTAGAGTTTTGGGTATTTGATCCTTAATAAAAAACAATGTAAATCAAATAAATAGAAATAAAAATGATGTGTAGATTCCAAAATAATAGACAAAGGCTATACAAAAGATTTTATGAAAGCTTAGACAAAGGCTATACAAAAGATTTTATCAATAACGAGAACCATAAAAACTGCAGAAAGCTTATTGGCCCATGTAACGAGAACCTGTCTGCTAAATACATTAAGTAAATTCAATATCTTCATAAATCATATATTTAGCAGGAGAGATATCAACTTAAAACATCTAATCTAAAATATAACTGGGGAAAACAAACCATTATTTTCTTGGTTTGGTAGATATATTTAATAGCAAGTAATGACATCTGTTGTTCTACTATTCTATATATCCACAAATTCATCACTTCTTATTATTTATATATTGCTAATGAAAATAGATTTCTAAAATATCATGATTGTGTCTGGTAAAAGTTTATTATATCTTGCTATATTAAATAAACAACTCTTTTTGTTCTCATGATTTTTCAAACTTTAAAAGAACTACCATCTTAACCACGAAGATGCATCTGAAGCCTCCATTTTTCTATGATGAGGAATACGATATTTAGGATGAGGAGAAGAACTTGAATAAGTACTTGAATCAGGAGATCTAGGTGGATAAGGAGAAGATCTAGGTGGATAAGGAGAAGTAATTGATCTAGGTGGATAAGGAGAAGATCTAGGTGGATAAGGAGAAGTAATTGATCTTGGTGGACAAGGAGAAGATCTAGGTGGATAAGGAGAAGTAATTGATTCTGTTTTAGGATAATGATATCTAGAACTGTTTTAGGATAATGATATCTAGAACTATTTGAACAAGGAGAACTAGTTTGAGAATTCCAACAATGACTGGAAGAACGCCTTTGACTACAATTATTGAGATTACTTTTACTCCAACTAGGAGTGGAAGGACACTTTTGAGCAGAATTAGGGGTACTATTTTGAAACTCTCTACATGGAGTTGAAGGACCCATTTGAAAAGGGTTAGGAGTATTAATTTTAACATTGGGTGTTACAGAAAACCTCCTTGGAGTCGAATTCATTTGTTCTTTATCAGCTTTCCAAATAGTGCATATCTCGCCAATTTCATTCAGTGGTGTTGTAGATGAGATCATGCGATTTCTTTTAATCCACTTCTCCAATTTGTGTAGAAATGGGCCAACCATAAAATACTTGTTACATTTTTTTCCCATGATTTGGAGTGGATGCCAAGCAATTTCACTGACTTCCTTTTTGGTCCTTGGCTCAAAAGGATATTTCTCATCCACTGCTCTGATAATATACAAAACCACTCGTTTCTTCTCTTCAGAATGCTTAATGAGGTCATTGATATTCAAAAATGGGCTTATATCATATCCTACCTCTTCCATGGTTTCTCTAATAGCACATATGTGATCTTTTTCATCAGGATCTTCCCTCTTTCCCCTAGGAAAACTCCAAGAATTACTCTTCCAGCCCTTCACAAGCAAACACCTCTGATGGGACTGGTCCAAAATTATTGAGCCTGCAACTGGAACGGAGTGCTTAAAGGCCTTGAATTCATCAAGTATATCATCTACATGGTTGGCATGGTAAATTTTAAATGGATCACAACTCTTAAAGAAAAGATAGGTGTGCTAAGGGACTTGAAACGAGGATCTTGATCTACTATATTGTCCTCATAGTGCCAATGAGCTTGCTCTACTTGAAACATTAGGCTTGGCATGAAGTCTACTTCGTCTGGATTCATATCTTGAACAAAATTAACATTCAATTCTTTCATGATCTCCTCTGAAGGATAAAGATACCCAAAAGATGTGCTACTCCTAGTGGAATTTCTTTCCATTCTAGATCTAGATCGAGAAATCCTACACTTACTATTGGGTGTCATTGGTGCAGGGCCAAGAATAGCAGAAATGACAGCCTTACTATTTGGAGTTTGGGGAAGAAAGCATTTTCGCCATTGGGGAGGAGGATCCAACATTTTATCTTGGAGTTTTGTGGAAGGAACATATTTCGAACTTTTACAAATGGAGGGGATGCTTCGAAATGCGCTCATTTTGCTTCTCTGGTCCCTTCCTAGAAGAATAACAAGATGGATGCCAAAATACTAGTGATAATGGTCGAATAAATACAAACTTACGTCCTTCATGGTACAAGGTCAAGGGTCATGTCTGTTAACTTAGCCTTTGCAAACCTACGTGAATGGTAGATTTTGTCTTTGTTGATTTCAACTTGTTAATGTAATTTACAATACCATCGTTAAGTTTAACCAAAAAATATTAAAGAACAATAATTTTCATCGCCATCAAAATCTGTACAAGAAATTCTATCTTATCTTCTTTCTTTTCTTAAAATCTCATTAAGAAATTTTGTGCGATGCAGAAGAGAATCCCATCTGAGAAATCTGATTCATCAGTACATTGATGCCCAAATTAAATGGACTGTTGGCATAGATTTTCTATGACGTCTTATTGTACTGTACGGTTAGAATACAATTGCTAAATCTATTACAATTGCCAAAACTAATAATGGCGAAAACGGTTGATACTGTATAAGTATCTATGCACTGTGTCAAAATATTATATTTTGTCAGGAGATGATTTATGTTTGGTGTTTTGTAAATGCTGCAATGTCCAATGGCATGGTATCTTCCATGTTGATTAAGCTGTGTTCATGGCATTTGTTATATTAGTTCTGCCGAGGACGATTTGAGGTGAAATCGCATTATTTTCAGTACATTTCATTTGGTTTCGCCAGAGGAGATTTAATTTAAAATAAATACTTGTGTTTATCCTCAGGCAGTTTCTCTCGAAAGTTCAGATTTGCACAGTTTTAACTTCGACAAGCTCATTTCATTTGCATTTGGCATCATTTACGTCAATTCTGAAAAGAAGCAGCTCATTGCCTGGATTCAAATGAAAATGTAACCTTTTTCCCCTTGTGAAAAATGGTGATTTTTGGTCACAGAACAGTGGTTTTTGAGGGTTGGTTCTATGATCAAGGGTTCCATTTGCGACCAGTGTTTTCAGGTGAGTTGTTGGATTTGTTTTAGCCGTGTGTTGGTATGTATTGTGTGTTTGCTGCTTCAAATTTAGGCAAGCTGCTATCACTTGTTGCACGGTGGAAATGTTGACAAGATCATACATAACCAAATGCAATATTTCCAAAACTTTTTTGCGTAATCTTACCTTAGTACTTGTAATTCCCATCAATATTTTCATACAGTTAAAAAGAATTGGTTGCTGTCAGAGCATGGTTGCAGGGCTCACACTTTTGTCCCTCGTCAAAGGCTACCTATGCCTAATTGACTGCCCAGGTTTTAACAAAATGTCTGCTATAAGTTTTCTAATATTCATTGCTGGTTCTCCATTCATATCCTTAACCAAGGCCCACATATGTAGCATCCAAATTCTCATACTGATACAGGGGCTGGTAATTTGTTGCAAAATAAAATCTTCAAAATTTGATGAGAAAAGCCCTAACTTACAGTATATTAATCCAAAATATATACATTTTAAACTCTCGGAGACCATCTATGAGTTTGTGCGTTCTGCAGTAATTATACAACATAATTAAACATTTTGTGTTTTGCTGATTTATTTTCAAAAGCACCCAAAAATGCTTACTTCATCTCTCTGTTGAAAAAACATTCGGACCATTCCTATGCCCTTATTATAATAGTAGGCAGCGAACTCAATCGATTTGATTCAGTGGGAAGCGATTCATGCTTCCGATTTGACTCCATTTTGATAGTCCATTCATCTCCGGATAACCTGTATCCCAAGTCCAGTTAGCGAACTGCCCGTAGGGGTGGGGTGGGGGAATAGCTTAAGAGTGTCGGGCAGACCCGTAGGGCCCCTATAATTCCCCATGAATGCACACTTCATTATTCTGCAGGGTAATAAGATGTGCACTTCCACCTTCCATTGAACCTGAGCCCATCCCAACTCTGAGTACATCCGCCCCTGCATCTATCAAATTCTTGACCTGGTAAGTAGGTAGTTACCACATTTCCAGCAATAACATCAATTCCACAGTAACCCTTTCTGAAGTACTTGTCTTCCAATTTTAAGATCAAGTATCCTATACATGGGATTCAAATTAGTGATTTGAGAAACGCAATTTAACAAAAGGTAAGAGTTTTCTTCATCATTTGCTGTTAAGAATTTCTAACATAGCACTGCTAAAGTCCCGTCTCATTGAAATGCCAAAAAAATCGCAACATTCAGATGGAGCCAATAAATGAACAAAAACTCACCAGATTTTGATTTGTAAACTACTTTTCAAAATTTAAATGCATTTGATTATTGGAAGAGCTAAGAAATGGAAATGCTATACCTATGGTGAGGAATACATGCATCTTTGTCCTGAAACAATTTGGGCATGTAAAAATTCATAGAATGCAAGCACTTATATTTAGCAGACCCTCATTTATCTGTACAGGATAAAATCGCTTCCAAGTAATTTGGTATTTGTATGAACATTCAGAGTGTAAAATAGCTAATGACGTGATCTTGCACTGCTTATAGTGTGTATCAGTTTTAAATGATTCTGATTGTAAATGACACAGACCAGAACCCAGGTGGAACATATGTAATACATGAAGGTAGGCGACACAGTTATGTCTTCTTCTTTACACCTACCACTAGGTAGTCTCGCACAAGTACAGATGCATATGCCAACAAATGGCAGGGAAAAAGCTGCACACGTTATAACTCTTCCTCCATGCGTTCAACGTCGGTACTGCACTGGTAATCATTTATATGAAACCCTATTCACAAGATCAAAGGATTTTCTATGGGAAATAAATATTTCCATATCACAATTAATTAATATTTAGGCTTTAAAAATTTGAGATGATTATTATGGAAGGCAATTTTTTATTAAATATTAGTAAGTACTTAAATATACTATAAAAAATGGTCAGTTTTATGGCTAATATTCTTAAGAATTATATTTAAAAAATATTTTGATTGTTTATAAATATAATATAAATAAGTATATGAGTCATCTACATTTATATTATTCCATAGTCCATAAATGTAAAGCAATTACTCAAGCTTACTATAATATAGATTTGCATCACGGCAATTATTTTTACATTTTTTCTACAATATAACAATCTAATAACAATCTAATAAATTTATTACTTATACTTATTTCTTAAATTATTGTTTTTATTAACATTTGAATTTTGATATATTTGAATTTTGTATTTAATTTATTTATTTTAATTTTTAATTTAAATTTTAAATTTGTTATAATTAATTATACATTTTTTTAATAAAATAAATTATATATTTTTTTAACATTTAGATTTCGAAATATTTTGAATTTGTTATCTCTATCTCTCTGTCATAGGGCCACATATATCTCTATTTCCTCCTCTCTCTATCTCTCTCCCTATATACTTATCTATCTCTTTAACTCTTTCTCTCTTTCTCTATTTGTCAATCTCCTCATCTATATCTTTCTACTTTTATCTATCCCTCTACCTTTAGCAATCTCTCTATCCATTTCTTGCCTCTTCTTCCTCCCCTCTATCTTAATCCCAACTCTTATCTACTCCAAACTAATGGTAGGAACTTGATGCTAGTCTTTTTAATGGTATACATGTTTTTGATTTCCTTATTATTGTATATTCTACATAGAATTATCCAAATAAACATAAATTGATGTTCAAACAATATCAACTTTTCTATTCTTTTTCATGTTGATATGTTTTGTGGTTGACTTAAAAGCAAGTGAAATGGCTGTAGGGTGATTTTTTTTCTAAAATTATTCAGCTTGACATTAATAATTAATGCCATCATTGATGTCATTTCACTTTAAACTATTTTTTTGTTAAGTTTAGCATTTCATTTTAAAAACTTAGTATTATATTTTATGATAATCAAAGTGTAATACACAGATCAAAGAATTCAATTCATTATCAAAGGACTAAATACTTTGAGATACTCATGTACTACATCTAAGATTTGATTCATGATTACATAGATGATCTTCAATATTATCTAATTGTAGAATATACATATTCACCAATCCATTCATTGAAAGAAGGTTCCTTCATTTGTGAGATTTGTTTGGGGTCTGGCCAATGTCCACATTGGGGGGCGAGGGCAAGGGATGTGGAAGGGATTCTTAATCCTTTCATTTCTCTCTATTCTAGAGGTTCTCTTCTCTCTCTATTTTGAGATGGAATGCTTCCTTTTTGAGTGGGCTCCTTGTCTTTGTGGGCTATGGTCATTGCATATCTCTCAAAATCTCTAGTTTGTATTTATTTATTTGTTTACAATTTTATAACTTATTTATCTTTTAAAATTTTCTTGTGTTTTGCATGTATGTGAAATATATAGCACATGGTGCTTTGTTTAAAAAGAAGTCCATTCCACACCCAATTGTAGCCCTCATACAATCATTGTAGCCCAAAAGATTCACGGGGTTCTAATTAATGAAATGAGACATCCTCTAGGATAAACACCCTATTAATGTTTTGGCACTATTAATTTGATGACATGAGGGTTCTGTCCAAAATTGTCCTTTCTAGACCCTTATATTACATGAAATTGGCATTTTTTTTGTAACTTTTAAAGACTGCATAGTTGTAACAAGGCCGCGTTGTTGCGAAGTTCCTGTAAAATGCTAGTAGGATGTCCTCGTTCTTTGGATTTTTGACAAATTGAGAATAACATTTAAAATCTGATCTAATGTGAGGAATGAACTATTGACCATTTTCTAAATTACATTAAATGGTGCTACCATTTTTACCATGATTTATTTAGATTAGTTAGATAAAGTTCAAATGTGTCAAATATTACCTCTATTACTTGCTTTGAAACCCTCACTTATTACAATTTTGGTAGTTTATATGTCACATATATTTTCAACTAAGATACTAGTGTTACACATTTTGAAAGTCCAAAAGTGACAATCACTCAATCTTACTTTAATAAGAAGTGAAAAAAAAACAAAAAACATTAAGATTACATCAAAGTTAAGAGATTCTTTTTTTTAAAGTAATGAGATATGTATATGTACATATGAGACATTATATAGATATGCTATAACAAAAAAATTAATAGTTGTAAGCTTAGAAGCATACGAGTAGCTATTAGTTCTAATACTAATTTGTGCTATAATGTATTTATTTGGCTGTCACACTTGATCAAGTACTATCTAAAAGTAGAGACACCCAACATTTTTTTAAGTCTCTTGATTTTTTTTTTTTATGGATAATGGACTGAAGCCGATAAATTTTTAAGTCTGTTAATTGTCCATTCAATTAATTTAAATTTAAATTGTGTAATGTCAAACTAGACTTATAATGTTTGTTATAATTTTTCATTATTTATTTATTAAATAAATAGAAATAAAACTTTTTTTAATAGTTAAAAGTAAATCTCATTTCTTATTATTTAATATAATTAACTAGTACAAGTATTTTGTCTTAAAAATTTATAAATTAATATTTTTTTGTGCATAATGTAAGTTAATTTAATTTGATCTTTTATGACTATTCTTTGTACATAATTAATAATGAACAAATCTAATGAATTTAAATAGTAAATTTATTATTTCTATAAGATAAATTATAATAAGAGGTTTTGAATTTTAAATTTAATATTACTGTTGAGAGTTGTAGTAATTTCATATTTTATGTACAAAAATAAAGTTCATTTTTTAATTGTTAATTGAATATTATTATTATTTTATTTACATTTCCAAACTAAATTTTAGTTAAGACATTTGAGCCTATGAAAAGTTTCATGTCTATATTGGAGGAAATGATGCCACATTGTTTTGGAGGTCATATGTCATTCAATTTACTCTTATTATAGGTTTTGGCACCTTTCCTTGCAAATAATAGAATATTTTGTCCAATGAAAACGGAGAAAATTTTTATGGTTTGTTATTATTTGTAAAAAATGATCACATTGTATCTTTAAAATATTACAAACTTCGAAGTTATTTTTTAAGATAGTTTAGATTGTTTTGATTGGTCTAAAATAATTTTTTTTAATCACAAACTAAAAGCTTGTCATTGCTTTATAGTTCCATATCACATATCTATATGCTAGTATATTCTCTTAGCTTTTTATTTGGAAGACTTTCAAATGTTATTCAATTCCATCTACTAGTTTTTGAAGATAAAACATTACTACTTTTGAAAACTAATTATGTATATGCTCTATTTCGTCAAAAAAAAAAAAACTCTTTCAAATAAACAAAAACCTAATTTTTTTTACAATACCCTATCCTATCAATTTATTATCTAATTTAAACACATTAGCATGTTAATCAACCTATTCTCACCCTCTTCTAAATATTTCTTCATTAATAGATGGTATTACATATCATATCATCCTTTCTAATTAAACTACAATACTCTGTATATGTTTGAATATTTTATATAAACATATATAATATTTAATTTAATAAAATATTATAAATTTTATTAAATGAAAGATTATATATTTAAAATAGTGAAAACATTCATTAGATCATATGATTAAACAATTTTTTTTGTTTATGTTTAAACATGAAAAAAAAATTTCATAAAGAGTTTTGAAATGGCTATTCCCACTCCTCACTTTGCTGCGCTATGCTTTGCCGCTGCCCTTTTCCTCAATGGTTCTCCTAGTGCTATGGTCATTTTGTTTGTTGGGGTGTGTGGTGTTATCATGGGTGATGCCTTTATGCTCGCAAGGGCTACCCCTACAACGGATGGTTGATGCCCTTCTTCTTCGTGGGTGGATGTTGTGTGCCCTCCTATCGGTGTTTTGGCCTTGGCTGGTCCTTGTGACTCTGTGCCTGCCGAAAGTGCTATTGCGAATAGATTGTGCCCTCCCCCATTGTGGATGCCCTTCCAGATGGAGTGGCGGCTATTTTTTTGCACTAGTGGATGAAGTTTTGCTCGCGTAGCCAAATCTACTGGTCATCCTCCTAAGGGAATTCGTCCTCTTCCCTATGCCAAATCCTCCCCTGTGGTGATTTATGGTCATGATGTTGTGGATAATATTGATTTTTATCAACGTTGTGTGTTGGTGTGCAGATTTGCTGGGTTTTGGCCTTCTCTTCCATATCTCCATTATTGGGTGAGTGATTCTTGGAAGCCTCTAATTTCTTTTAGCAATGAGCTTTTTCCTTGTGCTAAAGGTTTTTGATAGCTTCCTTTACTTCTTTCACGGATAGAGATTTTGTTTTGGGCAAACTGTAGGCTTGGGGTGATCACTCTCTTTCTGTCAAGCCTTAGACAACTTCTTTTAATCACCTTACTGAACTACTTAATGTGCATCCAGTATGGGTTCACCTTCCTAATCTTCCTCTCCATTTTTGGGAACAATCTTGCTATGAGGCTATTGGCAACTCTATTAGATAATTTTTGAAAGTGAAAGATGCCATGTCTTCTATGGGGCATTGTACTTTTGCCTACATTTTAATTGACATTGACATCTATTCGCATCTCTCAAGGGATGTTGTTCTTATGATTGGTGATAGTGCAGCTATTGGATTATGAGGGCCTCCCCTTTTGCTATCGAAAATCATTGCAAATTGTTCTATTCCACATCATAGGGGTGCTATTACTTGGTAGAAGAATGCTACCATTGATCATTTAATGGTCAATGCTTCTGAATATAATTCTATTGACTCCACTCATGAGGATGATGTCTCCTCTCGGGAGGAGGTTGTGCCCCTCATTATTGTTGAAGCTTCTATTGATCCTCCTATTGTGGCCTCCTCTATTCTGTAGGCTCCCATCGTAGCTTCTCTTGTTCTGTAGCCTCGATCTACTCCTACTGGACCTGCTTCTAGTGTTGTTTCGCCACAACCGATTATTGTTCTGTAACAACCTCTTGTTGTTTTGTTCCAGCACTCTGTTGACACTAGTGATTGTAACCCTGCAACTGCGAGTCCCTCCCAATTGATCTCTGTTTTGATGGTGCTAATGATAATATTACTTGGATAGTGGTTTCTTGTAGGTGGAAGGGGATGTCCTCTCCCCTCCCCCAAACCCCCTTTGTCTGGGTTCAGCTGTCTCTCCCCTTCCTTGATTGGGCTTTTGAGTGTTTTCTGGTTTGACAAGGTTTTATTTGGCCTATCTAATGTTGTTTTGTTTCTTACTTCCTTCAATTTGTTATTTTTTGAGCTAACATTGTGTATTTTGGTGTTGTTTATGTGTTGTTGATAGTGTTTGACTATGTTAAGGGTCAGCGCCCTAGTTAACGCTGCTTTGCTAATCAAAAACATGAAAAAAAATAAAAAAATCATATTTCTTGATATCAAATTGAAGATAAAGGTTGGTTTTTAAAAGAATCCACTCTCTTTTATAAAGAGGGTTATAAATATAACAATGCACTCCATCAATAATTACCATGCATATCTTAGGAGGAATATAGGTAAGGTATCTGGAAAATATCATATTTGTTCATTATTCCATCTAAAAAATAATTATATAATTATATTGTAATTAATATTAAATCATTATTATATTATAATATTGTAATAAATATTAAATTGTTATTAGGATATAATAATGTTGTTATGTTTTAATATATTATTGTTATTATATTTTTTATATTTCTATTATTAAGATGAATTATTATTATCTTATTATACTATATATAGAAATATTTTTTGTATATATATAAAGAATATTAAAATACTAATTTCTTTAAAAAAAATTAATATAAAATTAAAATATAATTATAATAATAAAATAAAATTTTGTTTTTCATATATTTAAGTGTCACAAACATGTCCTAATTTATATTAATGGATGTTTTGCATCCAGACGTGTTTAACATACCTATATTTAAAAAATCTATGTAAAAATGCTGAAATATATCATATTTGTTCATTATTCCACTTTAAAAATAATTATTATTATATTGTAATTAATGCTAAATCATTATTATATTGTGATATTATAATTAATAATAATTTTTATTATTATATTTTAATATATTCTTATTATTATATATTTATATTTCTATTAAAAAGATTTCAAAATAAAATTAATATTATAATTATATTATATTTTTATCAAACTCTTTACAAAAGCAAGAAAATTATTAAGACAAAAGTATTATTATTATATTATCATATCACTATATTATTATTTTATATTTATTGTTATCATTGAGGAAAAATAATGAATTTTATGTAGAGACACTTTCCATCGCTCATATTTTCATTGTAATACACTTACATAAGAACATATTTTAAAATAGTAAAAACCATCATTGAATAAACTAAAAAATATATTGTTTATATTTAAATATGAAGTTAGAAAATAAACATTCATAAATCTTAATATGAAATTGAGGATAAAGATAGTTTTAAAACACTTATAAAAGAGGGTTATAGATAGAACAATACACTCTAGCAATAACCATGTACTGATATATCATATATATATATATATATATATATATATATATATATATATATATATATATATATATATATATATATATATATATATATATATATATATATATATATATATATATATATATATATATATATATATATATATATATATATATATATATATATATATATATATATATATATATATATATATATATATTATCAACCAAATTTTTACTTTAAAATCAAATATTATATTTTAAATGTTTTTATGTTGCAACTCGAAATGTTTTGCCTCAAAATGTTTGTAGGCTGCTGAGAAACTCGGGACTCCTATGCCATTCAAATCAAGTTTGATAGAAAGCATCAAGCTTTACATTATAACAGGCTAGTATACCTTTTTAACAAGGTATAAAATTGTACTGTAATTCATTCCCAAGAATTATTCACAATAATATACAAAGTTAATCCTCTTCATGTCAAGCTGAATAATTTTAGAAAATGACCACACTACAAATTTTGAGAAAAACACTAAGCATCATACAACCATTGTAGTGCCTCTCCCTAAGTTATCTAGCTCTTTTGTACAACAATATATCTCTTTGTTATAACTTAGTCTACTTAATGTTGATTTGATGGTATTTTATGATTTACTAACCCTAATTCATGATGTGAGATCGATTATGATATTTCTTGATTGTTTGCGAGTGTCTTCTACTATCTTCGTGATAGGGATGATGTCACATCACTCATTGCGAACGAGATGTGCCATTGCAATTCTCTATCACTTGCTTGTATTATATATTGTATGTATTGTATTGTGGCTTTGTAGATGCAAGATTTGTAGGTACCAAACATCAACTCCACCTAGCTTCATAGGTCTGAGCGTGTCTTATCCCAATGGGAAGTTGATTGGAGATAACATGAAAACCCATTCCACACTCTAGGTTTAAGTTGGTCACCCTTGTTAGTTGGT
The DNA here is from genome assembly GCF_030272615.1 of Cryptomeria japonica. Lineage (NCBI taxonomy): Eukaryota > Viridiplantae > Streptophyta > Pinopsida > Cupressales > Cupressaceae > Cryptomeria > Cryptomeria japonica. Next base: position 602,540,446 of record NC_081408.1, on the reverse strand, counting down.
ATCTTGGTATGAGCTGTTGTTTAGCGTAAGTGATCTCTTTAGTTGCCCTTTGTTATCTTGCGTGGCGTATTGTGTTTATTGTTTGATTTAGTTATTATTAATTAATTAATTAAGTTATATAGTTTAATAATATGAAAATAAATTAATAGATCTATACAGTTTATAATAAATTAAATATCTCTAGTTGGTAATAAAAAGATAAATAATTGAGAAAGAGTAATATTGGATAAATGATTTTATATCATTAGACAATTATTATCCATTATTTAATTAATTGTTGTGGAAATTAATATTATCATTTAGTAAGAAAAGGTTTTATTATTAATTAGAATATTTATTTATTATAGCCTTGGTTTATTTATTTATGGGGGTTATATATTTAATAGGTGATTTTGTATTACTAAGTATTTATTGATTTATGATCATTGGATAAATATTATCTATTAATTTGAGTATTTGTTTATACACCCTTGGCTATTTTGTTGATGGGATTTTATAGTTAATTGTGCCCATGAGTATTATTATTATTTCTCTTTTTACACTTTGGGATAATTAATATATTCTTTCTATTTACCCTCTCATTCTATTGGCTAAATTATTGGGTAAGTTAATAAAAAAAAATATCTTATCATTTTTACCTTGGTTTTTGATATGGGTTGATTAAATATTATTCTACTTGCCCTTTCGTGTGATTGGTTGACTTTTGGGGTAAGTAAATTAATTATTATTTTATTCATATTTACCTTGGATTTTGATATAGGTTGGTAAGAAATATTATTTTTCCTATTATTTTGATTGGCTAGGATTTTCTACAGTTTTAGTTTGATTTTCTATTTATTTGGCTTCTTGAGTATGTTGCTGGGTTAGCATTTCTTGGGTTTTCTCTTACAAGTTTGGTTGAAGGTTTGGAAGATTGGATATTTCTTGGCTTGCTTGGCTTGTGGATTTTCTTGATCAATTTGAGTTTCCGCCTATTACCAAGTAGGAGGTGATCTTACTTCAGCATTTTCAATTGGAAAAGATTGTCTTCTCTGTGTATTCTCACGAATTTGGGGAAAATAATTCATTAATATAATTTTGTTAGTTGGCTTATGAAATATTTCCTTGAATAAAATTTATCCTATACTTTAGCTTTAGAAAATGGGAAAAATAATTTGGGGATATAGTTGCCGTGAATATACGACTCTGTATTTTTGTATGTGATGGAGGTTTGTTCTTATCTCTGAGCTATGGATTGAAATGTATTTGGTTGTGGTTTCCGATGAAGTATTATTTTATCTTGGGTTGTAAGAGGCTTTTTCTGACTCTAGTTTTGTGAAGTATTGGGTATTTGCTATGTAGTTTTAAATGGGGAAATTCTTCCTATTTGTTCTATATTATTATGATTTGTTTACGCCTTTTCTTTTGGTATTGACTCGGTGTCCCTTTCTAGTTTGATTTTGAGTCTTGATATTCTTTCCATGATTTTTAATTTGAATTCATAACTTAGCCTTTTCAGGCAATTTTTGCAATCATTGTCAAATGCGCTAAAACGGTAATCATATGCGATACATAATTTGTCATACCCACTAAAATGTTCTCTATATGCACTAGACTATTGATCATATGTGGTAAAAAAGTTGTTGTATGCTCTAGAACAATTATTGTATGCGCTAAAGAAATGATTGAATGTGCTAATTTGGTGTTCATATGTGCTAATCTGCTAAACCTATGCGCTATTTTGTGTTGTCTAAATTATTTGTCTTCTAGAGTTTTAGTCTGATCTTTTGGGTTCTTAGTTTGATTAGGGGGTCTTCCCAAAGGTTGTTTTGCATCTTTGAATGCTCTTGAATGTACGGAGAAGAGATTTGATAAAAATATTTGATTATTTATATTGTTGCAAGATGTATTATACCTTGTTTAAATGATGGTTCTTCACTTTATGAGTTTGTATGATTTATGTAACCTATGTGGATTTTCTTATCAACTCAGTGTGTATTAATGATGTTCTATCTTGGTTAGCTGGATTTGGTTTTTGAGCTTTATTGTTTGAGTAGGGGGAGTGGGCTTCCATGAGTCTGTCGAGGTCACAAGGAATAGACTACTAGGATTCTTGAGTAAGAGAGTCAGGGTCTAGACTGTTTGGATAGCTCATTGGAGGTTTTCCATTGTAAATAATAAGTGATAACATAAAAATTAATCTTAGGTAGTAGTAACTCATTTAAGAAAGATAATAAAGACGTTGTGGTGCCTATCTCATGGATCATATACCAAAATGATGTAGAGGATCTGGTAACCAGGTAAACCAAAATCCCTTGATTTCCTTAAAGGTTGAGATGGTTCCACATGTGTATCCTTTGTGGTAGCATGTGATGACACTTTTTCCCTACGTGTTGATCTTAGTTCCTTATGTCTTCTTGTTGAGTTGCCTCTGGGGGTTCTCTTGGTTGTTTGGTATGTTTCTCCTTGGTTGTATTAGAGTCGTTACCTCTTTGGGGAATAGGTGTTAGCATAGATCTAGAGTGTGTGTGGGATATGGTGTCATCTCCTAGCATGAGGTGTGGTTCCTTTGGTTCCAGATGGTCGGGTGGTTGGTGCCTTTCTTCCATTGGGATGTTGGATTCTCTCTTATGCGTGGATGTGGATTCTATCATTGTATCTCGTGGATCGATATTTGTAATAGTTTATTGTAATATGATTCATTTGACATGTGTATTGGTATTATCTTTCATGTAACTATATCTAGAGAGTTATACTCATTGATGTAAAAGACATTGCATTCATGTATCTAGTAGATGTTATTAGACAAAATGATGTATCATGTGTATCTTTGTAGGATAGTATCTTTTCATACTCTGAGAGTAGGGCCTTCTCCTTTAGGAAAAGATGCTCATCCATCCCCTTCACAAGGACCTTAGTGTTAACCATATTGAGATCATTCTTTATTAGGGTTTTTTTGTCAAAGATGTTACCAAAATTGGTCCTATTCCACTCTAAGAGCTTCCTTTTTATAAGCTTTAGTTTACCAGCTACAATAAACATCTTTGAACCTGAGAAAATGGAGCTACTCCACCATTTTTCAAGTAAGTTTAGAAAGTTGTCATCTCTAAACCACATATTCTCAAATTTGAAGGGGCAGTTTTTAGGGGTATTGTCAGATAATAAGTTTAATTGGAGTGGGAAATGGTCCAATCCAGATAAAGGGAGAGGCTCAGCCTTCAAGGAGTAATTCAGCTCTGAGAGCCCACCATAGATAAAGAACCTATCAAGTTTCTCTGCTATATTACAAAAACCAGATCTTCTATTGTTCTAGGTAAAGGCATTCTCCACTGTCTGGATTTCCAACAGGGAATTCCTATTGATCCAGAGATTGAAATCTAGAGTTGAAGGGGGAAGCTTGCTACTTCCTCCTCTCTTATCTGAAGCTTTAGTGATGGCATTAAAATCTCCACCAATGATACTAAGGTCGTTTGGGAAGCTTTTAAGAAAGATCTCAAGATCCATCCACACTTTCACCTTATCCTTGTTCTGGATGGGGCCATAAACATTAATTAGTTTGAATCTAAGGTTATTTTTATAGCTTACAACCTCTCCTCCTATCCAGTTCTGCTGAATCTCTAATGGTGTGAACGAAAGGGTTCTAGGATCCCAAATGATAGCTAAGCCCCCTGAAGCACCTGTGGCCGGGGAATGATTTAGTTGTCTAAACCCTAGTTTTTGCTCAAAGAGAGAAATCTCAGATACATTCATTTTTGTTTCTTGAATTAACATTAAGTCAGGTTTAGAATCAAAGATACAACGCTTTAAGATACGTTGTTTGTTAGGGGCATTCAATCCCCTAACATTCCATGTTATGATTTTCATGGCTCTGTGGGAAGGAACTTCACCTCCCCTACATTAAAAAGAGTAGATATTTTGGATTGGCCTCTAGCCTCTCCATCCTTCAGTTTTAATTCAGCACGGGATCTTTTGCCCCTTCTTTTACTGAATTTAGCACAATCTGGAGAGTCTTTGCTTTTACCAGAACAAAGAATGCCAAGAGTGTTAGGTTGCTGATTTTCCAAGTTCTCTGAGGCTATGAAGAGTTCATCTATTTCTAAGTTAACTCTAGTAATATTTACTAGATTGTTAACGAGGAAATCCCTTTGTCTTTCCAATTCCTCATCATCATAGATTTCATCCACCAGTTGATCCATGAGGTCATTTACTACTTCTTCCCCTATATAATTGGCAATGATGTCCACTTCCTTAGCCACTTGGTCACTTTCAGAAACTACAGTTGAAAAAGGGCTAGCCCACGGTGAAGCAGGGTAAGCCTCCTCCCCAAGACGAGTCTTAAGATTTGAGACTGGGGAGAATTGTTGATAATACCGAGAAGCCTTTTCTAGATCTGGATCTAGGGGAGAATTATCCTTCTTTTTTGATAGCGATAGGGTGATGAGATTCCGCAAAGGGGAAGTTTTTGAGGAGTTCACTCTCTCTGGTGGTGTAAGAGAGCACAATGGTAACATATTTGTCATACCGAGTTGTTCTTTCTGGGGGAGCCCTTCACAGATTTCCCCCTCTTCCAAGTTGCAAACCTCGTGAGAAGGATCACCTCTTGGGGAGATAATAGAGGGAAGTGGTTGGGGTGAGGAGCATAGGGTTTTGATTGGGGATTGATGACACAAAGACCCGGTAGGGTGATTAGTGCTAGAATTATTAAAACCCTTAATGGAGAAACCCCCTCCATCCACAAATCTAATTGGAGCTATTCTTGACTCAGAGATTGATATAGGGAAAGCATTTTTAAAGGGAGTCTTCCTTGGTCTTTCAAAATTGAAAGGACCATTGTAGAAGGGTAATTCAAGGGATAAACATATATTATCATAACATAGTGTTACTGGTTCGATGGTTTTAATGTTCATATTCATGTTAACAATCAGAAGATGGTTAAAGAAGCTTAAGGCTGACTTTTTAACTCCTACAAATTTACCTATTTTGTTCCCTAAAATTCTTAAGAAATCATTGTTTCGTAATTCAACCGGAATTTTTTCGAGTGATATAACTCTATTGACCATGCATGAATTTAATTGTGAAGGGTGAAAGAGGGTTTGCCATCCCCAACAGTCAAACCCTAAGCCCATGAACTCCGATAAACCCTTATTTAGCAATGAATTGCTTAAATTTTGATTACTGCATTCAATAGCTAAGAACTGATCAGGAAGGATGTCAATTTTTACCTGGTTATTGAGAGAAGACGCCAACCAGTTAGCAATTTGTTCAGTCAAGATCCCCCAAACTTTCCATCAAGCAAAAAACATTATGTCGTTGCAATGCATTTGATACATATCTATTGTTTGGGAATCAATATCAATGATTATTTCACTAAGGCTAGCTTTGGGTAATTTGCCAGCGGACATTTTAGCAATGGAAGTCGAGGGTCTGTTTGTCCAGTTAGGTTTTATAGAACCTTCCTTCCACCCAAGTTTGGGATTTCATTTTAGACAATTTGATTGCCCTTCTGCCTTGTTATTTTGGTGCCTTACCAACTGCTAATTTTGATCCCTACCTTGGAGCAAAGGAAGGGGAGCCCTAGCCGAAACAACTAGTGAGTATTTTGTTTTTGTGAAAAAAGCTTCTTGCTTGATGATTCAAGAATTTACTACGCTCATCTTGTTTTCCCTAGCATCACTAGCCAGAACTGCAAAATGATTTCCATAACCTTGATATACACCTCGCAGTGGAAAGGGATGTTCATAGGGAGAAAGAGACTTAATTCTACTTTTTGCATGTCGAGCCATCGCATTTTTTTAAAAACAAACTTACCCCAAGATAAAATATTATTCACATTATTAGTATTTATTTATTATAGCCTTGGTTTATTTATTTATTTATTGGGGTTTATATTTAATAGGTGATTTTATATTATTGATTAAGTATTTATTAATTTATGATCATTGGATAAATATTATCTATTAATTTGAGTATTTGTCTATACACCCTTGGCTATTTTGTTGATGGGCTTTTATAGTTAATTGTGCCCATGAGTATTATTAATATTTCTCTTTTTACACTTTGGGATAATTAATATATTCTTTCTACTTACCCTCTCATTCTATTGGCTAAATTATTGGATAAGTTAATAAAAAAAAAAATTTATTATTTTTACCTTGGTTTTTGAAATGGGTTGATTAAATATTATTCTACTTGCCCTTTTGTGTGATTTGTTGAGTATTTGGGTAAGTAAATTAATTATTGTTTTATTCATAATTACCTTGGATTTTGATATAGGTTGGTAAGAAATATTATTTTGCCTATTATTTTGATTGGCTAGGATTTTCTATAGTTTTAGTTTGATTTTCTATTTATTTGGCTTCTTGAGTATGTTGTTGGGTTAACATTTCTCGGGTTTTCTCTTACAAGTTTGGTTGAAGATTTGGAAGATTGGATATTTCTTGGCTTGCTTGGCTTATGGATTTTCTTCATCAATTTGTGTTTTCGCATATTACCAGGTAGGAGGTGATCTTACTTCAGCACTTCCAATTGGAAAAGATTGTCTTCTCCGTGTATTCTCAGGAATTTGGGGAAAATAATTCATTAATATAATTTTGTATAGTTGGCTTATGAAATATTTCCTTGAATAAATTTTATCCTATACTTTAGCTTTAGAAAATGGGAAAAATAATTTGGGGATATGGTTGTCGTGAATATATGACTCTGTATTTTTGTATGTGATGGAGTTTTGTTCTTCTCTCTGAGCTATGGATTGAAATGTATTTGGTTGTGATTTCTGATGGAGTATTGTTTTATCTTGGGTTGTAAGAGGCTTTCCGTGACTCCATTTTTGTGAAGTATTGGGTATTTGGTGTGTAGTTTTAAATGGGGAAATTCTTCCTATTTGTTCTATATTATCTTGATTTGTTTATGCCTTTATTTTGGTATTGACTGGGTGTCCCTTTCTAGTTTGATTTTGAGTCTTAATATTCTTTAAATAATATTTTATTTGAATTCATAACTTAGTCTTTCTGGGCAATTTTTGCAATCATTGTCAGATGCGCTAAAATGGTAATCATATGCGCTACATAATTTGTCATATCCACTAAAATGTTGTCTATATGCGCTAGACTATTGATCATGTGCAGTAAAAAAGTTGTTGTATGCTCTAGAACAATTATTGTATGCACTAAAGAAATGATTGAATGCACTAATTTTGTGTTCATATGCGCTAATCTGCTAAACCTATGCGTTATTTTGTGTTGTCTGAATTATTTGTCTTCTACAGTTTTAGTCTAATCTTTTGAGTTCTTAGTTTGATTAGGGGTTCTTAGAGGTTGTTTTGCATCTTTGAATGCTCTTGGATGTCCGGAGAAGAGATTTGATATAATATTTTATTATTTATATTGTAGCAAGATGTATTATACCTTGTTTAAATGATAGTTCTTCACTTTATGAGTTTGTATGATTTATGTAACCTATGTGGATTTTCTTATCAACTCAGTGTGTATTAATGATGTTCTATCTTGGTTAGCTGGATTTGGTTTTTGAGATTTATTGTTTGAGTAGGGGGAGTGGGCTTCCATGAGTCTGTCGAGGTCATGAGGAATAGACTGCTAGGATTCTTGAGTAAGAGAGTCGGGGTCTAGACTGTTTGGATAGCTCATTGGAGGTTTTCCATTGTGAATAATAAGTGATAACATAAAAATTAATCTTAGGTAGTAGTAACTCATTTAAGCAAGATAATAAAGATGTTGTGGTGCCTATCTCATGGATCGAATACCAGAGTGTGGTAGAGGATTTGGTAACTGGGTAAACCAAACTCCCTTGATTTCCTTAAAGGTTGAGATGGTTTTGCATGTGTATCCTTTGTGGTAGCATGTGATGATACTCTTTCCCTACAAGTTGATCTTAGATCCTTATGTCTTCTTGTTGAGTTGCCTCTGGGGGTTCTCTTGGTTATTTGGTATGTTTCTCCTTGGTTGTATTAGATTAGTTACCTCTTTGGGGAATAGGTGTTAGCATAGATCTAGTGTGTGTGTGGGATCTGGTGTCATCTCCTAGCATGGGGGGTGGTTCCTTTGGTTCCAGATGGTCGGGTGGTTGGTGCCTTTATTCCATTGGGATGTTGGATTATATCATTGTAGCTCGTGGATGGATATTTGTAGTAGTTTATTATAATATGATTCATTTGACATGTGTATTGGTATTATCTTTGATGTAACTGTATCTAGAGAGTTATACTCATTGATGTAAAAGACATTGTATTCATGTATCTAGTAGATGTTATTAGACAAAATGATGTATCATGTGTATCTTGAGATTGTTTAATAATGAGATTAGTGGATATTGAATCTATGGATGTGTACTTAGTGTTATGCATGTGATGATGTAATTAGTTCATATTTTTGTGGTTTACTAATGTGGTAATCAGTGTTGGAATGGTTAATTGATTGTAAAAGAAAAGAATGGTTGGGATTAGGAACATTTGGTATTGGTGCTTAAAATGAACCTTATGGGATGGTTGAGTAATCATAAATGGATGTAATCATTCTAGGATAAAGTAGTCAATCACATATGATTATGTGAAAGGAATTAACGATAGTAAGTTAAATTGCACATGGATTATGGAAGTTAAATGATATCATGATTATGAATTGTTGAGTGTGTAGTTTAAGTAGTGGCGTTGATTTACCCTAGGGATGTTAGATGACTATTGATGTATTGTGTTTCATTTCTACTTGTGTAACATGATTGGTGATTATATTCATGATGAGTAGTTATGTATCAAGTTAATGTATGTTATTGCATATGAGAAGTTATTGTATTCAATGCGTGTATAAATGTTTTAAAAAAAGATTTGTTATCTCTATTTTGTATTTTAGTTAGTGTATTTCTCTAGGGTATTTTGGTGGCTATTACAACCATTTCACTTTCTTTAAGTCAACCGTATAACATATCACCATGAAGAAAAATAATCACAAGAAGCCTAATACAAACTGCAATTTCTCAATTGATGTGTCAAAATTTGATATAACAAATGCCATGCACACAAATTAATCAACATAGAATATACCATGTCACTAGACATTGCAGCATTTATTAAAGATTAAGATGTAATTTCCAAAGATTATTGATCCCCTGAAAAAACATAATATCAAATGTTATACAGTATCAAACATCTCTGTCATTCTTATTTTTGGTGAGACAATATTTTACAATCAATTATGTGCATTATAATGAACAACAAAATGTAACAAGTAAAGGAAACACCCACCATTGAGATAACACATTTTTGTAGATTTTTTCAGAGAAACACATATGAGAAATCTGAATTATCATAGGTATCCATTACATTTTAGCATCAATGTACTGATAAATCATATTTCTTAGATGGGATTCTTTTCTGTATCCCAAATTTTCTTAATCAGATCTTAAGACAAGAAAGAAGATAAAGATAGAATTTCTTGTACAATTTTTTATGGCGAAGAAAAGAATTTCTATTTGATATTTTTGGTTCAAGAACTTAAAAGATGTTATTGTAAATTACATTAAAAAGTTGAACTCAACAAAGATAATATCTACCATTCACGTAAGTTTGCAAAGGCTAAGTTAACAGACATGACCCTTGATCTTGTCTGATGAAGAGCATACGTTTATATTTATTCAACCATAAACAACAAGGAATGAACCAAAGAAGCAATAGAATGATGAGATCAAAGGTGGCATTCCAATGCATGACAAATCTAGAGTCTAATTGAAGCTATGGGAAAATTAGGTTGTGATCTTAGGGGAGGACGTTCCCTAATAGGGTCCATAGCGAATGTTAAGGCCACACTAGGTTTCATTATGACATGAGAGAGGAAAATCCATAGACAGGTGATGAATTAAGAAGCAAAGAGAATATTTGAAAGGGAGTCCTTATAATCAAGTGCCATGTCCAAGGACTACTCCCAATATCAAAATAAAGTCTTTTGAAGAGCCTTGGATATGTCAATTTCCACTTTTATGTGAGGAAAAGTAGATTGCCCCATTAGGTAAGTGGAATCATCAACATTCAAGAAGTGAACAATAGTTTTTAATGGCCTTGTAACAATAAACCTCCCAAAATTGGAGGGGAAGATTTGAATGTTTAAAACACACATGGTGCACACTAAGAGATTTAATAAAGGGTTTCAAGGAATTTGACCAAGGTTTAATTGAAAAAGTTCTCTCCCCAAGACCACAACTTACCCAACACCAACTTTTTATCCTCAAAAGAGGCAAAGGAAGTAATATAAAATCCTCTAACACAAGGGAAGAGCTCAATCTTACCAGCCACTATAAGCCTCCAAGAATTTAGAACTTGATTGTGTAGGTTCAAAAGAGAAGGCCAAAGGTTGGACAATCTGCACTCCAAACCTTTACGCTAGTAAAAATCCTTATTTTCCACCACATCCAAGACACCAACCACTATCGGGGATGATTTGGCATAAGGAAGAGGACAATATTTTTCAGACTTCTTCCTCAAAGTGCAAGTAGTAATGGACATAGCCACCTAAGAGAAGATATGTTCACTCAGATTAGAAGTAGGTACCAGAGGAGGGGCACAACCAACATCTGTAACACTAGAACTAGGGGTCCAATCAAACATAAGCTCACACATAGGCATATCAAGCTTGACAAAGGGAACCCATGCTAAATTGTGACTACCAACACTTAGTAGGGTGCCATGAGTGACCAATGAAGCCTATGGAAGAGAAAAAATATGACAAGAGGAAGACATCAAGACAAGAAAGTTTGGACCTGTAGTAGGCAAGAGAGAGGACAAGTAATAGGCATGCATTTTTCTCAATCTTGACATATTTAAAAATTAAATTCAAAATAATGATACTTTAATTTAGGGGGTAGGCAACCTCAATTATTGATGCAGTATAGGGTAGCCCCATAATGTTTTAACTTGGTTGGTGTTTCTTACACTATGTTTTAGTAATAGCAATAAACAACATATAATAAGATCACTTTTATAATCCATAATAGATTGTTTAAATAAAAGTAGGAGGCATGCCAGGATGGAAATAATAATCACAACATGTAAGAGTATATTCCCTCAAGCTACTAAGTGGTATGCCAATCTACAACATAGTTTCAACAAACAACTTATTCCTTATGATATGGTTGCTACAACTAAACAAGGTTTAAGGCTACCAACCTTAACAATATTTTGAAAATAATATTAAGTAGTAAGATTTATAAAATAATATGATGTAAACAACGTTAAATTTAATTTTTAAATAATATTAAAATTTATTGATAATAATAAAATGAATAGTAGATGTAGCAAAATTGTATTGAAATTTTGTATAAATAACTGGTAATAATGATAATTCTTTTCATAGCAAAATATAAATTGATAAAACTGGAATAGATTCAAATTCTCAATGATGTCATAAAATTTAAAAATTATTTGCGAATACAAAAAGTTAATGATTCTTTTATATAATTGTCTAAATGGAGTTGACTATTTTTGTCTTAAATCTAAAAGATTCCAAGAGATTTGTTGTGCCAGTGAAATTGTCGACCACAAAATTTAGTTATTGAAATTAAATTTGAAATTTCAATTCAAAAATGTTGATAGCGATAATGAATAATGACTCCCGACTTCTCTTTTATAAGAAGTTTACCTAGAACCTTTTGGTTGCTTTTCTTTTTCCCCTCATATATTTAGAAAATACTTTTGAACTATATTCAAGGGCCCCTTTATAAATTATATTTTAAAACAAGTATTGAAAGACTAGGCATCCTTTTAAAAAAATGAGATAATTGAATAAGTTTAAATATTGTCAGTTATATCTTGAAAAGGAGACTTGACAAATTTCTAGCTACAAAATGAAAAAAACATAGAAAATATGCTACTACCCCTAAACTTGCAAAGATTTGTGAAAGTAATGAGCCTATCTCCATTGTCTCAAGATTTTTGTGGTTAACATAAGCGGCAAGAAGTTCTTGATTTTGTATTGAGATTGGAAAGGAGGTTTCCTCAATAAGATTACTTCATCTAGATATCATTATATGTTTTGAACCTACAATTTTGGAAGAACAAAAATATTAATAAATAATATTTTTTAGTGATATAAAACTACCAACTGGGGATTGAAACATCATCTTTAGAGGTACAAATGAATCTTGCAATCTTAGATATTGTTTCACCTTATTTTATTTTCAAAATCTTTCTCTTTTACCAACTGAAATGGTTAAATTTCACTTTCAAAATCAACCTTCACAACATGTGACTATGATACATCTTTAGTAAGATTTATAATCCATTTTTTCATAAATAAAAACTCTCATTTATGGATAAGAGCACGACATGGGATGCCTTAAAATAAGAGTAGAATATTTTATTTAATTTATTTTAGTTCTTCTCTTAAAAAATGAGTACAACTATAAACAAACAACTAATTGTCCTTGGGACGTTCAAGAGATGCCATTGGCACCCCCAACCATCTTGACTATAGAATGTTATGTGATAATGGTTATTAGAATATTTTTATCATAATGAATAAATCTAATTTATTTTATAAAACTTGGCAGTGATAAGGATATTGATATTAATAGTCAGTTAATAGGTATGATTTACTTTTAGATTAGATAATATCTTTGGGGCTCCATTATTGGCTACATCAATCATGAAGCGATGCCAACATTTCCTTGTTTTTTTAATGGTATACAAAATGTTATTAAGAAAGATCCTACAAATCAAATTGAATATGATTTAAGATCCTTCATAATGGAAGTTTATGCATAAAGTAATCACCAACTGGTGCATTAAGGAAATTGCATTTATTTTGCCTACTTATGTGATTTGTTGGTAGTTGTTATTTCTATTATTGTTATTCTTCTTCTTCTTCTTCTTCTTCTTCTTCTGATTATTATTATTATTATTATTATTATTATTATTATTATTATTATTATTATTATTATTATTATTATTTATTATTTATTATTTATTATTCTCTTTTTACTTATGTTGAGTATTATATTTTAATAGAAATTGATGCCATGTTTGATTGTATTACTTTCCACTAACATACAAAATTGAACACACCATTATTCTCATCCTTTCTCTCACATCTAGATAAATGCATGTTAGCTAGGTAGTAGATATGAACAATTGATACACTTATATACATTGCATATGTATGAATGAGAAATTAATTAGCTACAATACACCAAACTTTAGTGTATAATAGAGATAAATTATGTGCATAGTTGTATTATTGGGTAACAATCACATGCCATATTATTTTTATCAATTAGATACAAAACACCCAACTTTATTATATAATTTAAAGATAAATTATGTGCACACTTTTATTATTGGGTAATGATCACATGCCATATTCCTTTTGGTTTAGTGCCTTTTTATGAAGGATTTTTGTTGGATGAATGCATGGCATGGAAAGTGCATTATAATAAAGTCGGTATAATGTCACAATTTACTTTTAGAATTATGTTTTTGGTTAATGGTTATAAAAAAGTTTTGAAAGGATTGGAAAACATTTGATAAAGGAAAAATAATATCTAAAGCAAAAGCTAGACAATGACACTACCCCATCCAAGTTGCTCCACAACAACAATAAAAAAAAACACATAAAAATAACCAACCCACAAACAACCAAATGATCAACAACGTACATAATAATTGGTCTTTTCCTAGTAGTTGGTACACACAACATGTGCTATTAGAAACAAATATATGTTTACGCAAACCTCTTTCCTTCTTTGGACTATTGCCTAAGACACACTATTATCCGAATACTTAAATTAGGGGAAGAGGAGAGGAGAATCTTGCATGTCAGGTCTAAACCCGATTCACCATATATTGAGAAGAAGAGCATCTAACCAAATAAGAATTCAACATGAGTGTTTGTAAAGTGGTCTCAATATTATATATTTCCAAATGATGTTTATTAACATCCCAAAATAAAAAATAACAATGAAAATTATGTTAAACCATATTGTAGCATGAAATGTACATTATAGTATATCACAATTTCATGTACTTACACCTTTTTCATAAGTTTATTTGATTTTTTGGGACAAGGGGATGAAGGACAAATAAAACTCCTAAAATTTTGGAACAATGTGGGAATGAATATATCTAAAGATATGTCATAATTTACACAAAATGTACATAATTAAACAATAAATACACAATTGAAAATAAACTACATAATTAATAAGATAACATATAAACAACACAAAAATTGTCAAGTCATAAATCTAAATATAATCAAATCTCAATATAATAATAGATAAAAATCCAATTCCTTTACAAATATTCTAAAAGTTCAAAGTACCAAACATAAAGCAACATGCCAATAAGTACTAGATAATAAAATATAGAGAAATATAATAGAAAGACCCAGATTTAAATAACTTAATTAAATAATAGGAAAGAATTTACAAACAAGAAAGAACTTGTAAACCTCCACGTAGTTGAGTATATGATAGATAGAGAAAAATCATATTTCTACCTTAACACTTGTAAACTAAAGAATTACTTTAGCATTTCAACCTCAATAGCAAACAATGATAGATGGATAACAGACAAAAAATAGGAACACAAATGTATGCCGTAGTGCCTAGGGTTTCCTTGACTATGCCTACAATTTCTAGTGTGGCCACCTTTGTGCCTGTGGCAGTCGTGGATGATGCTCGCTCTTCACCCTCTTTGACAACCAAGGGGAATGCAACTGGTGATTCTCATGCTCGAACCTCTCCTTCTGCTAAGGTGGATAAAAATGTTGTGGCTTCTTCAGGTACGACAGCTGGGGGAAAGCATCCTAGTGTTGTCATTGTGAATTCTTCAGGGGATGCTAATGCTACTAAGAAGATGCAGTGTTATGAGCTTAGGCCTTTTTCGGTTTCAAATCCCATTTCCATTATACTGGATCAGGAGATTGAGATGGTGATTGATCACAACTCTTCTATTTTCTCCAAGCATGCTCTAATTTGTTGATTCAAAGGCATCTGGCCCAGTCTCTTAGAGCTACATGACTAGATCCTACAACATTGGGAACCTCTTCTAGTGAGTATTGTGCACATTTATCCTATGGGAAAATATTTTTTCATTGCTAAATTTGAAGATATTGAGGATTGAAACAAAATTTTATGTGATCACCTCTTTTTTTGGAAGGATAGATTTATGCTTATGGTTAGGCCATGGCAATTTGATTTCAAACCTTCTTTTGATTCTTTCAATATTATTCTGATCTAGGTTCGGTTACCCACTCTACCTCTTCACCTTTGGGTTGATTCTCTTCTTGTAGAAAATGGTAACGCTCTTCGGGTTTTTTTGACGCTGGATAATGAATCATCAGATATTCTTCACTCCACGTATGCCCTCATTTTGGTTGATATGGATGTGTCTACCGGTTTCCTGCTAAGATCTCAGTCAAATCTTCCAAAGGCTCTTAGATTTAATCCTTGGATTATGAAGGTATTCCTGTCAGATGTAGATGATGTTTTAAAACAGGACATGTTGCTGCTCAGTGTGGAATTCAAGAAAAAGTCTTTGGCTTCATGGTGGAAGGATGCTTCTGCCCATCATTATATGGTTATTAAGAAATCTGGCTCCCCTCGAAGTTTCTCGCAGGTGGTTGCATAGGACCCTCTCTGCTCTGTGACTTCTTCTCAATCTACTCCTATTTTTTATGGTGGGGTTGCTTCGACTATTGTGCCTCAATGTGAGGCCCCCTCTTAGGCAGATTCATCTCCTGTTGGTGTGGCTTTGAGGCTGGTTCGCTTCCTCCTGCCCTTCCTATTGTTTCTTCGGTGGTGTTGGGAAATACTTATGGGATTGCTATTGTTTGTTCCCCTGCTATCTCTGATTTGGTTGGAGGTGCTGGCATACCTTCAAATGTTGGGGCCCTTTCTGTGATGAGTTCTCTTGATTGGTAGGAGGCTATTGCTAAGGTTGAAGAGGGTTGGATTACTATAAAAGGAAAAAAATCCAAGACCTCTGGGCCTTCTATTGACATGACTCTTCATTCCCACAAGGGTGGAACTAAAAGAAAATCCTAATTTTTCTTTTTGGTGGGTTTCTAGTTGGAGTTTCTCTGGTCTTCTCTCTTACCTTTGGTTGCTTGTTTGTTTTTTGGTAGCTTTTCTTTCAAGTTGTGGGAGCCTATTGGTAAAACCTATTTTGTGGACTTGGTCCCATCTTTTTCCTTGGTTTGCTTTGTCTCTGCCCCATCGGTATTACTTTATATTTGGGGGCTATTTTGTTGTTGTGATCAATTTGGGCTTAATGTCTTGTTAAGTCTAAATGGATCTTATTTTGTAAAGGGTTTCGGGTCCCTTCAAAACCTATTTTTGCCTTAATCCAAAACCAATGATAGATAGATAAAAATTGTTCATGATGCTCCTTTCCAAAGTGTGTTAGAAAGTAGTTAGAGTTGTGAATGTGCAACAATGCAAATCAAATGAATTTGTTATTAAGATTTCGGATGTTTGATCCTTAATAAAAAACAATGTAAATCAAATAAATAGAAATAAAATGATATGAAGATTCCAAAATATTTTAGGAACATAAAAAACTAAAATAAAAAAAAATAGTAACCAACATAATATCTTACAAAACCGTTACTTTCATTACACCTTGGTAGAGATAAATATGCTGTCCAAAGCTCCTATCAAGCCATTAAGATGCTGCCAAAATTTGTAGAATGCTGCTCTGCAACTATCATTTCAAACCAAACCTTTATGAAAGCTTAGACAAAGACTACACAAACGATTTTAGCAATTATGAGAACCATAACAAACTGCAGAAAGCTAACAGCCCATGAAATGAGATTTCATTATTGCTAACAGCTTTGAAAACTATGAATGAACCTATCAAAAGTTTGCATGGAGTTTTGTATCTGATTCAATCATCGTTATTAAGAGAGAAACTTTGCAAAGCTACCTGGAGAGATTCAACTAAATCTAAAATATAATTAGAGAAAAAAAACCAATATTTTTTGGTTTGGTAGATATATTTAATAGTAAGTAATGAAAAATAGATTTCTAGAATATCATGATTGTGTCAAGTAAAAGTTGATTAGATCTTTCCAAATGCTGATGTAGAAGAATCATGTACAACCAATGAACAATTCTTTTTGTTCTCGTGTTTTTTCAAACTTTAAAAGAACTACCAGCTTAACCGTGAAGATGCATCTAAAGCCTCCATTCTTCTATGATGAGGAGCATGATATTTAGGATAAGGAGAAGTACTTGAATAAGTACTTGAATCAGGAGATGTAGGTGGATAAGGAGAAGATCTCGGTGGATAAGCAGATGTAATTGATTCTATTTTAGGATAATGATATCTAGAACAATTTGAATAAGGAGAACTAGTTTGAGAATTCCAATACTGACTGGAAGAACACCTTTGACTACAATTATTGAGATTATTTTTACTCCAACTAGGAGTGGAAGGATGCTTTTGAGTAGAATTAGGGGTACTATTTTGAAGCTCTCTACATGGAGTTGAAGGACCCATTTGAAAAGGGTTAGGAGTATTAATTTTAATATTGGGTGTTACAGAAAACCTCCTTGGAGTCGAATTCATTTGTTCTTTATCAGCTTTCCAAATAGTGCATATCTCACCAATTTCATTCAATGGTGTTGTAGATGAGGTCATGCGATTTCTTTTAATCCACTTCTCCAATTTGTGTAGAAATGGGCCAACCATAAAATACTTGTTACATTTTTTCTCCATAATTTGGAGTGGATGCCAAGCAATTTCACTAACTTCCTTTTTGGTCCTTGGTTCAAAAGAATATTTCTCATCTAATCCTCTAATAATATACAAAACCACTCATTTCTTCTCTTTAGAATGCTCAATGAGGTCATTGATATTCAAAAGTGGGCTTATATCATATCCTACCTCTTCCATGGTTTCTCTAATAGCACATATGTGATCTTTTTCATCAGTATCTTCCCTCTTTCCCCTAGGAAAACTCCAAGAATTACTCTTCCAGCCCTTCACAAGCAAGCACCTCTAATGGGACTGGTCCAAAATTATTGAGCCTGCTACTAGAACAGAGTTCTTAAAGGCCATGAATTCATCAAGTATATCATCTACATGGTTAGCATGGTAAATTTTAAATGGATCACAAATCTTAAAAAAAAGATAGGTGAAGTCCTTTATGCTAAGGGACTTGAGACAAGGATCTTGATCTACTATATTGTCCTCATAGTGCCAATGAGCTTGCTCTACTTGAAACATTAGGCTTTGCATGAAGTCTACTTCTTCTGGATTCATATATTGAATAAAATTAACATACAATTCTTTCATGGTCTCCTCTGAAGGATAAAGATACCCAAAATTTGTGCTACTCCTACTAGAACTTCTTTCCATTCTAGATCTAGATCAAGAAATCCTACACTTACTATTGGGTGTCATTGGTGTAGGGCGAAGAATACCAGAAATGACACCCTTACTATTTGGAGTTTGGGGAAGAGAGCATTTTCGCCATTGGGGAGGAGGATCCAACATTTTATCTTGGATTTTTGGGGAAGGAACATAATTCAAACTTTTACGAATGGAGGGGATGCTTCCAAATGTGCTCATTTTGCTTCTTTGGTCCCTTCCTTGAAGAATAACAAGATGGATGCCAAAATACTAGTGATAATGGCTGAATAAATACAAACTTACATCCTTCATGGGACAAGATCAAGGGTCATGTCTGTTAACTTAGCCTTTGCAAACCTACGTGAATGGTATATTTTATCTTTGTTGATTTCAACTTGTTAATGTAATTTACAATATCATCTTTAAGTTTAACAAAAAAATATTAAAGAAAAATTCTTTTCTTCACCATCAAAATATGTACAAGAAATTCTATCTTATCTTCTTTCTTGTCTTAAAATCTCATTAAGAAAGTTTGTGCGATATAGAAGAGAATCCCATCTAAGAAATTAAATGGACTGTTGGCAAAGATTTTCTATGAAGTCTCACTGTACGGCTAGAATACAATTGTTAAATCTATTACAATTGCCAAAAATAATAATGACGAAAACGTTTGATACTGTATAAGTACCTATGCACTATGTCAATATATTATAAATGCTGCAATGTCCAATGGCATGGTATCTTCCATGTTGATTAAGTTGTGTTCATGGCATTTGTTATATTTGTATTAGGTTTCTTGCAATTTTTCTTTTTCATCTTGATATGTTTTGTGGTTGACTTAAAAGCAACTGAAATGGCTATAGGGTGATTTTTTTCCTAAAATTATTCAGCATAATGTCGTCATTGATGTCATTTCACTTTAAACTATTTTTGTTAAGTTTAGCATTTCATTTTAAAAACTTAGCATTATATTTTATGATAATCAAAGTGTAATACAAATATCAAAGAATTCAATTCATTATGAAAGGACTAAATAATTTGAGATACTCATTTACTACATCTAAAATTTGATTCATGATTACATAGATGATCTTCAATATTATCTAATTGTAGAGAAGTACAACATACATATTCACCAAACCCTTCATTGAAAGAAGGTTCCTTCATTTGTGAGCTTTGTTTGGGGGTGTGGCCAATGTCCACTTTGGGGGGCGGGGGTGAGGGGTGTGGGGTGTGGGAGGGATTCTTATTCCTTTCATTTCTCTCTCTATTTTGAGATGGAATGCTTCTTTTTTGAGTGGGCTCCTTGTCTTTGTGGGCTATGGTCATTTCATATCTCTCAAAATCTCTAGTTTGTATTTATTTATTCATTTACAATTTTATAACTTATTTCTCTTTTAAAATTTTCTTGTGTTTTGCATTTATGTGAGATATATAACACATGGTGCTTTATTTAAAAAGTTCATTCCACACCCAATTGTAGCCCTCATACAATCATTGTAGCCCAAAAGATTCACCGGGTTCTAATTGATGAAATGAAACCTCCTCTAGTATAAATCCCCCAATTAATGTTTTGGCACTATTAATTTGATGACATGAGGGTTCTGTCAAAAATTGTCCTTTCTAGACCCTTACATTACATGAAATTAGCATTTTCTGTAACTTTTAAATTTTCACTAAGATAAGAAAACTACTTTGAGATGGACAAAACTAAGAAATGATTTTTTAGAGGACATGACTGCATAGTTGCAACAAGGCCGCGTTGTTGCGAAGTTCCTATCAAATGCTAGTAGGATGTCCTTGTTCTTTGGATTTTTGAAAATTTGAGAATAACATTTAAAATCTGATCTAATGTGAGGAATGAACTATTGACCATTTTCTAAATTACATTAAATGGTGCTACTATTTTTATCATGATTTACGTGGATTAGTTAGATAAAGTTCAAATGTGTCAAATATTACCTCTATTGTTTGCTTTGAAACCCTCAAATATTACCTCTATTGCTTTCTTTGAAACCCTCACTTATTACAATTTTGGTAGTTTATATGTCACATGTATTTTCAACTAAGATACTAGTGTTACACATTTTGAAATCCAAAAGTGACAATCATTCAATCTTACTTGAATAAGAAGTGAAAAAAAAATAATAAACATTAAGATTACATCAAAGTTAAGAATTTTTTTTTTTAAAGTAACGAGATATGTATATGTACATATGAGACATTATATAGATATGCTATAATAAAAAGGTTAATAGCTACAAATTAGAAGCGTATATCTACATATGAGACATTATATAGATATGCTATAATAAAAAAGTTAATAGTTGTAAGCTTAGAAGCATACGAGCAGCTATTAGTTCTAATACTAATCTGTGCTATAATGCATTTATTTAGCTTTCACACTTGATCAAGTACTATCTAAAAGTAGAGACACCCAACATTTTTTTAAGTCTGTTAATTGTCCATTCAATGAATTTAAATATAAATTGTGTAAAGTCAAACTAGACCTAGAATGTTTGTTATAAATTTTCATTATTTATTTATTAAATAAATAGAAATAAAACTTTTTAATAGTTAAAATAAATCTTATTTCTTATTATTTAATATAATTAACTAGTACATATATTTTGTCTTAAAAATTTATAAAATAATTATTTTTTGTGCATAATGTAAGTTAATTTAATTTAATCTTTTATGACTATTCTTGGTACATAATTAATAATGAACAAATCTAATGAATTTAAATAGTAAATTTATTATTTCCATAAGATAAATAATAATAAGAGGTTTTGAATTTTAAATTTAATATTAGTGTTGAGAGTTGTAGTAATTTTATATTTTATTTACAAAAATAAAGTTCATTTTTTAATTGTTAATTGAATATTATTATTAATATTTAATAATTAATTAGTTAAATAATTTAAAAAATATATTTTAGTGTAATTTTTAAAATGTTTTTTTTTTTTCCAATAAAAGTGGAAGACCATTAATTTTATTAATTACAATATTTATACAATCCTAGTTCAAAGAGAACCGGTAGTTGCTCATAAAAATCCCATTGGGAAGATAATATGATTGATTACATTGAAGTAGAGAAGTGAAATTTCCAAACCAGCCCCATCCCATCCCAAAAATCCATATAAGCCAATACTAGTTACAAAGATGGTACCCAACCCCCCAAAATTTGTGAAGTAGATACAAAATTGTCAAAGAAGAAGTGAAGCAAATGAGCATCAGGAGTGCATAAACCAAGTACTAGAACCCTCATTTGGAGGAGCAACCACATTCTGAATATACGTAGCAACCACCTACAGAGGCTCAACTACTCTGGGAAGAGACATAACTGCCTTCATTGAATCAAGAAGGAAATGTATACCTGAAAAACCATTTACAACTATAGCCAAAGTATCTGGCAAAACATGATCTAAAAAAGATACAAGAGAAAACATCATGTCATCATATATGTCAGAAATCAAACCACCTCTTCAGAATTAAGGTAATTCACAATGCCAGCCATTAGATAGTAATTTAGACCATGATAAAAAAACCACCTTAAGGAAAAGTACCAAGCTCAAAATGATAAAAAGACAAAGCATTATCCAAATCAGAAGCAGAATAAAAAGAGGGATGAAAGTATGCATCTAATAATGCCCGAACCAAAGAAGCATCCAAGAGCATATCCATACACACAGTAATAAAACGAGAAGTAATTTCAGCAGGGAAAATATTAGCATTCTCCACCAACCACCATCTGCCCACCACCTTGCGAATAGAAAGAGAAAACTCTAAAGAATGAAGTTTAAACAATCTGCCAAGCTTCTCATAGTCAAAGGCATGAGGATCCTGAAAATCACATTCTTAACATGCAAAGAAATTCTATAACCAACAACCTCCATCACAAAAAAAACCACAATGAAAAATAAGACACAAAAAAGAATGTCATGAGCACATAACAGAGAAGAGAAACATCATTAATAAGTAAGCATATTGCACAAGCTTATATTTAAAATAATTTGTTTATAAAAGAATACTAATGATTTATGTTTAAAATGGAAAAAAATAATAGACTTTAAAAAAATGATAATAAGTATTTAAAGTGGAGAAGTCCACAAGTATTTGTTTGTCAAAAGTGAATATTATTATTATTATTTTATTTACATTTCCAAACTAAATTTTAGTTAAGACATTTGAGCCTATGAAAAGTTTCATGTCTATATTGGAGGAAATGATGCCACACTTTTTTGGAGGTCACATGTCATTCTACTTACTCTTCTTATAGGTTTTGCTACCTTTCCTTACAAATAATAGAATATTTTGTCCAATGAAAATGGGGAAAATTTGTATGATTTCTTATTATTTGTAAAAAAATATCACATTGTATCATTAAAATATTACAAACTTTGAAGTTATTTTTTTAAGACAATTTAGATTTTTTTGATTGGTCTGAAATAAAAAAATTTAATCACAAACTAAAAGCTTGTCATTGCTTTATAGTTCCATAAAACGTATCTATATGCTAGTATATTCTCTTAGCTTTTTATTTAGAAGACTTTATGTTATTCAATTCCATCTACTAGTTTTTGAAGATAAAACATTACTACTTTTGAAAACTAATTATGTATATGCTCTATTTCATCAAAAAAATAAAACAAAACAAAACAAAAAAAATAAAAACTCTTTCAAATATACAAAGACCTAATTTTTTTTACCATACCCTATCAACTTATTATCTAATTTAAACACCTTAGCATGTTAATCAGCCTATTCTCACCCTCTTCTAGAGATTTGTTCATTAATAGATGGTATGACATATTATATCATCCTTTCTAATTAAACTACAATACTCTCTATATGTTTGAATATTTTTATATAAAATAAAATATTTAATTTAATAAAATATTATAAATTTTATTAAATCAAAGATTATATATTTAAAATAGTGAAAACATTCATTAGATCATATGATTAAACAATTTTTTCTGTTTATGATTAAACAAATTTTTTGTTTATGTTTAAACATGAAAAAAATATTTCATAAAAGAGTTTTGAAATGGTTACTCCCACTCCTCGCTTTGTTGCAACATGCTCTATTGCCGCCCTTTTCCTCAACGGTTCTCCTAGTGCTATGGTCATTTTGTCTATTGGGGTATGTGGTGTTGTCATGGGTGATGCCTCTATGCATGCAAGCACTACCCCTACAACGGATGGTTCATGCTCTTCTTCTTTGTGGGTGGATGTTGTGTGCCCTCCTATCGATGTTTTGGCCTTGGCTAGCCCTTGTGCCTTTGTGCCTGCCGATAGTGCTATTGTGAATGGATTATGCCCTCCCCCTCTATGGATGTCATTTCGGATGGAGTGGCGGCTATTTTTTTGCACTGCTGGATGAAGTTTTTCTCACGTAGCCAAATCTACTGCTCATCCTCCTAAGGGAATTCGTCCTCTTCCATATGCCAAATCCTCCCTTGTTGTGGTTTATGGTCATGATGTTGTGGAGAATATTAATTTTTATCAATGTTGTGTGTTGGTGTGCAGAATTGTTGGGTTTTGGCCTTCTCTTCCAGAGCTCCATCATTGGGTAAGTGATTCTTGGAAGCCTCTGGTTTCTTTTAGCTTATAGCATTGAGCTTTTTCCTTGTGCTAAAGGTTTTTTGATAGCTTCCTTTACTTCTTTCTCAGATAGAGATTTGTTGTTGGGCAAGCTTAAGGCTTGGGGAGATCACGCTCTTTCTATCAAGCCTTGGACAACTTCTTTTAACCCCCTTACTAAACCACTTAATGTGCATCCAGTATGGGTTCACCTTCCTAATCTTCCTCTCCATTTTTGGGAACAATCTTGCTATGCGGCCATTCACAACTCTGTTGGCCAATTTTTGAAAGTGGATGATGCCACATCTTCTATGGGGCATTGTACTTTTGCTTGCATTTTAATTGACATCTCTTCACCTCTCTCAAGGGATGTGGTTCTTATGATTGGTGATAGGCCATGGATGCAAGTATTGGATTATGAGGGCCTCCCGTTTTGCTATCAGAAATCGCTACAAACTAATCTATTCCACATCATAGGGGTGCTACTACTTGGTGGAAGAATGCTATTGTTGATCATTTAACGGTCAATGCTTTTGACTCTGATTCTATTGACTCTTCTCATGAGGATAATGTCTCCTCTTGGAAGGAAGTTGTGCCCCTCATTATTGTTGAAGCTTCTATTGATCCTCCTATTGTGGCCTCCTCTGTTCCTGAGGCCCCCACCCCAGCTTCTCTTGTTCTAGAGCATTGATCTACTCCTATTGGACCTGCTTCTAGTGTTTTTTCACCACAAAATGTTGTTGTTCTGCAGCAGCCTCTTGCAATTATGTTGCAATACTCTATTGACACTATTGATTGTAACCTCGCGATTGCGAGGTCCCTCCCAAATGATCTCTCTTTTGATGGTCCTAATGATAGTATTGCTTGGATAGTGGTTTCTTGCAGGTGGAAGGGGAAGTGTTCTCCCCTCCCCCAAACCCCCCTTTGTCTGGGTTCAGGTGTCTCTCCCCTTCCTTGATTGGGGTTTCGAGTGTTTTTTGGTTTGACAGGGTTTTATTTGGCCTGTCTAATGGTGTTTTGTTTCTTACTTCCTCCTAGTTGTTTTTTTTGAGCCAACATCTTGTATTTTGGTGTTGTTTATATGTTGTTGACAGTCTTTGACTATATTAAGTGTCAGAGCCCTAGTTAACATTGCTTTACTAATAAAAAACATGAAGAAAAAAAAAACATATTTCTTGATATCAAATTGAAGATAAAGGTGGGTTTTTAAAAGAATCCAAACTCTTTTATAAAGAGGGTTATAAATATAACAATACACTCCATCAATAATTACCATGTATATCTTTAGAGGAATATAGCTAAAGTATGTGGAAAATATCATATTTGTTCATTATTCCATGTAAAAAATAATTATATAATTATATTTTAATTAATATTAAATCATTATTATGTTATAGTATTGTAATCAATATTAAATTATTATTAGGATATAATAATGTTGTTATATTTTAATATATTATTGTTATTATATTTTTTATATTTCTATTATTAAGATGAATTATTATTATATTACTATACTATATATAGAAATATTTTTGTATATATATAAAGAATATTAAAATACTAATTTATTGTAATAAAAATAATATAAAATTAAAATATAAATATAATAATAAAATAAAATTTTGTTTTTCATATATTTAAGTGTCACAAACATGTC
The DNA here is from genome assembly GCF_030272615.1 of Cryptomeria japonica. NCBI lineage: Eukaryota > Viridiplantae > Streptophyta > Pinopsida > Cupressales > Cupressaceae > Cryptomeria > Cryptomeria japonica. The sequence goes on along the minus strand of NC_081408.1, from coordinate 602,514,860 downwards.
CTAATTATTATTAATGGATTTTTTTGCATCCATATGTGTTTAACATACCTATATTTAAAAAAATCTATGTAAAAATGTTGAAATATATTATATTTGTTCATTATTCCACTTTAAAATTATTGTATTATTATATTGTAATTAATGCTAAATCATTATTATATTATGATATTAGAATTAATAATAATTTATATTATTATATATATATTTTTGTTATTGTCAGGGTATCCCCGCAGCCCAAGCTCAGCACCCCAACCTTACCCTGGTTTAGGCAGGGGGTGAGCTGGGGGTGAGACTAATCCCTGCGGCCACAATGCAATCATTACCACCCCCAAGTGTCCATAGCAGAAAAATTCTAGTAGAGAGAGTCGAACACAAGACCTCGGGGAGCAAACCTGAGACTTGAGACCAACTACTCTAACCCATGGGGGCAATTTATATTATTATATTTTAATATATTCTTATTATTATATATTTATATTTCTATTAAAAAAGCTTTCAAAATAAAATTAATATTATTATTATTATTATATTATATTTTAATTAAACTCTTTACAAAAGCAAGAAAATTATTAAGACTAAAGTATTATTATTATATTATTATTTTATATTTATTGTTATATTTGAGGGAAAAAATGAATTTTATATAGAGACACTTTCAATCTCTCATATTTTTATTGTAAAAAAATTACATAACAACATATTTTAAAATAGTAAAAACCATCATTGAATAAACTAGAAAATATATTGTTTATATTTAAATATGAAGTTAGAAAATAAACTTTCATATATCTTATTATGAAATTGAGGATAAAGATAGTTTTAAAACACTTCTAAAAGAGGGTTATAGATAGAACAATATACTCTAGCAATAACCATGTACTGATATATCATATATATATATATATATATGTGTGTGTGTGTGTGTGTATATCTGTATATGTATATATATGTATACATATACAGATATATACATATATATATATATATATGTATATATATATATATATACATATATATATATATGTATTATATGTTTGTATGTTGCAACTCGAAATGTTTTGCCCCAAAATGTTTGTAGGCTGCTGAGAAACTTCGGACTCCTATGCCATTCAAATCAAGTTTGATAGTAAGAATCAAGCTTTACATTATAGCACGTTGATATACGTTTTTAACAAGGTATAAAATTGTATTGTAATTCAATCCCAAGAATAATTCACAATAACATACAAAGTTAATCCTCTTCATGTCAAGTTGAATAATTTTAGAAAATGATCACACTACAAATTTTGAGAAAAACACCGAGCATCATACAGCCATTGTAGTGCCTCTCCCTAAGTTATCTAGCTCTTTTGTACAACAATAGATCTCTTTGTTATAACTTAGTCTACTTAATGTTGATTTGATGGTATTTTATGATTTACTAACCCTAATTCATGGTGTGAGATCGACTATGATATTGCATGATTATTTGCGAGTGTCTTCTACTCTCTTCATGATAGGACAATGTCACATCACTCATTGCGAGCAAGATGTGCCATTGCGATTCTCTATCACTTGCCTATATTATATATTGTGTGTGTTGTATCATGGCTTTGTGGAAGTAGGATTTGCAGGTACCAGAAATTGAATCCACTTGTCTTCACAAGTCTAAGTGTGTCTTGTCCCAGTGGCAAGTTGATCAAAGATGACATGAAAACCCATTCCACACTCTAGGTTTAAGTTGGTCACCCTTTTCAATTGGTGTCTTGGTATGAGTTGTTATTTAGTGTAAGTGATCTCTTGAGTTTCCCTTTGTTATCTTGCATCGTGTATTGTGTTTATTTTTTTGGATTAGATATCAAAAAAACTTAACATAGCATCAGCAAAAAACTGAGTTTGGCAGAATCAGGGGCACCAATAGAAGGTGCATATACAAAATATACAGTTAACGGGCACCTCCACTATTTCAGGGATGATTACATTTGATATACATATTTGTAGACAAAATTAACATTAAAGAAGTCTAAGCATCAGTTAAGGAATTAAGATTTTAGCATCTGGTGAGTTGTTGATTCCCAATGGGGGGAGCCATGCCACCCACCCCATATTTCCATCTTGCCACACTTCCACCCAACCATCAAGTATATCCTTTTTATGAGGATGGGATGTCCACTCACTAATCAGGTCAACCTCCTCCTAAATGAACTCCATATGCATCTGTCTATGATCCAATTGCCTCATGAAGGCCATCAATGCTTGTTCAAAAGCTACTTTGCCTGATTCATCCCTCTCCCAAGTGAATCTGTGTGATAGTTCATGGATGTAAACAGTAGTTGCCCCCTCCTTGATCCACCTGTAAAACTTGTCTAAGTCAAGTTTAAGCACAATAGTGATCTGCATGGAAATAAAATGAACAATGAGTCTCCTAAGAGACTCAGTGAGGTTCCTGGTATTGCTATTAAAGATGTCATCATTGCAATACTTCCATATGAGCCAAAGAACCTCCAAAGAAAAACAAGACCAAAAGATATTTGTAATTCTCCTACAACCCTTGATATAGCATATAATAATATCTATGTATTCAAAAGAAACAGATTCTAAGTTAAAGCCAAACAGTCTCCATATTTCTTTAGCAAAATGGCATTCAAAAAAGATATGTTTCACAGTTTTAGGTACTCTGCATATGTTACAACTTAATAAAGTACCTTCCTTATTTTTTATGGGGAGTTTATTTAATAGTAGGTTCCAGCCAAAGAATTTTTTTTTTGGTTCATTATGGGCCATCCAAAACCTACTCAGACAATCTTTCTAGGTCTTCGGTTCCCAGCTTAGGTCCCAACATTTGTTAAGGTGTAGAAAAATGGTATCAGCCTTAGTGAGTGTAGAATATATGCATTTGTCTTTAAGGGAAGGAAGAGGTGTGCCATCAGTCCAGCAAAGTGTAGTCATGGGGGGCAAGGGAGAGGGGGGTGGGAGGGGAGAGAGCAGAGCCTAATGCCATTCTAAGTATGTTATACATCTTGCTCTTGGATTCTGGGATAGAAAAGGTGAGTTGCAGCTCCTCCCACGATCTAAGTTGGTTATTTGCAAACAGTTATTCAAAGTGTTTAATACCCATATTATGTCATTTCAATGCAGAACAGCCTTGAAGAGTGGCCAACGGTTTCCCATTATGAAATATATTCCACCATATTGATCTATCATTAGCAATATTCCCCTATTTAGTGTCATTAACTTTGATATTCACCATGTGTCTCACATGTTCCCAGGCCTTCCATAAGGACTTGAAGATATCAGAACCAGTCGGAGCTACCTCAAATTGCCCCATAAGATTATCAAGTATTGGGAGGTGTTTCCATTTCTTGGCTTTCTTAGGAACTGAGCATATAATATTATTCCTTATAAGAACTTTCCATGGTTCATTACCTTCCATGGCCTTAAGAATCCACTTGGAAGAAAGAGATTCCTTGTAGCTTCAGGTCTATCAACCCCATCCCACCAAATAGTTTATTCATAGTGCACCACTCCCACTTGACTGCATGTTGCTTCTTAGTGCCCTTGCCATCTGACCATAAGAATTCACTAATCTGCTTCTGAATATGGTTAAATTGGTAGTTCTTAAATAGCTAGGCTGATGAGAAATAGATATTATATGAGGCCAATTTTTTTTTGACACACTTGGAATCTTCCAGCCAAGGAGAGAAAGTTCCTATTCCACTTGGAGAGTTTCTTATCAATCTTGTTCCTTACCCATTCCCACATTTATTTTAGATTTGGGAGAATAGAGAAGGGAATACCTAGATATTTTACAATCTGTGTTGGGCCCAACCAATTGAGATAGAACTTTGTGAGCCAGCCCGAAGGGTTGTCATCCCAACCAAGAAAATTGGATTTGTGTAAAGCAATCTTGTTGCCAGATGCTAGACAAAAGACCTCAATATTTTTCATCAGGGCAGCAAGGTTCTCTTCCTCAAGCTTAATTAATAGTGTAGTGTCATCAGCAAATTTGACATTACAGATTTCCTCTTTATTAGGTAATGTAATACCCCTAACAGGGGGAGTAGAAGAGGAGTCCTTAAATAAGTAGAACATTGCATCAACAGCGAGAACACAGAGGGTAGGGGCTAAAGGACACCCATGTCTAATGGATCTAGTTAGTGCAAAATTGGAGGACCTTGACCCATTGACTTCAACAACAGCATTGGCATCACATAGTAAAGTTCTGACCATATTACAAAATCTAGGGGAAAAGCCTAATGATTGAAGCATCTGAATGATATAGTCCCATTCTATCTTGTCATAAGCTTTCTCAAAATCTATGAGCAACATGGCTCCACTTTTCCCTGATTCCTTCACCCAGTGTAGGGACTCCCAACATGTAATTAAGTTTTCCATTATATACCATCCTTTAACAAACCCTGTTTGAGTAGTACTGACAATCTTAGGAAAGATTTTTTCCAATATGCATGCAATCAACTTAGCTAGGATTTTGTATGACACATTCAATAGTGTGATAGGTCTCCAATTTTTAAGTAAGGTTTTGTTGCCTTCCTTAGGAATGAGCTTAATTAGACCTTGGTTAATATTCTTGCCCAAGGATCCACTATTTATTGCCTCAGTGTATAGGGAGTGCAGATCATCAATAATCCATCTAATGTTTTCTTTATAAAATTCTACTAGAAATCCATCAGGGCCGGGGGATTTATCATTGCTAAGAGCCAAGATAGCTCCCCTGATTTCTTCTTTTGAGATATCCATTTCAAGTATGGACTACTACCCTCCTTGTCAATAAGTTTAGGGACTAAGGACATAATAATCTTTCTGGCATTTTCCCGTTCCTCCCTACCTGGTTCAGTAGAGAATAGGTTCTTGTAGAACTGGGCAAAGCACACAACAATTTTAGTTGTGTATTGTGTTTATTGTTTGATTTAATTATTATTAATTAATTAATTAAGTTATGTAGTTTAATAATATTAAATTAAATTAATAGATCTATATAGTTTATAATAAATTAAATATCTATAGTTGGTAATAAAAAGATAAATAATTGAGAAAGACTAATATTGGATAAATGATTTTATATCATTAGATAATTATTATCCATTATTTAATTAATTGCTTTGGAAATTAATATTATCATTTTAGTAAGAAAAGGCTTTATTATTAATTAGAATATTTATTTATTATAGCCTTGGTTTATTTATTTATTGGGGTTTATATTTAATATGTGATTTTATATTATTGATTAAGTATTTATTGATTTATGATCATTGGATAAATATTATCTATTAATTTGAGTATTTGTTTGTACACCCTTGGCTATTTTGTTGATGGGCTTTTATAGTTAATTGTGCCCATGAGTATTATTATTATTATTTCTCTTTTTACATTTTGGGATAATTAATATATTATTTCTACTCACCCTCTCATTCTATTGGCTAAATTATTGGGTAAGTTAATTAAATAATATCTTATTATTTTTACCTTGGTTTTTGAGATGGGTTGATTAAATATTATTCTACCTATACATTCGTATAATTGGTTGAGATATTGGGTAAGTAAATTAACTATTATTTTATTCATATTTACCTTGGAGTTTGATATAGGTTGGTAAGAAATATTATTTTGCCTATTATTTTGACTAGTTGGGATTGTCTATAGTTTTAGTTTGATTTTCTATTTATTTGGCTTCCTGAGTATGTTACTGAATTAGCATTTCTCAGGTTTTCTCTTACAAGTTTGGTTGAAGATTTGGAAGATTGGAGATTTCTTGGCTTGCTTGGCTTGTTGATTTTCTTCATCAATTTTTGTTTCCGTGTATTACCAAGTTGGAGGTTCTTACTTCAACATTTTCAATTGGAAAAGATTGTCTTCTCCATGTATTCTCAAGAATTTGGGGAAAATAATTCATTAATATAATTTTGTATAGTTGGCTTATGAAATATTTCCTTGAATAAATTTTATCCTATACTTTAGCTTTAGAAAATGGGAAAAATAATTTGGGGATATAAATGCTGTGTAGTTTTAAATGGGGAAGTTCTTCCTATTTGTTCTATGTTATTTTGATTTGTTTACGCCTTTCTTTTGGTATTGATTGGGCATCCCTTTCTAGTTTGATTTCGGGTCTTGATATTATTTCCATGATTTTTAAGTTCAAGTCATAACTTAGCTTTTTCTGGCAATTTTTGCAATTTGTGTCAAATGCGCTAAAACTGTAATCATATGCGCTACTTAATTTGTCATATGCGCTAAATTGTTCTCTATATGCACGAGACTATCGATCATATGTGCTAAAAAATTTATTTTATGCGCTAGAACAATTATTGTATGTGCTGAAGAAATAATTGAATGCACTAATTTGGTGTTCATATGTGCTAATCTGCTAAACCTATGCGCTATTTTGTGTTGTCTGAATTATTTTCCTTCTGGATTTTTAGTCTGATCTTTTGGGTTCTTAGTTTGATTAGGGGGTCTGTCGAGAAGCTGTGTTGCATTTTTGAATTCTCTTGGATGTTTGAAGAAGAGATTTGATATAATATTTGATTATTTGTATTGTTGCAAGATGTATTATACCTTGTTTAAATGATAGTTCTTCACTTTATGAGTTTGTATGATTTATGTAACCTATGTGGATTTTGTTATCAGCTCAATGTGTATTTATGATGTTTTATCTTGGTTAGCCGGATTTGGTTTGTGAGATTTATTGTTTGAGTAGGGGGAGTGGGCTTCCATGAGTTTGTCAAGGTCACAAGGAATAGACTGCTAGGATTCTTGACTAAGAGAGTTGGGCTCTAGACTATTTGGATAGCTCATTGGTGGTTTTCCATTGTAAATAATAAGTGATAACATAAAAATTAATCTTAGGAAGTAGTAACTCATTTAAGCAAGATAATAAAGATGTTGTGGTGCCTATCTCATGGATCAAATACCAAAGTGAGGTAGAGGATATGGTAACTGGGTAAACCAAAATCCCTTGATTTCCTCAAAGGTTGAGATAGTTCCACATGTGTATCCTTTGTGGTAGCATGTGATGACGCTCTTTCCCTACATGTTGATCTTAGTTCCATATGTCTTGTTGTTGAGTTGCCTCTGGGGTTCTCTTGTTTGTTTGGTATGTTTCTCCTTGGTTGTATTAGAATTGTTACCTTTTTGGAGAATAGGTGTCAGCTTAGATCTAGAGTGTGTGTGGGATCTGGTATCATCTCCTAGTGGGGGGAGTGGTTCCTTTAGTTCCACATGGTCGGGTGGTTGGTGTCATTCTTCCATTGGGATGCTGGATGCTCTCTCATGTGTGGATGTGGATTCTATCATTGTAGCTTGTGGATGGATATTTGTAGCAGTTTATTATAATATGATTCATTTGGCATATGTATTGGTATTATCCTTGATGTAACTATATCTAGAGAGTTACACTCATTGATGTAAAAGACATTGCACTAATGTATCTAGTAGATGTTATTAGGGAAAATGATGTATCATGTGTATCTTGAGATTTTTTAATAATTAGATTAGTGGATATTGAATCTATGGATGTGTACTTAGTGTTATGCGTGTGATGATGCAATTAGTTCATATTGCTATGGTTTAATAATGTGGTAATCGGTGTTGGAATGGTTAATTGATCTTAAAAGAAAAGAATGGTTGGGATTAGGAACATTTGGTATTGGTGCTTAAAATAAATCTTATGGGATGGTTGAGTAATCATAAATGGATGTATATGATTATGTGAAAGGAATTAACAATAGTAAGTTAGATTGCACATGGATTATGGAAGTTAAATGATATCATTATTAGGAACTGTTAAGTCTATAGTTGAAGTAGTGGCGTTGATGTACCCTAGGGAAGTTAGATGACTATTGATGTATTGTATTTCACTTCCTCTTGCATAACATGATTGGTGATTATATTCATGATGAGTAGTTGTGTATCAAGTTAATGAATGTTATTGCATATGAGAAGTTATTTTATTGGATGTGTGTATAGATGTTTTTAAAAAAAAATTGTTATCTCTAGTTTAAATGTTAGTTAGTGTATTTCTCTAGGGTATTTTGGCAGGCATTACAGCCATTTCACTTGCTTAAGTCAACCACGGAACATATCAGCATGAAATAGAATAATCACAAGAAACCTAATACAAATTGCAATTTACCAATTGATAAGTCAAAATTTGATATAACAAATGCCATGAACACAAATTAATCAAGATAAAAGATACCATGTCATTAGACTTTGCAATATTTGCAAAAGATTAAGATTTAATTTCCAAACATTATTGATCCCCTAACAAAAGCTAATATCAAACTTTATACAATATCAAATGTCTCTATCATTCTTATTTTTGGTGAGACAATATTTTACAATCAATTATGTGTATTATAATGAACAACAAAATGTAACAAGTAAAGGAAAAACCCACCATTGAGATAACAAATTTCTGTAGATTTTTTCAGAGAAACCCATATGAGAAATCTGATTTATCACAGGTGTCCATTAAATTTTGGTATCAATGTATTGATAAATCAGATTTCACATATGTGATTCTTTTCTTATCCCAAATTTTCTTAATCAGATCTTAAGACAAAAAAGAAGATAAAGATAGAATTTCTTATACAAATTTTGATGGCAAAGAAAAGAACTTTATTTGATATTTTTGGTTCGAATTAAAAGATGTTATTGTAAATTACATTAACAAGATGAATTCAACAAAGATAAAATCTACCATTCACGTAAGATTGCAAAGGCTAAGTTAATAGACATGACCCTTGATCTAATCCGATGAAGAGCGCAAGTTTGTATTATGGCCCATAATCAGCAAGGAATGGACCAGAGAAGCAATAAAATGATGAGATCAAAGGTGGCATTCCAATGCATGATAAATCTAGAGCTGAATTGAAGCTATGGGAAAATTAGGTTGTGATCTTAGCGGAGAAGGTTCCCTAATAGGGTCCATAGGGAATGTTAAGGCCACACTAGAAGCTAAGGACTTTTAATCATCTTGAGAGGACTCATGTGACAAAGAATCGTGAGAATGGGTAGTCAAGTGATCTTCATTAGCATTATTTCATCAAGTAACAATGTCATTATAACATGAGAGAGGAAAATCCATAGACAGATGATGAATTGAGAAGAAAAGAGAAAATTTGAAAGGGAGCCCTCATAATCAAGTGTTATGTGAAAGGACTACCCCTAATATCAAACTAAAATCTTGTGAAGAGCCTTGGATATGTCAATGTACACTTGTATGTGAGGAAAAGTATATTTCCCCATTAAGGAAGTGGAATCATCAACGTTCAAGAACTGAACAATAGTTCCTAACGGCCTTGTAACAATAAACCTCCCAAAATTGGAGGGGAAGATTTTAATATTTAAAACACACATGGTGCACACTGAGTGGTTTGATAAAGGGATTAAAGGAATTTGACCAAGGTTTAATCGAAAAAGTGCTCTCCCCAAGAACACAACTTACCCAATGCCATATTTTTATCCTCAAAAGAGGCAAAGAAAGTAATATAAAAATCTCTAACACAAGGGAAGAGCTAAATCTTACCAGCCACTAGAAGCCTCCAAGAATTTAGAACTTGATTGTGTAGGTTCAAAAGAGAAGGCCAAAGGTTGGAGAATCTTCACTCCAAACCTTTATGCTAGTAAAAATCCTTATTTTCCACCACATCCAAGCCACCAACCACCATCGGGGATGATTTGGCATAAAGAAGAGGACAATAATTTTGAGAATTCTTCCTCAAAGTGCAAGTAGGAATGGACCTAGCCACCTAAGAAATGATATGTTCACTCAGATTAGAAGTAGGCACCAGAGGAGGGGTATAACCAACATCCATAACACTAGAACTAGGGGTCCAGTCAAACCTAAGTCCACACATAGGCATATCAAGCTTGAAAAAAGGAACCAATGCTAAATTGTGACTACCATCACTTAGTAGGGTGCCATGGGTGACCAATGAAGCCTATGGAAGACAAAAAGTATGACAAGAAGTAGACATCAAGACAAGAAAGTTTGGACCTGTAATGGGCAAGAGAGAGGACAAGTAGTAGGCATACATTTTTCTCAATCTTGACATATTTAAAAATTAAATTCAAAATAAGGATAACTTTATTTAGGGGGTAAGCAACCTCAATTATTGATTCGGTAGAGGGTAGCCCCATAAGGTTTTAACTTGGTTGGTGTTGCTTACACTATTTTTAGTAATAGCAATAATCAACATATAATAAGCTCACTTTTATAATCCATAATAGATTGTTGAAATCCAAGTAGGAGGCATACCAGGATGGAAAGAAGAATCACAACATGTAAGAGTATATTCCCTCAAGCTACTAAGTGGTATGCCAGTCTACAACATAGTTTCGATAAACAACTTATTCCTTATGATATGGTTGTTACAACTAAACAAGGTTTAAGGCTACCATCCTTAACATTATTTTGAAAATAATATTAAGTAGTAAGATTGACAAAATAATATGATGTAAACAACATTAATTTTAATTTTTAAATAATATTAAAATTTGTTGATAATAATAAAATGAATAGTAGATGTAGCAAAATTGTATTGAAATTTGTGTAAATAACTGCTAAGAATGATAAATCTTTTCATAGAAAAATATAAATTGATAAAAGTAGAATACTTTCAAATTCTCAATGATGTCATAAAATTTAAAAATTATTTGCGAATAGAAAAAGTTCATGATTATTTTATATAATTGTCTAAATGGAGTTGACTATTTTTGCCTTTAAATCTAAAAGATTCCAAGACATTTTTTGTTCTAGTGAAATTGTCAACCACAAAAATTTGTCCTTTAAAGTAAATTTGAAATTTGAATTCAAAAATGTTGATAGTGATAATGAATAATGACTCCTGACTTCTCTTTTATAGGAAGTTTACTAGAAGCTTTTGGTTGTTTTTCTTTTTCCCTTCATATATTTAGAAAATACTTTTGAACTATATTCAACGGCCCCTTTATAAATTATATTTTAAAACAAGTATTGAAAGACTAGGTATCCTTTTAAAAAAATGAGATAACTAAATAATTTTAAATATTGTCATTTATATTTTGAAAAGGAGACTTGACAAATTTCGAGGTACAAAATGACAAAAACATAGAAAATATGCTACAACCCCTAAACTTGCAAAGATTTGTGAAAGTAATGAGCCTATCTCCATTGTCTCAAGATTTTTGTGGTTGACACAAGCAGCAACAAGTTCTTGATTTTTTATTGAGATTGGAAAAGAGGTTTCCTCAATAAGATTACTTGATCTAGATATCATTATATGTTCTAAACCTACAATTTAGGAAGAACAAAAAAATTAATAAATAATTTTTTTTAGTGATATAAAACTACGAACTTGGGATTGAAATATCATCTTGAGAGGTACAAATGAATTTGCAATCCTAGGTATTGTTTCACCTTATTTTATTTTCAAAACCTTGCTATTTTACCAACTGAAATGGTTGAATTTCGCTTTCAAAATTAACCTTAAGAAGATGTGACTATGATACATCTTTAGTGGGTAAAAGCACAAAACTGTGTCAAACTAAAAATTAATTTTAGTCAAACATATGATTTATATAGATTCATTATAGCTAAGTTATATATGGACCACAACTTTTCCAATTGAAAGTGTCTACTAAATATATATTTTATAACACTTTGAGTCTTATTGCTAAAAAAAATAAAAAATAAAAAAACTCGATGTTTCCACAACTCCTACTCTTATAAATAATATTTTTTTTGAAATGTAAAAATACCCTCTTATAGATCTATAAGTGAATTTTCCAAAATATATATCTTTTAATATTAAATAATTAATTTTTATATTTTATATTTTATTTTTATTGAAAGTAGGTCATCAACACTAAAATATAAAGTTGATTATCTTGTCAAGGAAAAATACTAAAATTTATTTAAAAAAAAATTTATCCCTCGATCCTAAGGATAAAGTGGGCAATCTCCTAGCTCATAGCAGGTAAATTAATCTGGAAGAGCGCGTTACTTCTCTCCGTAAGAGACTACTGGAGTAACCCCTAGTGAACTAAGGTTGAGAAACTCTAAAAAAAATGATGCAGTAGAGAAAGGAATCTATGTCAAGATGATATAATTCTTTTCTAATTTGGATAAGTAATTAAGAAAAAAGTTGATGTGAATTGGAAAGAGATATATTTTAGCACACGCAACTTTTCAAATTTATTGAAAAACATATATTTATTAAAAATAGTAAAAAATATATCCATGCACTAAAGTTTCAAGTTATCAATATACACAAAAAAAATTGATGAAAAAAAAAGTTAAATTTACTAATTAAAGTGTGGTGACTTGTGTTACTTCAATTTCAGCATTTTATCAGCAACTAAATTATAGTGTTTACTCTATAAAAAACTACATTCAAATAGTTTTTTAAAATTTTGTTAAAATTAAAAACATAAAATAGACAAAAGAATATAAATTTAATTAGTTTACATCATTTCAAAATTCAAAACATATATTTTAGTTTCTATTATTTACTTTAAAAATTTGAATCAGCATTGACCATTTCCTTTATAAAAGTGTGACACAGCTTTGTACTTTTACCCTAGTAAGATTTATAATCCATTTTATCATAAATAAAAACCTCTCATTTATGGATAAGAGTGGCATTGGAGGCCTTAAAATAAGAGTAGAATATTTTTTTAATTAATTTTAGTTCTTCTCTTAAAAAATGAGTACAACTATAAACAAACAACTAATTATGCTTGACACGTTCAAGAGATGCCATTGGCACCCCCAACCATCTTGACTATAGAATGTTATGTGATAATGGTTATTAGATTTTTTTTGTCATAATGAATAAATCTAATTTATCTTATAAAACTTTGCAGTGATAAGGATATTTCTATTAATAGTCAATTAGTAGGTATGATTTACTTTTAGATTAGATAATATCTTTGGGGCTCCATTATTGGCTACATCAACCATGAAGCCATGCCAGCATTTCCTTGTTTTTTAAAAGGTATAAAAAATGTTATTAAGAAAGATCCTACAAATAAAATTGAATATGACTTGAGGATCCTTCATAATGGAAGTTTATGTATAAAGTAATCATCAACTAGTCCATTAAGGAAATTGCATTTATTTTGCCTACTTATGTGATTTGTAGGTAGTTGTTATTATTATTGTTGTATATTATTCTTCTTCTTCTTCTTATTCTTCTTCTTCTTCTTCTTCTTATTATTATTATTTATTATTCTTTTTTTACTTATGTTGAGTATTATATTTCAATACAAATTCATGCCATGTTTTCTTGTATTACTTTCCACTAACATACAAAATTGAGCACACCATTATTCTCATCCTTTCTCTCACATCTAGATAAATACTTGTTAGTTGGGTAGTAGATATGAATAATTGATAAACTTATATACATTGCAGATGTATGAATGAGAAATTAGTTAGGTACAGTACACCCAATTTTAGTGTATAATAGATATAAATTATGTGCACACTTTTATTATTGGGTAACAATCACATACCATATTCTTTTTGTCAATTAGGTACAAAACACCCAACTTTATTATATAATTTAAAGATAAATTATGTGCACACTTGTATTATTGGGTAATGATCACATGTCATATTCCTTTTGGTTTAGTGCCTTTTTCTGAAGGATTATCCTTGGATGAATGAAAGGCATGTAAAGTGCATTATAATAGAGTTGGTATAATGTCACAATTTACTTTTAGAATTATGTTTTTGGTTAATGAGTATAAAAAACTTTTGAAAGGATTGAAAAACTTTTGATAAAGGAAAAATAATAGCTAATACAAAAGCTAGACAATGACACTACTTCATCCAAGTTGCTCCACAACAACAAAAAGAAAAACATAAAAATAACCAACCCACATACATACAAAGGATCAACAACGTACATAACATTTGGTCCTTTCCTAGTAGTTGGTACACACAAAATGTGCTATTAGAAACAAATATATGTTTAGGCAAATCTCTTTCCTTGTTTGGATAGCTACCTAAGACACACTATCATCTGAATCCTTAAATTTGGGGAAGAGGAGAGGAGAATCTTGTATGTCACCTAAACCTAATTCACCATACATTGAGAAGAAGAGCATCTAACCAAAGAATAATTAAACACAAGTGTTTGCAAAGTGGTCTCAATATTGGATATTTCCAAATGATGTTTATTAATATCCCAAAATAAAAAATAATAGTGAAAATTATGTTAAACCATATTGTAGCATGAAATGTACATTATAGTATATCACAATTTCATGTACTTTCAATACTTTCATACGGTTTCTTCGATTTTTTGGGACAAGGGGATGAAGGACAAGTAAAACTCCTAAAATTTTGGAACAATGTGGGAATGACTATATCTAATGATATGCCATAATTTACACAAAATGTACATAATTAAACAATAAATACACAATTGAAAATAAACTAAATAATTAATAAGTTATAACAATTAAACAACACAAAAATTGTCAAGTCATAAATCTCAATATAATAATAGCTAGAAATCCAAATCCTTCACAAATATTCTTAAAGTTCAAAGTACCAAAGACAAAGAAATAGACCAATAAATACTAGATAATAAAATATAGAGAAATAGAATAGAAACACCAAGATTTAAATAAATTAATTAAATAATAGGAAGTAATTTACAAACAAGAAAGAACTTGTAAACCTCCACATAGTTGAGTATATGATAGATAGAGAAAAATTATATTTCTACCTAAACACTTGTAAACTAAAGACTTACTTTAGTAATTCAACCTCAATAGCAACCAATAATAGATGGATAAAAGACAAAACATAGGAACAAAATTGTTTGTCATAGCGCCTAGGGTTTCCTCGGTTGTGCCTGTCATTTCTGGTGCGGCCGCCTTTGTGCCTATGGTGGTCGTGGATGATGCTCGCTCTTCGACCTCTTTGATGGCCAAGGGGAATGCGACTGGTGATTCTCATGCTCGAACCTTTGCTTCTACTAAGGTGGATGGGGATGTTGTGGCTTCTTTGGGTATGATAGCTGGGGGAAAGCGTCCCAGTGTTGTCATTGTGAATGCTTCAGGAAATGCAAATATTGTTAAGAAGATGCAGTCTTCTGAGCTTAGGCCTTTTCCGGTTTCAAATCCCATTTCCATTATGCTAGATGAGGAGATTGAGATGGAAATTGATCACAACTCTTCTATTTTCTCCAAGCATGCTCTAATTTGTCGATTCAAAGGTGTCTGGCCTAGTCTCCCAGAGCTACATGACTAGATCCTGCAACATTGGGAACCTCTTCTAGTGAGTACTGTGCACATTTATCTTATGGAAAAAAGTTTTTTCATTGCTAAATTTGAAGATATTGAGGATAGAAACAAAATTTTATGTGATCACCTCTTTTGTTGGAAGGATAGATTTAGGCTTATGGTTAGGCCATGGCAATCTGATTTCAAACCTTCTTTTGATTCTTTCAATATTATTCCGATCTAGGTTAGGTTACCCTCTCTCCCTCTTCACCTTTGGATTGATTCTCTTCTTGTAGAAGTTGGTAACACTCTTGGGTTTTTTCTGATGGTGGATAATGAATCATTAGATATTCTTCACTCCACTTATGCCTGCATTTTGGTTGAAATGGATGTGTCTAAGGAGTTTCTTGCAAAGACCTCAATCAAATCTTCCAAAGGCTCTTCGATTCAATCCTTGGATTATGAAGGTATTCCCTTCAGATGTAGATGATGTTTTAAAAAAGGAGATGTTGCTGCTTAGTGTGGAATTCAGAAAAAGAAATCTTCTTCTTCATGGTGGAAAGCTGCTTCTGCCCATCATTATACGGTCATTAAGAAATTTGGCTCCCCTTGGAGTTTCTCCTAAGTGGTTGCGCAAGACGCTCTCTGCTCTATGACTTGTTCTTAATTGGCTCTGATTTTTGATGGTGGGGTTGCTTCGACTATTGTGCCTTAGTGTGAGGCCCCCTCTCAAGCAGATTTGTCCCCTGTTGGTGTGCCTGTTGAGGTTAGTTCGCTTCCTCCTGCCCTTCCTGTTGTCTCTTCAATGGTGTTGGGCAATACTTCTGGCACTACTGTTGTTTGTTCCCCTATTGTCTCTGATTTGGTGGGAGGTGCTGGCCTAACTTCTCATGTTGGGGCCCTTTATGTGATGAGTTCTCTTGATTGGCAATAGGCTACTACTTAGGTTGAAGAGGGTTGGATTACTGTAAAAGGAAAAAAATCCAAGACATTTGGGCCTTCTTTTTACATGACTCTTTGTTCCCACAAAGATGGAACTAAAATCAAATCCTAATTTTTGTTTTTGGTGGGTTTCTGGCTGGAGTTTCTCTGGTCTTCTCTCTTATCTTTGGCTGCTTGTTGGTTTTTTGGTAGCTTTTGTTTTAGGTTGTGGGAGCGTGTTGGTAAAACCTATTTTGTTGACTTGGTCCCATCTCTTTCCTTGGTTCACTTTGTCTCTACCCCATCAGTATTACTTTGTATTTGTCTTCTATGGGACTGTTTTGTTGTTGTGATCAGTTTGGGCTTAATGTCTTGTTAGGTCTAAATGGATCTTCTTTTGTAAAGGGTTTTGGGTTCCTTCAAAACTTGTTTTTGCCTTAATCCAAAACCAATGATAGATAGATAAAAATTGTTCATGATGCTCCTTTCCAAAGTGTGTTAGAAGGTAGTTAGAGTTGTGAATGTGCAACAATGTAAATCAAATGATTTTGTTATTAAGATTGCGGATGTTTGATCCTTAATCAAAAACAATGCAAATCAAATAAATAGAAATAAAATGATGTGAAGAATCCAAAATATTTTAGAAACATAAAAATAAATAAATAAATAATAACCAACATAATATCTTACAAAACCGCTACTTTCATTACACCTTGGTGGAGATAAATATGCTATCCAAAGCTCCTATCAAGCCGTTAGGATGCTGGCAAAATTTGTAGAATGCTGCTCTGCAACTATAATTTCAAACCAAACCTTTATGAAAGTTTAGACAAAGACTACACAGAAGATTTTAGCAATTATGAGAACCTTTATGTTATATATTTAGCCATCATTACAGCTTGTCAAAACTTTGCATGGAGTTTTATATCTGATTCGATCATCATTATTAAGAGAGAAACTTTGCAAAGCTACCTGGAGAGATTCAACTAAAATCTAAAATATAATTAAAGAAAACAAACCAATATTTTTTGGTTGGGTAAATATATTTAATAGTAAGTAATGAAAAATAGATTTATGAAATATCATGATTGTAGCTATATACTGATGTAGAAGAATCGTGTACAATCAATAAACAACTCATTTTGTTCTCATGATTTTTGAAAATTTAAAAGAACAATTCTTTTTGTTCTTGTGATTTTTCAAACTTTAAAAGAACTACCATCTTAATTGCAAAGATGCACTTGAAGCCTCCATTCTTCTATGATGAGGAGTATGATATTTAGGATAAGGAGAAGTACTTGAATAAGTACTTGAATCAGGAGATCTAGGAGGATAAGGAGAAGATCTAGTTGGATAAGGAGAAGTAATTGATTCTGTTTTAGGATAATGATATCTAGAACTATTTGAATAAGGAGAACTAGTTTGAGAATTCCAACAATGACTGGAAGAACACCTTTGACTACAATTATTGAGATTACTTTTACTCCAACTAGGAGTGGAAGGACGCTTTTGAGCAGAATTAGGGGTACTATTTTGAAGCTCTCTACATGGAGTTGAAGGACCCATTTGAAAAGGGTTAGGAGTATTAATTTTAACATTGGGTGTTACAGAAAACCTCCTTGGAGTCGAATTCATTTGATCTTTATCAGCTTTCCAAATAGTGCATATCTCGCCAATTTCATTCAGTGGTGTTGTAGATGAAATCATGCGATTTCTTTTAATCCACTTCTCCAATTTCATTCAATGGTGTTGTAGATGAGATCGTGCGATTTCTTTTAATCCACTTCTCCAATTTGTGTAGAAATGGGCCAACCATAAAATACTTGTTACATTTTTTCCCCATGATTTGGAGTGGATGGCAAGCAATTTCACTGACTTCCTTTTTGGTCCTTGGTTCAAAAGGATATTTCTCATCCACTCGTCTGATAATATACAAAACCACTCGTTTCTTCTCTTCAGAATGCTCAATGATGTCATTGATATTCAAAAGTGGGCTTATATCATATCCTACCTCTTCCATGATTTCTCTAATAGCACATATGTGATCTTTTTCATCAGGATCTTCCCTCTTGCCCCTAGGAAAACTCCAAGAATTACTCTTCCAGCCCTTTGCAAGCAAACACCTCTAATTGGACTTGTCCAGAATTATTGAGCCTGCTACTGGAACAGAGTGCTTAAAGGCCTTGAATTCATCAAGTATATCATCTACATGGTTAGCATGGTAAATTTCAAATGGATCAAAACTCTGAAAAAAAAGATAGATGAAGTCCTTTATGCTAAGGGACTTGAGACGAGGATCTTGATCTACTATATTGTCCTCATAGTGCCAATGAGCTTGCTCTACTTGAAACATTAGGCTTCGCATGAAGTCTACTTCTTCTGTATTCATATCTTGAACAAAATTAACATACAATTCTTTCATGGTCTCCTCTGAAGGATAAAGATACCCAAAAGATGTGCTACTCCTACTGGAATTTCTTTCCATTCTAGATCTAGATCGAGAAATCCTACACTTACTATTGGGTGTCATTGGTGCAGAGCCAACAATACCAGAAATGACACCCTTACAATTATGTTAATTTCAACTTGTTAATGTAATTTACAATACCATCTTTAAGTTTAACCAAAAAAATTAAAGAAAAATTCTTTTCTTCGCCATAATATCTTTACAGAAATTCTATCTTATCTTCTTTCTTGTCTTAAACTCTGATTAAGAAAGTTTGTGGGATACAGAAGAGAATCCCATCTGAGAAATCTGATTCATCGATGCCAAAATTAAAATGGACTGTTGGTATAGATTTTTTATTAAATCTTACTGTACTGTACGGTTCGAAAACAATTGCTAAATCTATTACAGTGGCCAAAATTAATAATGGTGGAAATGTTTGATACTGTATAGTACCTATGCAGTGACAAAGTATTATATTTTGTCAGGAGATCATTTGTGTTTGGTCTTTTATAAATGCTGCAATGTCCAATGGCATGGTATCTTCCATGTTGATTAAGTTGTGTTCATGGCATTTGTTATATCAAATTCTGACACATCAATTGGGAATATTATTCTTTTCCATGTTAATGTGTTCTGTGGTTGACTTAAAAGCAAGGGAAAGGGCTATATGATGAATTTAAAAAAAATAAAAATTATTCAGCTTGGCATTAATAATTAATGTCACTATTGATGTCATTTACCTTTAAAATATTTTCAGTAAGTTTAGCATTTCATTCGTGTAATACAATTCATTATGAAAGGATCAAATATATTGAGATACACATGCATTACATCTAAGATTTGATTCATGATTACATCAATGACTTCACTATTATCTAATTGAGAGTGAACACAAGAGACATATTCACCAAATTCTAAATTGAAAGAAGTTCATATGTGAGCTTTGTTGGGGTGACAAATACAATAACTAAATTGAAAAATTGATTTAATTTAAATAATTCATGATGTTTTATTTCAATCGGTTTATATAATTTTTACTATTTGAAAGAATTTTTAAAAAATAAATAAGTTAATAGCTTTCAAGCTTAGAAGCGTGCAGAGAAGCTATTAGCGATAATACTAATTTGTGCTACAATGTATTTATTTGGCTTCCACACTTGAGCAAGTACTCTCTAAAAGTAGAGACACAACATTTTTTTAGCTTGTTAATTGTCCATTCAATGAATTTTAGTTTAAATTGTGTAATGTCCTAGAATGTTTGTTATAAATTTTCGTTATTTATTTTTTAATTAAAAAAATATAAACAAATTTTTTGATATTTAAAAAGAAATCTTATTTTTTATTATTTAATATAATTAATTAGTACAATTAAGTAATAAAATATAATGTCTAAATTTAAATCAAAGATTATATATTTAAAATAGTGAAAAAATCATTAGATCATAATTAAACTCAATATATTGTTTATGTTTAAACATTAAAGAAAATTAAAATTCATATATCTCAATATCAAATTGAGGATAAAGGTTGGCTTTTAAAAGAGTCCAAACTCTTTTATAAAGAGAGTTATAAATATAGCAATACACTCTATCAATAATTAGCATGTATATCTTTAGAGGAATATAGTGTAATGTCCCCTTTTCTTAGATCAATATCTGATGCAAGAGCATACTCGGTCTATGAGCAATCTTGCATCAACAAAAATATTTCCTTTCAGTTTAGTTCTTGTTTAGTTCAATGTGCAGTTTTTTGTGTTCCTATCGGTAGGTACTAGTAGTTGCTTGATTTTCATTGCAAATCCTATTTTCGGTTTCCAGGCTGGTTCATGTGCTTAATTCTAGATTTCCAGTCCATTTGGATTCTTTTCTGGCTAGTTATAGCTCCCGATTGACTGTTTCTAGGTTTCGGGATAGTTCTTGTGCTTACCGGTTAACTTTCCTTCACTACCAGAGTAGTTCTTGGCATGTGGATCTATTTGGGGTCTTTTCCAATGTTCTTTGCCATGTGGCCAACCTTCCTGCTGATCCGCACTTCTTGGTTGTTATTTTCTAGAAGAATTTCTTTCATTTTAGGGCCGACCTAGTTACATATTTCATTTTCCTGCATTGGAAAATGTAATCTTTTGTGGCTGACCCAGATATGTTCTGGAGGGTATATATATGGTATTATATAATCATTTGTAGGGCAGAGGAAGTAGAAATGAGAATAAGGATTGATATTTGGTTTTAGTGATCCGGTTGATTCTAAGAGTCCCGGTTGGATTGTATCTGGCTTGTAGCCTGCATGTAACTGGTTAACTATGGGATATTCTATGATGATTGTATGTTGATAATCGGTTGGTTATTGAAGATTCTAAGATAATAAAATGATCTATTTTTGTGATCTTGCTATGTTTTCTTGTTTCTTTCGTTGTGTTACTCTTGCTGCATAAGTCAATTAATTCTCTTTTGAGGGTTTTATAGGTTATGGCTCCATCAATTAGTATCAAAGCTAGTTATGAACCGATCGGTGGAAGAGTTGTTTGCGAACCTTGAGACATTCCTTTGGGTGGACAGATCGCCGATTGGAGGCAGGTTGTGCGTGTGTTCAATAGATCATTGAGGAGAGGCAATTTAAGTCAGTAGTTAGATTGTCGAGTTGAGGCAGTTCACCTGAGTAGAAAAGGAGATTTCACCTAGAAGGGTGAACCCCCAGAGGGTAGAGCAGATGATGGAGGACTTCAAGAATGAAGTGAGGAACAAAATCTAGAACACATTGGCTGGTTTGTGGAGGAACCCTGAATCTGACGATGAGTATGAAGAAGACACTGAAGAGATTGAAGTGAAAGAGGCTGAAGGACCAGAAGATGGAAGAGAGGAAAGATTCCAAAGAGCAGTGGCACAAGCGAGTAAAGTTCATAAAGTGGAAGTTTCAAACTTTTCCTGAACGCTAAACCTGAAGGATCTAATTGACTAGATCGGAGAGTTGAAGAATTACTTTGAGTTTGAGGATGTCAAGGACCCGCAGAGAGTCCAGTTGGTACATACTAAGTTAAAAGGGCATGTTGCCTTATGGTGGAAAGAATTGCAGAAATACAGAGTGGAGAATGGTGAATTGAAGATCACCCAATGGAGACAGATGGTTGCAAGATTGAAGGACAAGTTCATACCAAGATACTATAAGTTGGAATTGTTCAAGAAGTTGCAGAACCTGAAATAGAGAAACATGACTATGAAAGAGTATACTGAGGAATTCTACAAGGTGATGATTAGATCTGGACATAGACAGATGGATAGAGAAAAGGTGGCGAGGTACATAAATGGAATTGCATTTAACATTCAAGATGAGATGAGTATGTTGAGGGTTTCCACAGTTGAAGAAGTAAAGCAGTCACCGATGAGTAGGGACCTTAAAGAGATCAATCCAGACTGGTCTGCATGAGTAACACAGTGCAAACACAAAGATATGATGGAGGCAATGTGAAACATATTATTTTATTTCATGAGAATTGATTACAACCAACTGGTAACAATCGGGTTACAGCATAACCAGCACACAAGTGTGGTAGAACATACATAATAGGTCACAAACAGGACCTTGAATGTTAAGATCTATCTTCTATGTATAGTCTCACTACTTGACTCTTCTATTCATTACATTCTAATGCACAAATAGAGTTATATATACAATCCAAAGGATCCAGTCAGACCAAAAACGGATCAAAACTCGAAGAACAAGACTTAACGTGTAAAATAAACATGGTCGGCCTCTGCCAAGAGATCTCCAGAAAATCCAAATGATGAAACATTTATCATGGGAAAAGGTCAACCACATGCCGAGGAATCTCAGAATCAATGCCCAAGGCTCCACAAGCTTCGGAAGGGGTTCCAGTAGATCACCAAAATAGGTCCACGCAATCGATAATAGGAAACTATCAAGGAAACAGATAGCGATATGTTGCTAGAAAATGATCCAAACGCGATGCGGTCTGTAACTAGGAAAGATGATCAAGTCTTCAAGTAGAATCCAACTCCACAGGATCCAGTGAGCCAAAACTGAGACACACAGGAAGAAAAGATGAATCTGCAAACAGAAAGCAAAACAAAAAGAAAATATTTTTGGTTGATGCAAGATTGCTATGAACCAGGGATGGTCCTACATCAGACATCCGGGGTTATTAAAAAAAGTGAGCCTCTCACTTTGTTGGGGTCAGAGGAAAACCAAGGCGGTCTACCTCTGCCTAAGAAATCGAAGATGAATCTTCAATTGGTCTGTCCTTCCACTTCACAAGATACTCCTTATAATGACTGGTCTGGGTATTACACCCAATCCTACTATCCAAAGTATCTTGAATCTAATCCGGTTCCTTCTGAGGCAACCATTTCTCTAAGTCTGCAATACTACCCTTACTGAATTCTGGTTTATGATACTCATGAAGATCTACAATGTTAAACATAGGTGAAATACTTAGACTATTTGGTAACTCCACTTCATATGCATTTCGAGAACTGAACTTCCTCAAAATCCTGCAAGATCCAAACTTCTTCATCTGCAATTTGTTATAAGTTCCAACCGGGAATCTCTCTTTTCTCAGATATACCATTAATTCATTGCCAACTTCAAATTCCTTATGTTTTCTCTTCTCATCTACCTTCTCCTTATACTTGTTGTTCATGTCTTCCAAATACTACTTAACCTGAATATGCAGTGATTCCATGTGATCTACAAAGTCTTTGGCTTCTGAACTTCTCTGGTCTTCACTGCTAATATCCCTCAATTCTGATATACCTCTAGGATGCACTCCAGTAACAATCTCAAAAGGTGTTCTTTCAGTACTCCTGTTCACTGAATTATTGTAGGCAAACTCTTCTTGTACAAGCATCAAATCCTAAGTTTCAGTTTTATCTCCAATTAAACATCTCAACAAGTTTCCCAAGCTCTGGTTAACTACTTATGTCTATCCATCAATCTGTGGATGAAAAGTAGAAATGAACTTCAAATCTGTCTTCATCTTCTTCCAAAGTTTTCTCCAAAAATAGCCAACAAACTTAGTATCTTTGTCTAAAACTATGCTCTTAGGTAATCCATGCAACCTCGCTACTTCCTTGAAAAATAGGTCTGCTACATGTAATGCATCTGATTTATTCTTCCAAGAAATGAAATGAGCCATCTTTAAGAATCTATCCACTACCACAAATATAGAATCATTCCCTCTCAGTGTTTTAGGTAATCCAAGTACAAAATCCATGCTTATATCCTCCCAAGGTCTTACTGATACTATTAAAGGTTTATACAATTCCACATTCTGACTACTACCCTTTGCAACTTGACAAACTCTACAACTTTGCACATATCTCTTAACTTCCTTATCAATCGAGGGCCAAAAGTATTGCTCACTCACCAATGCTACTGTTTTGTCAATGCAAAAATGCCCAGCTAAACCTCCACTATGTTTCTCCTTTATCAGATTCTCCCTCATAGAACTCTTAGGCATGCACAACTGAACTCCTCTGAATAATATCCCATCCTGAATGAAGTAATCCAACCATGTGCTTCTATCTACCATAACCGGTTCTCTACATGCTTTCCAAGGTTTTGCAAAATCTGGGTCATCATCATACAACATCTTCAAACCTTCAAATCCTAATACTGTCACTCTCATCTTTGTCAACAAACTCCTTCTCCTACTCAATGCATCAACAACTTTGTTAGATTTCCCACTTCTATGCTTCAACACAAAGGTGTAACTCTATGAGAATTCTACCCATCTCATATGTCTCTGATTCAACTTACTCTAACTGTTCAAATACTGCAAAGCTTGATGATTTGTATAAAACACAAACTCCTTAGGCAACAGGTAATGTCTCCACTTCTTCAAGGCTTGAACTATGGCATAAAACTCCTGATCATACACTAAGTATCTCCTCCGGGTATCATTAAACTTCTCACTGAAATAGGCTACTTCTCTCCCTTCCCGACTCAACAATTCTCCTATTGTTGTTCCACTTGCATCACAATCCACTTGAAATACTTTATTAAAATCCGATAAAGCTAACACAGGCTACTCAATCACTTTCCACTTCAATAGTTCAAAAATTTTGTTTTCTCTGGTGGTCCACTTGAATTCCTTCCGATCTCCTCTCATGGTCTTAATCATAGGGTTACAAACTGAACTAAAATTTTTGATAAACTTCTGCTAAAAACTATCCAATCCATGAAATGATCTTACCTCTCCAATGCTTTGTGATGTAGGCCACTCAACAATGGCTTTCACTTTCTTAAGGCCCATCTTCAAACCATCCCCAGATATCACAAATTCTAAATAGACTAACTCATCCTTCATAAAAGTACACTTCTTAATATTTACCAAGAACTTTTCTTCTCTCAATCTCTACAAAACTTGTCTCAACTGCAACAAATGCTCCTCTTTTGTCTTACTGAAAAGCAAAATGTCATCCAAATACACAATAACACACTTACCCAAGAATTTCTTCAATACCTCTTTCATTAGCCTCATGAAAGTACTCGGTCCATTAGTTAACCCAAAAGGCATTACCAATCATTCATACAATCCTTCATTTGTCTTAAATGTTGTCTTCCACTCATCTCCTTCTCTGATCCTGTTCTGATGATGTCCACTCTTCAAATCTATCTTTTTAAAGTATTTTTCTCCACTCAAACAGTCCATTATGTCATCCATCCTAAGCAAACGAAACTGGTATTTCACTATGATCTTGTTTATTGCTCTGGAATCAGTACACATTCTCCACTCTCCATTCTTCTTAGGTGCTAACACTGTTGGTACTACACAAGGGCTTAGACTTTCCCTGATCAAAAATTTCTTCAACAACTCTTGCACTTGTCTATTCATCTCTTCATTCTCTTTTTGTGTCATCTAGTGTGCAACTTTGTTAGGAACAATAGCTCCAAGAACCCAATCCATGCAATGACTAATACTTCTCACAGGTGGCAATCCATTAGGTACATTATCTGAAATGATGTCTTCATATTCTGTCAGCAAATCTTTTATCTCTTCTGGTTCTAGTTTCTTAGTCTTCTTAGGAATTAAGGCAAAACACACATTCTCACGTCTCAATCCATCCATGAATTTTCTTCCATCTACCAAACAAATTCTAGAATTCATATAGACTTCATTTTTCAAAGGTTCCTCCAAAGGCAATAAGGTTTTCTTCATCCCATTGGCCACAATAGTGTATGTATTCTTCCTGCTATCATGTACTGCCTATCTATCAAACTTCCAAGGTCTACCCAACAAAAGATGACAAATATCCATAGGCATAATATCACACAAGACTTCATCATGATAATTCCCAATTTTTAATTTTACCAAACATTGCTCACTTACTAACAACTTACCGAATACCTTACATCTGGTCTTGAACAGATTCTTCCTCTACAAAGGCTCTTCATCTCCTTCGATATGACACAAAGCTCTCCTCATCACCAACAGTTCTCTATATTTCAGTTTAATGTTTGATTCGGTTGGGTTTTCTTCCACCATTATTGTTCTTCTGATATTCTTTGTCTTCTTATACTCGAAAGAATGATGTCTTTCTCCTCCACACATATGGAAAGTTCCTCTAAATGTTCTCTTGTCTTGCCTTCCAAAATTCTCGTTCTTGTGGCCATCTTGTTCTCTCCTTCAGTAAAAATTTCTATCATCCTTTCGGTATGAATTACCTTATTTATTCACTTCCTTTTCCTTGTTATAATCTATAGAGGTTTCTCTACCTCTAGTATATACTCTTCCTCCTTGAAATCTTCCTCTGATAAACCTTCCACCTCTGCCTCTCTACCTCTTTTCATGTCTTTTATTTAACTTCTCTTTTTCCTTTAGGGCATACTGGTAAGCCTCTTCAACACTCTCCAATTTGATCAAGTTGAGTTCATCTTGTATAGACATATGCAATCCATTCAAATATCTTGAAACTTGTTCAACTATATCATCAACATGTCTAGATCTGATATTCAACTTGTAAAATGCTTTGGTGTACTTCTTCACACTAGATTCCTTCTATCTCAAATTTTACAACTTCCAGAATAGATTCACTTGATAATCAGCTGACATAAACCTTGAATTCAACTTAGCAATCATTCGATCCCATGCCTTAATCTTCTCTTTACCTCTTATCTGTCTATCAACTTGCAAATGCTCCCACCAAAGAGATGCACAAACTTTCAACCAAGTACATGCATATTTCACCTTCCTCTCTTCTATAGTGCTTTAAAAATCAAAATACTTCTCCATCTCCAAGATCCAATCCATCAACTCATCTGAATCTAACTTCCCATCATATTCCGGTGGTGTAAAATGAGGTTTAGTATTCGCCCTACTCAAAACCCTCAAAAACCTTTCCTCATCCCGATCAACCATCGGTGGGTTTTCTTGTTCTATCGGGGCTTCTTCTCCTTCATCTTCACTTACATCTTCAATATGTTGGCCTCTTCTCTAGGTTGTCTTCACGGCTTCCAACCAGGCTGCTATACCTCGCAACATCTCCATCATAGTAGGGTCTATATTCTCATGCACTCCACCATTCCTATCTCCTCTTCGCACCATCATTCATGCCATTCCTTTGCAACTATAGGTCAAATCTGCAATCTGCCACCCTACAACAAAATTTCAGGACACACAACCTCCAAAATGAAACTTCACTTTGATACCACTTGAAGCAGTCACTAGTGAGGAGGGACCTAAAAGAGATCAATCTAGAGCGATCAAAAAGAGTAACACAACAAAAACATGAAGATATGATGGAGGCAATGCAAAATAGATTGTATTATTTCATGAAAATTGATTATAACCAACCAGTAACAACTCAGTTACAACATAACTGACTCATAGGCCTGGTAGAACATACTGAATAGGTCACAACAAGGACCTTGAATCTTAAGATCTATTTTCTATGCAGAGTCTTGATACTTGATTCTTCTATTCATTACGTTTTAATGTATAATTAAAATTATATATACGATCCAAAGGATCCAGTCAGCCCAAAAAGGGATCAAAACTAGAAGAACAAGACCTAATGTGTAAATTAAACAAGGTCAGCCTTCACTAAGAGATTCCTCCAGAAAATCCAAAGGATGAAACGTAGATCATGGGCAAAGGTCAGCCACATGCCAAGGAACATCAAAATCAATGCCCAAGGCTCTGCAAGCTTCAGAAGGGGTTCTAGTAGATAACCAAAATAGGTCCAGGCAACCGATAACAAGAACTGGTAACAAGAAACTACCAAGGAAACCGATAGTGATATCTTGTTGGAAAATAATTCAAATGCAATGCGGTTTATAACTAAGAAAGATGATCAAGTCTTCAAGTAGAATCCAACTCCATAGGATCCGGTGAGACAAAACCAAGACACACAAAAAGAAAAGCTAAAACTGCAAAAAGAAAGAAAAACAAAAAGAAAATGTTTTTGGTTGATGCAAGATTGCTATGAACCAGGGATGCTTCTGCATCAAGAAGCTTACCAGTATGCTTTGAAGGCTAAGGAGAAGGTGAGAAGAAGACAATGAAATAACCCTAGAGGGAAGGAGAGATTCAAGAGATAGATGAGTACAGAGAAGAAAAATGTTGAAGAAGAATCAAAACCTAAGTGGAGTAAAGAAACAAAACAGAAATCATAGAGGAAAGGTAGTGGCAGTACTAGGAGAGAATCTCTTGACAAATGTTTCAAGTGTGGAGAAATCAGACATAGATTTTATGAATGTGAGTAGGGAATGGCAAGAAGTTGTGTAGCAAATGAGGAACCAGAAAGTGAAGTTACTGGAACTAATTGTACACCAAAGCAAGGAGAATCCCTTATGTTCAGAAGAGTCATGATGGAGCAAAGCAATGAAGATACCGGATCTACTCAGAGAAAGAGTCTTTTTCAGACTATGTGCAAATCAGGTGGTAAGTGTTGCAAGGTTATTGTGGATAGTGGAAGTACTAATAATTTGGTATCTGAAGAGATGGTAGTGAAGCTTGGGTTGAAGAGGCTTGAGCATCCTTGTCCTTACAAGGTAAGTTGGTTACAAGATGATCAAAAGATAGAAGTAAAAGAACAGTGTTTGGTAAATTTTAATATTGGGCCTTTTAGGGATGAGGTCTTGTGTAATGTTGTATCTATGAGTGCTTTTCATGTCTTGTTGGGAAGACCTTGGCAATTTGATAGAGGAGCTATTTATGACTGTAGAAGAAACATAATCGCTATTGAGAAGGATGGGAAAAAGTTCACATTAACTTCTTTGAAGGAGAAAGAGAAGGAGGTGAAGAATCCGAGTCTTGAGAAAAGTTGTACTGAGAAACCAATTGTAGAGGTTATACCAGAAGGTGGCATGAGTTTGTAGAAGGATTTGATAAATAAGCCTGATAGACAGATAGAACCAGATGATATCTTGTGGCAGAAACAAATCAGAGTTGCAAAAGAAAGAGAGCAATAAGGAGAGACAATGTGCAAATCTGAAGCAAAGGAAGAGAAACAAAGATAATCAGGGGTTAGAGAAGCTGGTTGAGATCCCGGGGGAGCTAAAGAAGAGGTTGGTGTATGAGGAATATGTTTGGATCAGAAATGAGCATGGGGTCTTTAACCTAAATCCTTTTCGATGTTCATGAGTTGCCTCTCATGGATCATCTCTTTCTACCTGGGGTGTCTGATGTTGGAGCATCCCCGGTCTATGAGCAATCTTGCATCAACCAAAAATATTTCCTTTCAGTTTAGTTCTTGTTTAGTTCAGTGTGCAATTTTTTGTGTTCCTACCAGTAGGTACCAATAGTTGCTTGTTTTTCATTGCAGATCCTATTTTTGGTTTCCAGGCTGGTTCATGTGCTTAATTCTAGATTTCTAGTCCATTTGGGTTCTTTTTTGGCTAGTTTTCACTCTCGATTGACTGTTTCTGGGTTTCAGGATAGTTCTTGTGCTTACTAGTTAACTTTCCTTCATTACCAGAGTGGTTCTTGGCATGTGGATCTATTTGGGGTCTTCTTCGATGTTTTTGGGCATGTGGCCAACCTTCCTACTGATCTGCACTTCTTGGTTATTATTTTCTCAAAGAATTTCTTTCATTTTAGGGCCAACCTAGTTACACATTTCATTTTCCTACATTGGTAAATGTAATCTTTTGTGGCCGACCCGGAAATGTTCCGAAGGCTATATATATGGTATTATGTAATCATTTGTAGGATAAAGCAAGTAGAAATGAGAATAAGGATCGAGATTTGGTTTTAGTGATCCGATTGATTTTGAGAGTCCCAGTTAGATTATATCTGGCTTGTAGCCTGCATGTAACCGGTTAACTACGGGATTTTTTATAATGATTGCATGTTGATAACTGGTTGGTTACCGAAGATTCTAAGACAATAAAATGATTTGTTTCTGTGACCTTGCTATGTTTTCTTGTTGCATAAGCTTGCTAATTCTCTTTTGACGTCTTTACCGATTATGGCTACATCAATATATTTTGCAGAGGTTAACCAATCAATAGGGGTCATGTAGGTTAATATAGTGAATAGGGAGCTCATTTAGGAGTCTTGTGGTCTTTGTGGGAGGTTTGTGTGGAATTTTAGGGGCTAAGTGCCAGTCTCCTACTTTTTTAGAAGGGGTTATTAGTTTTTAGGAGACTGACAATTCACTTGTTGACCACTCAAAACTTGTGGAGCCTAGCGGGGGGCTTGATGAGCTATTTTAGATATCCAGAGATAATTTCCTATTTTTTAGGAAGAGACTGGTATTTGACATACTATTTTTAGATATCACCAGGAGATTAGGTGCATCATTCGTTTTCAGTTGGAAAAGGTTTGGTGGTGGCTTCAAAATAAAATTAAAATATTAAAGTATTAAATTTAATGTTTTAATTAAATAAAATAAAATAACTTTATAAAGTTACTTTATAATAATTTAATGAAGCAACTTAAATAAAAGGGGTCCACCAAGTGGTCCGCCCACCTAGTAACAAAGTTATTTTTAAAATAAATATTTTTAAATAAGGGAGCTCATTAAGGGTACACCTAGTTGGGATGAATAAAATAAGAAATAGAAATGCAAGTTAAATTATTATTAAAGTTCCCAAGGAAACCTTGAAAGTGAACACACAAGTTTAGAAGAGATAAAGAAATGTGTTGGGATCCATTATTCATTATTCATAGGTTATTATTCAAATTTGGAATCTTGGGAAGGAAGCTCTAGAGCTAGGTTTTCTGCAGTTTGATTGTGAAGATTACCCAAGGGCATAATTTATAAGCAATTTCACACAAGGATTGAATTGAACTTATTGCATGTTTTACATTATTCTAGAGTTTCAACTAGCTAGGGTTTGAAGTTTACTTGAAGGTGGAAGACACATTGCTTCTAATTTGGAGGTTTAATTGCCATATTTTCGTAATAGCTTGGACGACTAGGGTTTGGGCCTGAAGTCTGTAAATATTTTAAAGAATTTAAGACTTGTTTAAAGCTACTACAGTGATTCTATAAGTTGCTATAGTTATTTCATACTTACCATATTATCGTGAACAATGTCATGGACAGTGACATGAATATTGAATTTTTAGAGGTGTTTTGGGAATGGTTAGCTAGCCAACCTTATGCAAGAAGCACCTAACTAGCTACAATAGTCTCTTTTGGTAGGTTTTTATTATTATTTTCACATCCAATGAAGTGAGAATATTAATTCTTGAGGGTTGTCCAACAAAACTGAGCATTTTGGAAGGTGTTGTTTGAAGATATTAGACTACATTTCCCCATCTTTGATGCCCAGATTGCTACAATAGTCATCTATTTTATGTTGCAACCTTGATATTGACTAAGTATTAGTTTTCAAGGATTGATTTTATGATTTGAGTAGTTAATGGGCCTTTCTCTTTGTTTAGGAAGCTTTGAACGCCATTACTACCTTTGGAGGCTTTGTTTCTAGCATGTGAAATCGCAAGGTAGTGTTGTTAGTGATTGCTCAAACTTAAAAACTTGTAACAAACCTGTTGAGTGCCTCTTTTTCTACCATTTAAAGGTTTTATCATTGTTAGAGCAGTTTATTAAGAGTTTGGAGTATTGGAGAACCTACATATTATTCACTTCTCAATGTTGCTAGATGGTTGAACATGAATCATAACTAAGCACTCTATCTTGTGTTTGAAGTTAATATCAAGTTTGCAATATTTTTAGAAATTTGTTTGTAATGCTTTGAACATGTCACATGAAGTAGAAAGGAAGAGTTATTCTGAACATAATTTATCCTTTATATTATGATGTAAATCATGTTTTATGCTTAGACATTGTTTGAATGAAATCTGATTGAAAACATGAGAAAAATATCTTCATTGAACACATATTTGCAAATGCATACTTGCAAAAAAAAACCAAAGAAAATACAGAATAGGGTTGGACATTACATATAGCTAAAGTACGTGGAAAGATACCATATTTGTTCATTATTTCACGTAAAAAAATAATTATATTAAATTTTATTGTAAT
This sequence comes from Cryptomeria japonica, assembly GCF_030272615.1. Taxonomy (NCBI): domain Eukaryota; kingdom Viridiplantae; phylum Streptophyta; class Pinopsida; order Cupressales; family Cupressaceae; genus Cryptomeria; species Cryptomeria japonica. The sequence goes on along the minus strand of NC_081408.1, from coordinate 602,482,820 downwards.
TAATATTAAATCCTTATTAAGATATGATTAAATTGTTATATTTTAATATATTCTTGTTATTATATTTTTATATTTTCCTTAAACTCTTTACAAAATTAAAAAAATTTCAATGCCAAATTATTATTATTATATTATTATATTTTAATATTTTTATTATTGAGAATGCATTATTGTGTGTGTATACTAATCTTTCAATAAAAATAATAATAATAAAATATTTTTTTATTGTTCATGCATTTAAGTGTTACAAACATGTCCTAGTTTTTACTAATGGATTTTTTCGTATCCATATGTGAGTGTAGCATACCTATATTTTGAAAAATATATGCTAAATAAGTTGAAATATATCATATTTGTTGATAATTCCACTTTAAAATTATTATATTATTATATTATTGTATTGTAATTAATCTCAAAGATTGAAAACTCAGCAAAAACTCACTAGGACTAGCAGGACTTGCAAGTCTTACAATGCGCTGAGTCGACTCGTTGTAGACTCATGAGTCGCATCTTGGTGAGTGACCTCACAAAACTCCCACATTTTTACATGAGACTCGTGCGAGTCCTAGGTTGGGACTCACAAGTCTTGAGCTAGGACTCTCATGCCAAACTTAAAATGCCCAGCAAGCTACAAAATAAAAAAAATAATGATTTCTTTCATTTCTTTTTACTCTTTGGTGTCCAAAACAAGTTTGTGTTATGAAGTAGGGTTTTAAGAAGAAGATAATATGAGCTTACGAAGTCAAAATAGAGCCAAGTAAGTGATTTTTATTCTCTTTTTAATTTAGTTTTCTTTGTTTGAAATTCAAAAAAATCTTGAGAAATAAGGGGAAATGCTAGCAATTTTTTTTCCATTTTCATTTATAACCTTTTTCCTAGTATTTTAAGCTTGCTTTTGAATTCTATTTTTTTCAAATCATTGATTATCATTTTTTTGTTGATTTTTCACAAAACCCTCCTCATTTTTTCATTTTTTCGTGTTAAAGCAACAATGTCAAGTTGAACTCCAACTCTAAGGGCAAGGACATCTAGAAAAGACCGAGCATGGAAGTATGAAATAATGGGGAGTAAAAAGGGTGAGATCATTTGTATTGAATGTGGTAAATGGATGGTAGGGGCCATCAATAGATTAAAAAACTCATTGCAAAAATACCTAGACAAAATATGGAGATATGTCCTACATCAACTCTAGAGGTGGTTAGAAAGATGAAAGCCCTTCTTGTTGGCCTTGAGATGAGAAAAGAAGAAAAAAAATAAACAATAAACAAAAGAATCCATAGCAACAAAATCATCCACTCCTACACCATCAGATGCCCTTGGTGCCCTAAGTCTAAGACAACATTCATCTTTTGGTGAGAATCCTGAGGGTTATTTTTCTACTACTATTTAGATTCCTCATTCATCATGACCAAATTACTTTATTCCATGGAATTTTCTAGGAGCACAACCTTCACTTGAATGTACCAAATGGAATAAAGAAAAACATCATGAAGCTAGGCTGGCAACAATAAATTTTTTGTACTACAATAATTTATATTTCAATGCAGAAACGACCCATATTGGGAAGGATTGATAAATGCATTCACAATTGTAGGCAAGGGGTTTAAGACCCCAACATATAAATACTTGAGTGGATCATTGCTACATGAAGCCATAAAAATTAAATAGGTTGTGGTTGATGAGCAAAAAATAATTTGGAGGAGTAAAAGATGCAACATTTTATCAGATGGATGGACAAATGGATAGAATAGGACTCTCTTGAATTTCTTAGTGGCTTCTACTATTGTTTTGGTGTTCTTGAAGTCTATAGATGCCTCAAATGAAACCAAATATCCTGAGACTTTGTGCAACTTATTAGATGAGGTAGTCCAAGAGGTTGGTGTTAACAATGTTGTCTAAATTATCATGGACAATGCAACTGCTTATGTAGCTATAGGTAGAATGCTTTTGGAGAGGCATCCTACAATTTCCTGGATTCCTTGTGCTACACATTGCTTAGACTTGTTGTTAGCATACATTCATAAGATTGGATGGGTGAAAATTGTGGTTGAAGAAGCAAAAAATGTTACCAAATTTATCTACAACCAACTTGGGTCCTTTCTTTGATGAGGAAAAACACTAATGGTAAGGACCTTGTGAAACCAGGAGTGACATGATTTTCTAGCCACTTCCTCACACTAAAAATCATTCTTGGTGTCATTCATCATCTGAAACAGATATTTGTGTTTGATACTTGGTTAGAGTCTGCACTTTCCAAAAAAGTTGAAGCGAAGAAAATTGTAAGTGTTTTCTTTGATAACAAATTTAACAAAAAATGTAGAGTTGATTAGGGTAAGTAAGAAATTTTTTTTATAAGATAATCTATTTTTTCTTTTTTCTTTTTTGAGTTAATTTTGTAATAATTTAAAATTATTTTCATTTGTAAGGGTTCTTCATATGGTGGATGGAGAGGACATGCCAGTGGGTTTCATTTATGAGTCCATTTCACATTCCTATGATAGGAACAAGAGAAAAATATGAAATCAATTGGTGCATCATTGATTGTAGATGGACAAACCATGTAATGCCCCGCCAAGAAAACCTAAAGTATACAACTACAAACACTCAAAAAGAGTGCAACATATATATTTTCTTAAACAATACATAACACATCAACGTAAAAGACAAACATTGCAATAGAAGTTGCACATGCGGAAGACTTAAGTCAACCTACTAAAGGGTTTCCCAACATGAATTACCTAATTAAACTAATCTTTACTTACGATAACCACTTAAGAAATATATTTAATCATTACAAAATTGGTTACACAAAACAATGATTGTTTTCATACTTTGCGCGTGATACCAAAAACATTACTATACTTCTTTCATGTTAACACATTCAATTGTACATTACAACAATGAATTAATTAAAGATAGAAATCCTAACATATAACTCACATCATAATACATTTCTTTACATTGTAAGGATAATTTAGTATTACAATTGCACTTAATACAAAAAGTCTCATAAACATTCATAATGATTACATCAAATTACAAATGCGACAAAGGCATACATATAGTTCATATGATACAACTGACCACATAAGGGTCCCAGAGATACAAATATGATCCGAGAAGAATAAGAAAGATCCAACTAGTACAACAGAATGAGTGAAACCAAGAGGTACATCTAGAGCACTTGTGAAGCTAATCCCTCACAAGAAGGCACAAACATAATACCCAATTGAAAGTAGCACTACCACCTGACCATGTGGCCCAAAAAGGAACCACCCCTCCGTGCTAGGAGATAGTAATAAGGACCTCAAGCAAACTACAACATAGCATCACATGGTCTAAAATGTACATCAGGTACTCACACAAGCATAAGCATACCAATAAGACTCCCACAAGAGTTCTCCAAGTAAAGCCAACACATGACTACACACTAGTGAACATAAGGGAAGAGTGTCATCACATAGCTGGTATGGGTTATCCTGGCAGGATTCCATAGGCCCTAACCCCATCCTCGGTTATCCTAATAGCCTCTCCTGAACCCCCGACGCCCACCCATGACTCATGTGGCCCCAGCAAACATTTCATGAAGACAAGGTAGTTGGTTTGCCATTCCAGGCCTTCCCACTGCATCTTCAGTCTGTACTAGCACTCAAACATGAGTGGGGCATAATTAATCTTGATTAATGTTTGAAACCCAACCCCATTTTATTAATTAAGTTATCACTTATTACTCAACTTCTAAAGGGTTATCTTGGCAGCCACTTTGGGTGCCAACCCCCACGTAGAAGCCACTCTTCCTTATGACACTACACAACCTCCAAGAACCCCAAGGCAAATCACAAAAGCCAACTAACACAAGGAGTTCAAAAACAAGACTAAAGAACAACTTGGTTATACAAACCTTCTACCAAGGTTAAAACAACTAGAGGTATGAAACGAACAATTGGTCTATCCACAAGACAAGACCAAAACCAAAATAAAGCAAATACAACCACACTTAAGGGTGAACTCACAATAATGGTTCCCACTTTTTTGCCACACTTGACACTACGATGAACATTTTTAAAATAATCTTGAACTTCCAAGAACTATAACTTTTAAACTATTAAAAATTTGAAGATGATGTAAATTAGTGATTTGTAGCATTTTGCTTGCAGATTCTATATATATTTTTTTCAAATTTTTTTGAAGGATTTTTTAAAAAAAATTCATCTCCCTCGAAAAGTAGTTTTTTACAACAAACTACATTTTTAAAGAGTGATGTGCCTCCCGAAATGCATAACTTTTTTTTCTATAAATGATAAAAAATCAATTCTTTCAAATTTTGGTTTTTAACATCAATATCCAGGGCTTGCAATTGGTTTGATAGTGATATGTTCAATATTTTTCATTTTATAAAGTTTTGAAGTCCAACTAGTCATAATTCAGACATAGGTTTAAGTTTGAACACATAACTTGATCTATATATATCTAAATTCAATTTATTTTTTTTGTTAGAAAGAAGACATCAATACCTGGGGCTTAGATATTTTTTCAGAATTTTTTTGAATTAGTTTCCTATTTTTCCCAATGTGTTGAACAGAGAAGTTCATGTTTGGTGAAAAACCAATATTCCATAAAATTAAAAAAACAAGAACATAATAAATTCAAAATGTAATAAAATTATACTCGTTGGAAAGCTTTTTTTTTTTTAATCGTTAAGTGCTATCTTTTATGGGGATAGCTCCCTATATTGCTTGAAATTATAGAAATTACATTGAGTTTAGACATTAAAGATCCACTATATCATATGCATCTAACCCTCTACATATATATCCTCAGCTTTGCATCATAGAAACATAAAGTTTTCATCCCTAATTTAGCCAATTGTACCCCACAAAAATCCTACATAGCCCCGGGTTTACACCTATCCCTCAATGGCTTGATAGATTACAGTGGCAAACTCACTAATACCAATTGCTTTGCGGGTGGAGTTCTCTGGAAGCCACCAGTCATCTGAATCAGTAACCCTTCGGAATGGTTCCAAGTTACTGTTGAAGACTGCACATCTATAGATCTCCCATGCCTCTTCCCCAAATGTCTTCAGCCCGCTCTTCCCTCCAAACTTCTCTGCAGGCCATTTCTTGAACATCCTCACTGTTCACTGAATCCTCCTCTCCATCATCACTATCCTCATCAGCTTCCCCATGCTCATTATCATCTCCATCGCTCTCACCATCATCCTCTGAATCTGTATGAAGGTAGTTCTCAAACTAAAAATAAATCTTCAATATGCTCACTCTGACATCTTCCTCTATACCCAGAATGGCTTCTGCGACCGTATCTGCGATAAATGTTTTTATGAAGCCTGCTAATAGTTCGACCACACGCTCCTTCATTTCAATGATATCCACCAGTGGCAGGAGGATGACTTCCAACACCAAAGCATCACACCAGTGTCTATCAGTATTTAGAGTAATGCCAACTAACCCCCTAACAGAGTCATAAACATACTCTTCTGTGCAGAACAAATTTCTCAACTGCACATTCAATGTATTTTCATAGATTACACAACTAATCCTTCCAAAATAAGCCATGGCCAAAGATCAATCTTGCAGCACTCCCCTAAGAATCCTCACACATTCCTACTATGCCTAAGCTTTTCAAATTTGCCTTAAAAAGTTGAATTCTGAGGTGTCAATCAAGAGTATTGTCCAAATCCTGCTAAAATCTTACTTTCTGCAAACATATCTTTTTCGGATTGTTACGATTACTAGGCATGCAGAAAAGCTCGCGATCCATGTGACCCAAGCATCAATTACCTTATGCTATCTTTCATACTTCTCTAGAGTATATCCATTTCTGATACCTAAGCTATCCTTTCCTCAACATCTGTTCACAGTCAGCTGACTCCTGTAGAAAGATTTTCTCAAAATTGTCCGACCTCAAACACTATGTGCAATCGTGGCATAAGTAAAACCATAACGCCTATCCTCGATGCACCCTGATTGTCTCCAAAAAAATCTTTGTTAACTGATTCCAGTTCTTGGAATCCCTTCTTTATCTGCAGCAAGGACTGAGAGCAGACCATCTGGAACCTCCTCCACCTTAGACATCTGTATTGGACCATCACAGTCGATTCCTCTATTTTCCAGCCAGTCCACCACCGAGTTGCCCTCTCGGTATATGTGTTTAAAGGTGAACCTGTTTAGGCTGTCACATAATCTTTGGACTTTGGGATGACACACCTCTAGTTTCCAATTTTCAAATTTCTGTTTGGTTATCCCATTCATAACAATTTGCGAGTCTCCCTCTACTTCTATGTCACGAAATCCTCGATCCACACACCATTCCAACCCAGCTAATAGCCCTGTAAGTTTTGCCAAATTGTTTGTATTGATTCCTAAAGGGCCAAAATTTGCCCCAACAAAATTGCCTAGTTCATCCCTTATAATGGCACCATAGCCTGATTTTCTAGGATTTCCTCGGCTAGCTCTGTCGAAGTTGACCTTTAAGTTTCCAGCTAATAGTGGAAACCAAACTGTGCTATCTCTGTTTTGCTTCTTGTCCATTAGCTTGTAACCACTATTCTTCATCAAATTCCACAACCTTTGCATTTCTTTGTCCCAAGAGGAATAAGTGAAATACTTCCTTCCCACTACTTTCACATTGATGACTTCTTCGATGGCTCCTTTGATTTTTGGGATTAGAATATCATAAGACAAAGCTTCCTCATTGAAGACTCTTCGATTTCTCTCCTTCCATATATGCCAAACAAGCAAAGTTGGACTCACCACCCATAGAATGCTCCATTTTGATTTCTTAGTACTAGAAGACCATGCAAATAAAAAAAAATTTAGTGTTTGACTTCTCACTAGTGCAAACTACAATTTCCCCAATAGCCAATGCCAAACATTTTTTGAGTACGGACGCCAGAATAATTTGTGATCCGCAGTCTCTTCATTTTCCTTGCATAGATTGCATACACTCGGTCCTGCAATTCCAATTGTTTTCAACCTATCCCCTATTAGAATATAGCCATGCAATGTAGTCCACAGGAATGCCCCTGCCTTGGGAAGTACCAATTTGTGCCAACATAGTGCTGAGGGCCACTCCACATTTTTTGCTCTGCTTCTAAGAATCTTGTATCCCAAGTTAACCTTGTATTTTCCGGTTTTAGATGCACACCATAATAACTAATCCACTTCATTTTCATGGATAATTTTTTTTTTCTATCCAAAATGTCCTTCAACTCAATATTCTTATCCATCTTCCATTCACCTACAAATTTCCATTCAATCCACTCTAACTCCTTCTGCCCCTCCACAATGTAATCAGCCACAAAGGGACCAACCAAAGCTTCCACTTCATTAACCCATACCATATCGTCTATTTCCTCAACTAAAGAAATATCACCATTCCATGAGTCTCTCAAATTTTGCCTTTCCACCGTTACCAATTTTCCATGTCAAATGCTCTATTATAATGATTCTGCTTTCCTAGATAAATTTCCAAATTGGAGATCCCTTGATCAAGTTTGCCACTGTAAAAATCCTATCTGCATCATTTGAGTCCAAATATTTAGCAGACATTATCTTACACCAGGCTTTATGAGGCTGTTCGTACATTTTCCATGCTAATTTAGCCCCTAATGCCAGATTGTGCGAGTCCATTTTTCTTAGACCTGCTCCACCCTCCATTTTGATTAGACAAGCTGTATCCCAATTGATGAGTGGGATTTTCTTCATCTCTTGTGCTCCTTCCCACAAGAACTTTTTGAGCAAGCTATCTAACTCTTTTGCTGCTTTAAATGATAACCGAAAACATGACATTTGATATATTGGGATGGCTGAGAGAATAGATTTGATCATTTGGATTCTCCCTGCCTGTGTTAACCACTTATTCTTCCATGAGGAATCCTTCACTTGACATTTGTTCCCACATTCTATTTTGGAATCTGCTTGGATCTATTTGAACCCCTAAGTACTTCAGAGGAAAGTTGCCCAGTGAGTATCCCAATATCTCCCCAATTTTACTTTGCATCCTCACATTAGTGTTGAAGAAATATATCATTGATTTCTCCTTATTCATGCTCTAGCCCGACCCTTTTTCATAATCATTCAGTAACATCTTCATTACCTTAGCTTCCTTCTCAGTGGCTTCCCCAAAAAAGAATTGTGTCATCAACAAATTGAGAATGGGAGATTGGATCAATACTATCATGAATGTGTACACCATTCCATAATCTTGATTTTACAAGTTTCTTAATATTTCTACCCAGAATTTCAGCCATTAATACAAACAAAAATGGAGACAAGGGATCTCCTTGTCTAAGACCATTGGTAGCATGAAAAAAACCTTCTATGGTTCCATTTACAATAATGGAATAAGAAACCGAGGACACACAATGCTTTATACAGTTTATCCAACTAGAATCAAAACCAAATCTTTCAAGAACTGAGAAGAGGAAGTACCAATTCACCTGATCATATGCATTACTAACATCTAACTTGACCACCATCCCCTAGATCTTGCTTCTTTTCATCGAGTGCATGGTTTCAGTGACAGTGATTATGCTATCAACAATTTCTCTACCAGGAGTAAATCCATGTTGTTCTGGAGAAACAAGCTTGTCCAAAACAAGCTTCAACCTATTAACCATTACTTTAGGTATTATTTTATATATCGAATTACATAGAGATATAGGCCTATAATCAGCAATACTCGAACAACTTTGCTTTTTTGGAATCAGGGCTATAAGTGTGTTATTCATTTCTTTAACAAATTTGCCTTTCCTTCAAAATTCCTCCACCACCAGCCATATATCCTCTCCCATGAATTTCCAACACTTTTGATACAACTCCATAGTCACCCCATCTAGACCTAGAGCCTTGTGCGGATGTAACTCAAAAGTAGCCTTTTTGACTTTGTCTTTTGTGATTGGAGACAAAAGTGAAGCGTTATCCTCCTCCAATATTTGCTTATCAATAATATCCAACAGATATCCAACAGTTTCATCTCTCAGCCCCACCGTGGATCCCAAAATTTTCTCAAAATATTTAACTGCTATGTCCTCCAACTCCTCTGCTTTGCCAACCATACTGCCTGAATCATCCATCAACTAATCGATTCTGTTTTTGTTCCTTTTTTCTTTAAAAGAGGCATGAAAGAATTTGGAGTTTGAATCCCTTGCTTCTATCCATAATTCTCTGGATTTGTCCTGCCAAAACATTTCTTCTCTCAGAAGAATTTCGACCAATTCAGCTTTAAGTGAGTTCTCAGAAAGATACTCTTCATTTGTCATCCCCTTCTTGATCTCACCAAGTTGTTAATCCTATCTAGTTTTTCTTCCACCCTAATTTTCTTAGAAAAAATATTCTTGAAGGACACCACATTCCACATTTTGATTTTGTTCTTCAATTATTTCATCTTCTTAACAAAACAATAGCTTGGAGTGCCTTTAAAATTTGTACACTCCTCCCACCACTTCTCAATGTTTAATTCAAAATTTGTATCTCTCCACCACATACTCAAAAATTTAAAATTACCTTTCACCTTTGGCAATGGTATGGAGCAGTTCAACTGAACTAGAAAGTGATCTAAAAGTGTTATGGGTAGGATAATTGACTCCAAATCAAACTTACCTCTAATCCAAAATGATCCAGTAAATATTTTGTCCAATCTCTCCGAAATTTTGCTAAAATTTTCCCTCCTGTTAGTCCATGTAAAATTTCCTGATTTAGGGATAACATCAAAGAGGTTATTGTCTATCATAAAATCTCTGAAATTTTCCATCACTCAGGCATTCATTCTTAGGCCTCCAATTTTTTCTTCGTTGTTGAGTAATACATTGAAATCTCCCGCCACAATAAATTCTCTGAATCAACCATTCTAAATTAATTTGAGATTTCTTTCCAAACCCTTTTCTTCTCTTCTGTCTTGGTCGGCCCATAAACATTGAACAAAGAAAATACCAAATCTTCCTGCAAGATTCTTACTTTACAATGCATCCAATTTTCTTGTTTAGATATCAAATCTACTGAAACTTTGTTTGGATTCCATAGAACCGCCATTCCACCCACTGACCGATTCGCCTCCTGAGAAATACCATCCCATATCCTACTGAAAGATTTGAAAAAGGAAGCTTTTTCTTCATTTAGCTTGGTCTCTTGCATCATTATGATATGTCCTGAAATTCTTTGAATTGCCCTCTTGACCAAGCATTTTTTGTCAGGGGCCGATAGACCCCTGACATTCCATGTAGTTATCTTCATTGTTTGCCAAGGGAGACTCCTACTCCCTTGGTTTTCTTAATAAAATCCAACACACCAATTATGCCCTTTTCCTTAGCTTTGTCCTCTCTTTTCTGTCTATTACTTCTTCTACCCCTTCCACCTTTTGCTTTCCCCAGTAGAGCATTAGCTGATTGGCTGATCCTTCTAGGGCCAATATTCTCTAGTTCATCAATTTGATATGGTTCATCATCCAAACCCCTTTCATATTCAAATTCAGTATTTGACAGCCCTTTTTCTCTAATAGGTGTGCCTCTGTGATCCTCCTCTGTGTTGTTACTATTGCCATTTATATTTCCTTTTTCTTACTCTCACCATCTTCCACTATTGCAATCTCCATATTATCCTTCCTAATCTCCATGTCATCTTTGTCAACCTTTTGCAAATTTTCTGATTATGTGCTTTCTTTCACCTGAGTCTGTTCATCTTCCATGTTTTGTTTCTTACCTTGGATCTCAACTATTTTCTTTCTTTCCTCTATTATTCTTCTCCAGGTCTGTACTGGTTTTCTAAATACCTTATTTGCCTTTCTGACATACATCTTGCATTCCTTCTCACCATGGAATTTACTACCACATCTAGGGCATCTTGCTATTTCTTTATCAATCTCCACTTTTTGAGGCCATTCCCTATGATCAGATACCAGGGTTATTCTCTCTGGAATTCTTTTAACTGCTGCAATTCTCATATAGGCACATTTGCATATATCTTCTATATCATCAAAGTCTATTTCCAACAATGTGCCCAATGTTCTACTGATTTTCTCTCATAATTCCTCACTCCAGTATTCTATGGAGAGGTTATATAGGTGAATCCAAACCGGCTTGGGATAAACTGCCAAACGGGTAGGGTCAAAATGAGGTGTCCATGGCTGTAAGTATACTGCATGTGACATGATAAACCAATTTCTATCTGTGAGTGCTCAATTTCTCTCCTCCTTCTCTTCGAACAAAACAACAAAAAAACCTTTGGCAATAAATTTAGTTACAGTTCTTTTTCCCCAATTACATTTGACCCACTTTGTTATGTCTTTTCTTGGCCAGTTTAGACCTATTATTTTGGCTATTACCACGTATTCTTCCCAAAACACCACATCCTCCTTCAATTATTTAGTAAAATCTATTCGAATATCCTCTCTGTGCCCTCCCTTTCCGCCATTAAAAGGTAATGGCATTGCAGAGCTGTTTAGCAAACTTATTATGATGTTTACTCATTGGAAAGCTTGCTCCAAGTACTACCATCTAATATTTTTGAGTTATCAAGATTATTTCATTTGTGCTTTGAACCAGAGGTCTGAAGTCAGAAATTCCTCAGAACTCTGAAAATATTTGGGAGAAACCTCTAACAAGAGGGTTCAAATGAACACGGGTTCGAGTGAAGGGGGGTCCGTTCGAACCATAAGGGGTTCAAGCGGACCCCCCTTCGCTCGAACCCACATGCTAAATTTTGACATGCACTTTTTTGAAACAGCTAGGTTCGAACGAACCCAACCTTTTCTAACTGTTGGCGTTCGTTTGAACCCTGGCCAACGCAAAAAAAAAAAATTGTACATTTAAGTAGAGTCGTATAAATATACATAATTTTTTTCATTTTTTAACACACAAATGATTAAAATAATTCACATTTTTGGATGAAAGAAGACATTTGAAAATTATTTTGAGGGCAATAATTTGAAGATATTTGAAGGTTTTTTTAAAAGCATGGGAAACAAGAAGAGAAGGCAAAATAAGACTTCAAGGAATTATTCTCCCAAAACAGAACAAAGATATTGAGAGCAAAGAAGACAAAGATATCATGATGCAAGTATGTATTTTTATTTTTATTTCTATTTAATTTTATATGTATTACGTACCAAAAATAGTGTTTATTTGTTAGTATTAATTAGTTCAGTATTTTTTATCTAATATTTTTAATGAAAATTAATCTAAAAAATATTAGTTAAATTAATTTAATTTATATAATAATTATTTCTTAATTAATTTGAAATGATGTTATTTTTATTAAATTAATTGGAAATAGTAGGATTAAAAATAATCTCGTTTTAATTGGAAAGCATAATTAATTTGAAATAATATGTGTATTTGCAAATTTCAAATTCTATTAACTTGCTTGTTGTTTAATTGACTTTTTCTCCTATATAATTAAGTCCATTTATAATAGATAAGACCTATTAAGTCATAAAACTAATAAGACCTATTATGTCATAATTTAGGTTCTAACTTATATTGAATATTTAAGACATGTACTTAATTTCATGTGATAGGTCCTTTAATATCACATAATATATTTGTCTTAAGGGGAGTCTAGTATATTAATGTGAAATGTTTTTGCATATGTGGTCATATTAATTAATAATAAGGCCTATTATGTGATAAATTAGGACTTATTACATTTATTATAGGTCTTAAATATGACATAAATTTAGAACCTATTATGTCATAATTTAGCTTCTATTTATATGACTTAACGTATACAAAAGAATTTCACATTATACTCAAGAGTCTCCTTCAGATAGGTATATTATGCAGATCATATTAGGACAAGTATTACATGTGATATTAGGAGGTCTATTATGAAATAATAGGTCTTAAATACACATGTGACATTATAGTCCACCTGTTATGATATAATTTTTAAACGTCTTACTAAATGTCTTTAAAATTTGGTTTCAAATTAAACTTGGAATTTTGTTGCATTAAAAATATTCTCTATCATCTTAAATTATGTGTAAAACAGGCTCAAGAAGAAGGGAGTTCTAAAGTAGGAGTCGAGGAAAATGAACATGTTGAAGAGCACAATATAGTTGATGAACATAGGGAGGATCTTGTCCAAGTTGAACCAATGGAGGTTGAAGGAGATGGGCTAGGCTCCTTACCTCTTACCATTGGTATGGATGAGCATATTGTGGATCTAGCTAAATAGGTGAAGAGAAATATTTCTTATAAAAATTTAGATCATTTACTTGAAATGGATGTGGATGAGTTGAAACATCTCAAAGAAGCTAGACATACTAAAAGGAGGTCAATGAATAAAAGTGCAAAATAAATAATGTCTCATTTCAACAATATTGATACTACACTAGAAAAAGCTCAATTGTTATCAATTGTACTTACTCGTAAAGACTTAATAGATCCACTGAAATTGTTGGGTATAGATACAACAAGTCAAAAGAGGAAAACTTCTTAGCTACAAAAATCTATTATTGATAATGTTAAGAAAGGTTTGGTGAACATTGGTAAAAAATCTCGAACAGTAGATAAGACCATTTCAAGAAGAGTGATGTTGACATCTTTAGTAAATAAAAGATTGCCCCAAAAAAGAAAAATCTCTTCACTGTCATCTGAGTTTGGTTTTAGTAGAAGGACAATATCAAAATATGTTAAAAGGAGAAAGAGTTTGGATGATACTACCTCAGAACGGAATTGGGCAATTATGTGTAGAGCTCCTCGTTCTGATAGAATTGAAGATATTGTTAGGAACTTTGTGACAAGTTTTTGGAATGATAATACTCATCCTTCATCAAATAGTAGAGATGTTATCAAGAAAAGGATTGGTCTTGATTGTTATGATCTTCATGTAAAACATTGGATAGACACAACAAAACATGAATTGTGTGTGTTGTTTACTAAAACAAACCCTCATATAAAGATTGGACAAACCATGTTTGAACGGTTAAGGCCATATTATGTGAAGTTAAACAAAGTTTTTGAAACTTGTTGTTGTTATCACATCGAATTTGATCTGTACTATCAGGTGTTTCGAAAGATTAGAGAAGATAGTGATGGTTATGAAAATGCTCCTCCTAAACGAACAAGTCAATTCATAGCATTCATCTTATGTGATAAATCAAATGATAATGCAACCATTCAAATAAATTGCATAAGAGGAATTTGTGGAACATGTGGGGACTTGGCTAAATTGCCTTTGAGCGATGAAGATACTGACATGAGGAAGATGGCAAATTGCAAGAGTTACGAGTACAAAAAATTTGAAACAAAATTTGGAAAGGAATCTACAAGGTTAAATTATGTAGAAGAGGAAATACCTATTGGAACATTTATGGAAAATTTTTGTAAGTTGATAAAACCATACATATGCCATGGTTTTTTTGCCTAGTGGCAAGTAGAACAATTTAAAAGATTAAGAGACACTTTCCCACTTGGAACTATTCTATCTGTAGTGGACTTTGCAGAAAATTACTCTTTTGCACATCAAAAAGAGATTCAATTAGAGTATTACTTTTCAAAGAAAATCACTATTTTGGTGTGTGTGTGTTATCAACATACATAGATGATTTTGGATGGTGTTGATAGTACATGTTTGAAAATCATATCATTAAGAAAGAGTACCACTTCTATATCAGTGATGATAAGGAGCATGACAAACTTTTTGTACAACATTTCTTTAAGAAGTTTTTTGAATATTTGAAAGAGAGAGGCATAACAATAGTTAAACATTTTGTTTGGTTTGATGGATGTGCAGCACAATTCAAATCTTCGAGGCCATTTTATGCACTATGTAGATAGCATCGAAATGACAAAATACCACATGTTTGGAGTTTTTTTTAGAGTGGTCATGGAAAGGGTGAACATGATGGTGCAAGAGCTTGTATCAAACGTGCTCTAAGAAAGCATCAAATAAATTACACAGGAGATCATATAGACGATGCACATGATGTTGTTGAATGGTGTAAGAAATACTTTGAGCAACCTAGTTATCCTGGTGAATCATCATTGAGAATATACAGACCCATTCCATATAGAGTGTTTTGAGAGATAACCGGTATGTGTTCTCTTTTAGTGTTTTATTTTAATTTTTTTAATTTTTAAAAAAATGTTCCTAGTTCAAATGTTTCAATTTAATAACTTGATCTACAT